>NC_134868.1:37351896-37696896 GCF_049852395.1 Peromyscus maniculatus bairdii | reverse complement strand
CAGGAAGCTGAATGTGTGGCCCCGAGCCCCGGACAAAAGTTCTGTATCTGAACTTGGGGCTCTCCCAACATTGCTTCCGTGACTCTCAAAATGTCCCAATCCTCCGCTCCATTCACCATCCACATCTTCTCCTTCTCTGGCCCCTATCCTGACACTGACCTCTATGGGCATAATCACGATCTTTAGAAAGTGTTCATCAGGTCACTAGTTGATCACGGGGCTGCAATAGAAATTCTACTGTTGCTTCCAGCTGCTTTTCCAACCACCTCTACTCACATGCAATGTTCTCAGACATCCATCTCGACGGGTGCGCTTTACACTGTAGTCAACAGCGGGGACTCCAGTCAATGTTAACTTGATTTTGGAGCACTGTGCAGTACAGACAACATTCTAGGGAGCATCGTACTCAGATGGTAAAGCACCAGTTCCCTACCCTCAAGGCTGCAAGTAAAGGCAAAATGGATTCCCTTTCTTCCTTCTTGCCATGGTTGTAAGAACACCAGTACATAACATCAAAAAGTTTAATCCTGGAGACTCATGGTTCCTAGTACATAACCCCTGGTGTATATTGACCTAACTAAGATATCCAGCCATCTCTACTATCCATGCCAATTGCTTTTGCTGCCAATTATCTAGTCTCCAAGTTGAGCTCTTTAACCAAGGCATTAGATCACCTCTAGAAACAGTCAAGACTGGCCAAGGGAGGAGGATAAATGGTGTGAAGATTTCCAACCGTAACTGACTGGTTTGAAGGTAGGAAACTGAACAGAAAAGATGAAGCGGAGGGGGGACACCAGAAAGTGATTGAGATGCCCTGAGAAATAATGTGATAGCAGGTACTGTGAGCCAACTTCCTGTTCCTCTGACAAGTTCCACAGTAGTAAGATAAAACTACTTCTGTGTGGCTGGGAGGCCTAAGAAGAGGAAGAACTTGAGTCCCGACATTTCCTTCAAGGGCGCTTCCACCAATGATCTAAAAACCTGACGCCCACTTCCGGAAGGTTCTAGTACCTCCTACCTGTGCCACTTTGGGAATGAAGCCCTTACCACCTAGATTTTTGGGGGGACACTAGAGATGACGCCCTCATACAAGAAAGAATAGCAGAAGTATCCAGGTTATGTGACTCAGTACGCCAGTGTTACTCTGATCCTAAGTCAAGAGAAATAGGAGGAAGGCATAGTTTACTACACACACACACACACACTCATCATCATCATCATCCCACAAGGGCAAAACACAAATGCATATTATTGAGGTCTTTAAAAAAAATCTCGTTTCAGGAAAAAAGCCTGGGTCCATTTTTACTTCTCAGCGACACAGTAAATACCTTCATTCATCACTTAGCTCCCTATCTCTTTGAAATTCTATAAAACGCTGCCTACTTCATCTTGAAAAATCTATGCTTGCAGAAGAATGTGCAGTTTAAGCACAAAAAAGCTTCCAAATGCCACAGGAGTGATATCAAAAATCAGCTTAAGAACTTTAACACAACAAAACAAAACAGCAATAAATCTCCAGCGAGAGCAAGTGCGCATTTTAATAAGAGAATTCCTGAGCTAAGAACTACAATGTGGCCCTGCCAAATATAAGGTACTTTCCAGTATCCTATGTTCATAATCATAATAAAAAGCCTTATTGTAATGCCGCCACCGGGAACAGGGGGGGTCTGGGGTTTAAGGGTTTTTATTACAAGGAAAAAGCACACAGTTGCTGGGAACATTGACCATTAATTTTCCAGGTCCAGTCTTAGCTGGATGTTGGGCTGTTGACTCGCCTTCTCTACATGATTTTTCTAACAGCTTTCAGTCCTTAAAAATGATGATAACAGGGGCTGGAGAGATGGCTCAGTGGTTAAGAGCACTGGCTGCTCTTCCAGAGGTTCTGAATTCAATTCCCAGCACCCACATGGTGGCTCTGATGCCCTTTTCTGGCATGCAGGCATACATGCAGATAGAGCACTCATACACACAAATTAATTAATTTTGACCATGGTGATGACATAGGAAGACTCAACTACCCTTTACCGTTCTGAGTTCTTTAAAAACACATTTACATTCACATTTGCTTATGTTACTTTGCACACTCTAGAAGAGCCTCAGGCACACTTTTTGATATAGTGAAAGAAAAAAAAAACCCATGTTGTCTTCCAAACACTTACTTCAAAAGCACAAGTTTTCCTGAGCAAGTGACAAGGAAAGACTGTGACCTTCTGATCACACACACACACATACACACACACACACACACACACACACACACACACACGGATGGGACAGAGCTAGAGGGAAAGCTATTTACATACCAACATCACTGCAATATCCACTGAGGACAGCCTTGGGCACAGATGAGCAAAAAAAACAAAAGATTGCTTGCTGCTCCTGAAATCTGAGTAAATGACCTTCAATTTAAACTGAATCTAGATGAGTATTTCGTCTTCTTTTTTCTGTGACTGGAAATACACACTGTCATAATCTGTTTTCTGTTGCTAGAACATAGTACCGGAGTCCGGGTACTTTATAAGGAATAAAGTTTATAAGGTCCATAGTCCTAGAAGATGGGAAGGCCAAGCATATGATGCCTGAATCATGAAGATTTTATAGTATCCCACAACACAGCAGAGGTGTCATTCAGCGAGAAAGAACAAAAATATTAGTTCAATCTTTCTCTTCTCCATCTTGTGCCTCCTCCTCCTCTTCTTGTTCCTCCTTCATCCCCCTTCTCTTCTTCCTGTGTTGCTCTGGTTTTGGCTTCTTGACACAGATTCTTATTTTGTAACCCAGACTGACCTGGAACTCAACTCTACCTTCAATGTGGTGGGATCACAGACATCACCACCATACCTGGTTCTTCTTCTCTCAAAGCTACTAACCCCATCATGGGGCTCCACCCTCATGACCTTATCTAATATGATTCCCTCACAAAGGCCCCATCACCAAATATAGTCAGTCCTTGACCTTGGTGGTTAAATTACCAACATATGAGTTTACATAGCACATGTGTACACTCACATCCCCTTAACTCCTAAAATAACGTGCCTGCCATCTCCAGAAAGGCTAGATGTTTTTGGAATATTTGTTTAACTCTGCAAAGTTGTGTTGCATATGTTTATGTTGCAGAATAATTGTTTATCATGTAAAGATGTGTTGCATTTGTTTAATTATGTAGAGATGTGCTGCTGTTTTTACCTTGCCTGCCTAAGGCACCTGATTGGTCTCATAAAAAGCTGAATGGCCAATAGCAAGGGAAGAGGTATAGGTGGAACTTCTGGGCAAGGAGAGTAAGTAGGAGGAGGAATTTAGACTCGGGGGAGAAAAGAAAAGGAGATACTAGGGGCCACCCAGCCAGCCATGGAGGAAGCAGGAAAGTAGGACAGACAGAAGGAAAGAAAGGTAAAAAGCCCCAAGGCAAAATGTAGATGAATAGAAACAGGTTAAATTTAGTTACAAGAGCTAGTGGGGTGAGCATAAGCTAAGGCCGAGCATTCGCGATTAATAATAAGTCTCCATGTCTTTATTTAGGCACAAAGAAAATTCTAACTACAGCCGCCAGGCAAGGGCACCTCGGCCAGTGGGTTCCAAGATAGAGAAAGGAAATCGTGCTTGCTAAGTCCTTCCTAGGATCCTTGGATATCATTAAAGCCAGGAAGTTAAAACTGAATGTGACTGTTAATCAGGAAAGAGGAAGGAGATGCAGGGCCCCAGGTAGTCCGCTTAGGAACTGGCACAGGCCAGCAGCCCTGCCCAAAGAAGGCCTGAGTACAGGCTGCAAAGAAGTAAAATTCAACCTTCCTTCTTGCACCTCAAAAGGTGTCACCCCTGGTGTGTGTGTGTGTGTGTGTGTGTGTGTGTGTGTGTGTGTGTGTGTATCTTGCACACAAGCTCATGTAGACTGAAATAAATGATTGTTCAATTCCCGGTGGGCTCATAAGCAAGTGTATATTTACAGGAAAGGAAAAAGTGGTTTCCCTTAGCACCTAATATTGATGAAATGAGCCCTTCTGAGTGCACCATTGATCAGCTTCCTGGCAGCTCCCAATCCAGAGGTCAGAGGCACAGAGGGAAGGAAGCAGGTGGGGAGGGCCCAGTTGAACCTGGTCTCCAGTAGGGCACATGCTCTTTGGACTCCCCAAGGTGAGCAAGTCGAATCCCATTGGTCAGCTGCTTGTACTTATCCCCAATGTCCTGCACAGGTCCTCTCCATCATCCCAGTCTCGAGAACCATAGGCCTGGGTTTCCATGGAGCAAGTGGTAACCAAACCATCCTCAGGCATTCTCGTTCAGTGTGGACAAGGAAAACCACAGTGAAAACGGAGGGTGGAGAGGCAAGAAGTGATTTCCAGGCTTGCCCTGTGGTGGCTGCGGGACAAATGCCCTGTTCTTACATTACGATTAGTGACCAACCCGCTCTTGTGTTAAAAGCTACCAGCAAGGTCATAATGCCTCTCTCTACCTTTCAGTCCTGCTAAGCCTGCATCTGTATTTCACAGCTGTGGAAACGGAGGCTCTAAGAGCAAAACGACAGGCCAAAGTCACCTCACTCAGACGTGGCTTAGACTCTGCTGCTCCCTCTTCTGCTGCGCACGGGCCCACGGACCTCAGAGACACACCAACCTCATGGGGATTAAAAAAAGACAAGATGGAGACAAACAGAACGTCCCGTAAATCTAAAAAGGGTGTAGGTTCCTTCTTAGCAAGGATGGGTATACCCCTGCAAAGCTGGCATTGCCCGGCCCCCACCGCATGCTAATCTCTACTTCCCTAGAAGAACAACTTGATAAAATGAACGTCCCATTCTACAGATGTGAAACCAACACTGATTCCTAGGGTAAGTACTAAACTGAAATAGCTTTGTTCTGGTTTTTGTTTTGGTGTGTGTGTGTGTGTGTGTGTGTGTGTTTATGCATGTGTATGTGTGTGTTATATGCATATGTGTGTATATGTTATATGAATGTGTGTACTGTATGCATATGTGTGTATTATATGCATATGTGTATTGTGTATATGTGTACGTTATATGCATACATGTGTGTTATATGTGTGTGTACAGATGTGCCCACCTGTGTCTACACTTGCAGAGAGGCCAGAGGAGGACATTGAGTGTCCTGCTCAATCACTCCCTGCCAAGAATCACTCTTGAATCAGGGTCTCTCATCAAACCTAGACTAAGCCAGTGGCCAGCAGTCCCCCAGCGGAGTGAGTTTCTTTGAAGGACTCCCCGAATTCCACCTGTTTCACAGACAACTAGCTTGGATGTGTGATTTATTTTAACTTTTCCTGCCTCTCAGTGGAGGATGCAGTTATGATCAGCACCCCAGTCCACCCAGAAGCGTTGGTATTTTTAGCCTTTCTTTAAAGTAACAGTCATCTCACTTCCCTTGGTAGCCCCTGGTTGAAAAGTAAAAGTGTGGTCCTAGGTGAGCAAGGAGCACTGATGTGTATATCTGCAGTCTCCCTGCTCCAAGGTGGCAGCCCCTCGGAGGCCTCTCTGGATGCCAGGGAAGCCAGCCAGTTCAACGGCAGGAACCCCAAACCGGGGCACCAGGCCTCCGAGCTGTGCATGGAGCAGATTTATATCATGTAAATGGTTATTCTAATAAGGAGGTCGGTACATTAGCTGAAACTCAGGGGCATGCAAAATGTAGTAGGTAATTTATAGTCCTATGAGTTTCCCGTGGCGAAGGCAGCTAGAGAAACATTTCTAAAATGGATGTCGCTTTAATTCTCAATCTAAAAGGAATCATTGCTGCTGCCCCCAGTTTCCCCTTTCCAATACTGCATTCCCACCTTCAGGAGCAGGACACCACAGCACTATGATGATCTTCTGTCCCAGCCCACACCAGCTTTGCGATGAGCTTGGCATCTGCTCAGTGTTACAGTCACAGCTCTCAGACGTTCAAAAATCACATAGTCCTCTGGAATCGCATAAGCCTAAGACCCAGAATTATTGTGTATGCTCCTTTGGTATACATAGAATTGATAGTAATCATTGTTGCAGATGGTCTTCAGTAGTGAGTACGCTCAGACACCTTTTAAATATCTGTGGACCACTTTATGCAGATTTAAAAAAAAAAGAAACAAAATACAGGAGCATGATTCTAAGTAATACTCCTTTTAAAAGGTGCAATTGAATTAATAGTGACAATATCAATTACAGTCATGCAAACAATCAACTTGACCCAGAAAAAGAAAAACTTGTTGCAGTTAATGTGGCTGGTGGCATCTGCTGGTGGAGAGTGCCCACAGGGGATGCCTGAGACCCTTCTGTACTCAGGTGGGTACACAGGCACATCTCCATCAGTCGACCTGCTGTTTGCTTTTCCCAGAACCCCTGGGTCAGCCAGACGAGGCTGTTCCTCTGGCCTCTCACCTGTGGATGGTCCCTGGGGAGCAGAGGGCCAGCTGAGTCTCAGCCCCTAAGGCCTCCTCGGGCCAGATCCTCTGAGGTGCCCATGTGCATCCTCTCTCTTGCTTTTCCACAGAAGTGAAGAGCATAAGGAGTGGACTCATAGACTATACTACATGTATATGAAGAGAGAATGGTCTTCAAAATTGCATCTTGGAAGATACTCCAATATTTAAATTCTCCTTTAGATAGAAGATGTTCAGGATATAATGTTAAGTAGGAAAAATAGGTTCTAGAGACAGCAAGAGGGCACAGATGGTCAGGGCACCTGCTGCCAAGACTCACAAATGGAGTTTGAGTCCTGAGACCCGTATGGTGGAAGGAAAGGATTGACTCTGACAAGTTGACCTCTGACCTCTGCCTGCACTTCACGGCAGTCATGTGCCCACACACATACACACAAAATGTGAATAAATAAAACGTCAAAAAGAAAACTAAATTCTAAAGCAAAAAATATGCTATGACCCAACTTTATGCACAAATTAGCAAGTATTAATAAAATGAAGTAGACAAGATGTTGTTAGCTCTTATTATGTCTAGGCAACTAGAGCTATGTTTACCCTAACAGGCATCCACATTTAAATTTATTCATCAATGAATATGAATTACTAGTACAATAACAAAGAATTAGAAACAACAAAGAAATATGTATAATCCCACCTGGGTTGCCACAGGAAATTATATTAGTTACTTTTTTGTTGCTGGGATAAAACACCATACCAACGTAACTTCTAGAAGGAGGGATTTCTTGGGGCTTAAGATTTCCGAGGGTAAGGGTCCATCATGGTGGGGAAGCGTGGCACAGAGCAGCAGGCTGAAGCAGGATGCTGAGGGCTCATATCTGCAACTAAAAGCACAGAGGAGAAAGCAAACTCAAAATGGCACCAGTCTTTAAACTCTCACAGTCCAGTGACACACCTCCTCCAATAAGGCCACACCTTCTAAGCCTTCCCAAACAGTTCCACCAACTAGGGACCAAGTATTCAAACATCTGAGACTATGGGGGGGCATCTTACTGAAACCAACACAGAAATAATGCCACAGTGTCACTATTTCTCTGCTCCCCCCACCCAGGACAGGGTTTCTCTGTGTAGCTCTGGCTGTCCTGGAACTCACTCTGTAGACCAGGCTGGCCTCGAATTCAGAGATCCACCTGCCTCTGCCTCTGCCTTCTGAGTGCTGGCATTTTGGTACAAAATCTTCCCAGTTGAGACTCAACAGGAAGTTAAAACAAGACAGCATCAGACTGATTCTGGAAGGTTGTGGTCTCCTGAAAGACAGACCAAGAATCTATGGGGGCTTTGTGTAGGACAATACAAATTAAAACAGGGATGAGGGTTCAAAGTTCACCTCCAGTAGTCATTAGCATTTGACCTTGCAAAAAATTTTTAACCCCTGAGATTCTCTCTCTCTCTCTCTGCTTTGCTTTTCGAGACAGGGTTTCTCTGCATAGTTTTGGTAGCCATTCATATCTTAAAAGCTACTACATACACAGATGAACTCCAGAACCCAAAGCGCGTAATATAACTGCTAGCGTTCTCTTGGTGCATAATAATTTCAGCTTTGTTGGGGGCTCCAAGTACCTTACAGATCCCTTAGCCCACTAACTCACACATATTGGGGACTGAATAAGTGTTATAAGTAGTGCACTGTGTTAGACTTAGCGGACATCTGGTTTTTTGATTGTTTGGTTGGTTGGTTTTGTTTTTGTTATTTATCAACTCGCCATAAGCTGGAGTCATCTAAGAAGAGGAACCTCAGTTGAGGAATTGCTTTCATCAGACTGGCCCGTGGGCAAGTCTGTGGACCATTTTCTTCATTAATGATTGATGTGAGAGGGCCCGGCTCACTGTTGGGCAGTGCCACCCCTGGGCAAATAGTCCTGGGTAGTAAAAGAAAGCAGGCTTGCCGGGCGGTGGTGGCGGCGCACGCCTTTAATCCCAGCACTCGGGAGGCAGAGCCAGGCGGATCTCTGTGAGTTCGAGGCCAGCCTGGGCTACCAAGTGAGTTTCAGCAAATCAAGATGAGCATGCCAGAATGCTGTAAACATTCCACGGTCTCTGTTTCAGTTACCAACTCCAGGTTTCGGCTGGAGTTCCAGTTCCTGCCTTCGGTTTCTCTCAGCAATAGATTGTGACCTGTGAGATACGGGATAATGTAGACTCCCTCCTCCTCTGGCAGCTTTTGGTCAGTGCTTTATCACAGCAACAGATAGCAAACTAGGGCACCAGCCTATCTCATCTTTGGAAATCTAAAATGATCTACAGCTCAAAAAGCCTCATAGGAATTGCTTCACTAGCACAGACCCTAAGTTGTGTTAGGGGCACAGAAACTCACTACCATGTGTGTGAATGGCTTGATGTGTGTCCTGGTGTATTCGGGTTCAGTTTTTAGGGTTCTTCACTAGTCGTGGCTAGACATTCAAAGCATGGTCCTCTCTAAACAAGAATGAGAACTCAGAGATGCTAGACAATCGGTCACCAAGGGCATGGACCGTCAAGAATCATAACGATGGCAAACACACCGCATTCAACTAGGTCTCAGGCCCAGTTCTGTGTACTATACTAAGACCAACCCGTTTAACACACGGGGACCTGAAATAGAAACAAGCTCTGTGGTGTTCAAGAGGGAAAGGACCTTTGAGGTTTCTAAATGATCTGTCCTACTTCTCTGTCAAGTCTCAGGACCTAGAGGGTACCTGCTACAGTTTGCATTGTCTCTCATAGGCACGTGGCCTCAACGTTTACTTCCAGGAAGTTGAAATATTTTAGAAGCTGTGGAGCCCTAGGGGGAAGGACCTACATGATGGAAGCAGGTCATTCGAAGCAGTCCTTTGAAGGCTGCAGGTCCAGACACTTGTTCCAGGATCTCCTGCCCTCTAGTCTGCTACGACGTGAATTGGCCTAAAGGACACACTGCCACTTCCACAGACTTCGACACAGACTTCCCTGATGTGTTGGCCTGAGATCCTCTGAAACTGTGACCCCACATAAACCCCCCAAACTGCTCCTTTGAGATATTTTGTCAGACCAATAAGGAAGACAACTAATATAGCATAGATTGTATGGGGTCAGGAAACCTTACAGGACAAGACCCCAAAAGTTAGACATACTCTTCAGGACTCTGCTGTAGTTTAGCAGGTTTCAGGTCAGTGTTTCAATTCCTTCTCTCCTTCCCAGGGAAGCCCAGACCTGGTATGTTTCTCATATTCTTTTGTTTTTCTCTACTTTTTTTTTTTTTTTTTCTGGTCATTTTGAGAACATCAGCTCATCTGGAAAAGTGTTTAGCACTGAAGGCTGTTTCTCAACTCATTCAACAAATTATCAATGGGTCAGATGCCCTCCCCAGGCAGGACTGTGGCCGTGTTGGCCAGGGTGGGTTTTCTGAGAAGGAACCTAGATGAGAGAAGAGCTCTCCCACCTGCCTGGGGTGCTCCCAAGAGGTGTACGGAATTCTGTATTATAGATAACCTGCTTCCTTGTGCTGAGGGACCCCCAAACTGCTTAAACACAGGATCCCACAAACCATGATCCACCCCTGACAACCAAGCAAATCCAGTGAGAGATCCAAAGGACAAATGGAGCAGAGACTACCCCCAGAAGTTTTGACTACCCCCGGAAGTTGTTTATCTCTATGAAAAAGTTTGGTGTTCTTGTGGTGATACTTTGGTTGTGGTCTAACAACTAAAGCTTACCTGAAGATCAGAGTGTGGAGCTAAGTCACTAGTTAGCCATAGAGGCCAGGCAGTGGTGGCACACACCTTTAATCCCAACACTTGGGAGACAGAGGCAGATGGATCTCTGTGAGTTCAAAGCCACCCTGGGCTACAAGATTGATCCAGTCTAAAAGAGAAACAGAGCCAGGCAGTGGTGGCACCCACCTTTAATCCCAGTACTTAGGAGTCAAACGCCTTTAATTCCATCACTAGGAAGGAAGTGATATGGCTGGGCAAAGAAGGGAATATAAGGCGGGAGGAAACAGGAGTTCAGGGCCCTTTCAGCTGAGGACTCAGAGGTATTCGGTCTGAGGATTTGTCAAGACAGGATCTTGCCTCCCTTTCGGCCTGAGGATTCGGTAGTGGTGAGAAGTTTCTCCAGTGGCTTGTTCCTTTGTCTCTCTGATCTTTCAGCATTTACCCCAATATCTGGCTCCAGGTTTTTATTATAAGACCGTTTAGGATTCGTGCAACAGTTATGCCTGTGTGCCTTAGTGGATACGATGGGCTGGTAGACATCTTACTCTAACAAACACAGCCCAAGAGGATCTCTCAACCCACAATTCCTCCATGTGGTCACTTCTCCACATGCTCCTGCCCTTGCAGCGCCCTGAGGAACCTCTAGCGTGTCTTTTAGCCTCTTAGCTATTTGCACCAACACAGAGGCTTATTCAGAAAAAGCAAGGCCAAAATTTGTATTTTCAGTATGATATTATAACTGCTTTCTTTGTGTGTGTGTGTACTCCAAGAAGAAAACTAGTACAGATACTAAGAGGTTACAATCGAACAGATGCTCGCAGAAGTTGTATTAGAATTGTGTGGCCTTTTTTTTTTTTAACCTCCAAGTAGTCTTCAATGTGGAGATACTGGTTTGTTTGTTTTGGTTAGATGTGTTTATTTTCAGTGCTGAGATCAAAGCCAGGCAGGGTCTCACACACTGCAAGGTCATGCTCTGCCTGAGCTGCCCTCAACCCCATGCATTGCGCTGTAATACAAAAGGGCTCTCGGGGTTGGGGATTTAGCTCAGTGGAAGAGCGCTTGCCTAGCAAGCGCAAGGCCCTGGGTTCAGTCCTCAGCTCTGGAAAAAAAAAAAAAAAAGACTAACAAAAAAGACTGCAGGGACATTCTATTAGTGATGTCATCTCCAACATTTGGCTCACTGGGAAGCAGTCTGAACTGAATAATCCATAAATTGGAGTGAGATTACAGAGTTTCCCACCATCATGGAGTGGAACCAGGAGAAGCTGGAGGTCCACACACAGCAGACAGTTGTCCTTAGATCGTGGTTCTGTGCTGTTCCTTTGTGTCCTGACTTCCCCTGCCTGTCAGCATGAGTTCTGTACCAAGATTAAAATCTGGAGACAAACCACAATGCAATTTAAAATGGAAATTTACTTCTAAAAATGAATATTAATTTGCCTAAAATTAATCTTAAACTTAATTTAGTTTAGTTTTAATATTCAAAAGGGAATTCATTTTGCCCCTAAAACCCCCCAGGGAACTGAACCACAGACATTTGTATGCAAAGTGGATTTTTTAATTCTTTCAGCTTTTTTGTTATTATTAGGCCCCTATACAGCAGGAGAAATGCGTCTTTGATTTCAACCAGATGGGGCAATATCAACTTAGGCCAGATCAATAACATAAAAATTGTGATTTAATTGTGACCTCCCCGGAATTCTTTGCCTGGGGTGGGCAGCTATGGCCTGGTAAAGCTGAGGAGTTATGTTAAATAGTATAGCCTGGAAAGGAGCAAACATCTGTTCTGGGGTGCATGGGGGAGACATGCTGGCAGGCTTATTAAATCTGCCTTATCTTGCTCAGAAGGCCAGCTGGGGCCCCACACTGGAGGGACAGAAAGCACAGCCTCAGTGAGCTGTTGATGGGTCCGTCTCCTTCTCCCTGCCCATTACTCTCCCTCTCCACACCTTTTCTTCCTCTGCTTTGGTCCGACACTGAAGAGGGAAGCAATGAGTCTCTTCAGCAACAGCTGCAAATAATACCCACTAAGAACTGTGTGTGGTGACGCATGCCTTGAATTCCAGCACTTGGGAGGCACAGGCAGGTGGGGATCTGTGAGTTTGAGGCCAGTCTAGTCTACATAGTGGAAAAAAAAACTATGACAATAAAACAGTAACAACAATACCAATTAATAGCCACACAGTTCACAACAGCTCTATGGTAACTCCTTGGACGCGGTGGAATTTGTTTGGAGCACAACACACAAATAACCCCAGACATAGAGAGGATCTTGGTTCATATGTAGAACCTGCAGTCCGCAGGTTGCCAAGGCCACAGAGCTATTTATGGCAGCTTTGACATGGAGCTCAAAAGTATCCCTTCTATTCTCAGTAGCCAGTGACCCAATATTATTTCTGGGGGACTCTGGAAAAACCTCATACTTTCTATGGTTGTTTGGCATATGCTCCTGTATCTCACAGTGACTCTAGATGGCCTTTTCTGGCCTCTGGGGAATTCATCAGAGATCTGCAGAAGTCTCTTGGTTTGTGTGTTTATTAAGCATGCTAATATGTTATATATATATATATATCTTCCCAACCAAGGATGTGGCAGATGATATTTTCCAAAATGCTCTTGGCGTTTCCAGAGTCTGGTGCGATTGTGACACTCTCCATCAAAAGACAACGTCTATGTCCTCTCTCTTTACCTGGGCTGTTCTCTGTGCCAACCAGATCTGATGGAGTACTACAGAACTAACTGCAGGGTTGTGCTGTGTGGACAGAAGAGGAAATAGGTTTCTTCTCTTTCCCTCTCTTTCCCTTTCTCCCTCTCTCTTTCTGTCTTCCTCCTTCTGCTTCGTATTTTCTTTCTCTCCATGAGGCTCTGGATCTCTGAGCTGCCATATAAGAAGCCAGATGTTTAGAGTACGCTGATGGTGTAGAGACAGAGAAAACAGTCACTAAGATACCTCTCCTGCCCCACCGGACAGATGTCCCTAGTCCAGGTGTCAGGCTTCAGATGATTCCAGCCCCAGATCCTATAACTGAAACCTTGTAAGTGTTGGGAGTAAGATCTAGACCCACTCTGGCTCTGGGAGAAGGATGTGCTTCAGGGTTAGATGTTTTCCCAGAAGAAGCACAATGGCGGTGAGGTCCTGGAAGGTAAATAACAGGTCCTGAAAGGTAAACACCAGACCACCTGCATATCTGGGCAGAAGTGTCAACATAGGAGGTGACTAACTTCTCTACAAAGGCCAGGAGTGGCTGGGGCAGGAAATGAAAGGCTCTATTTGCCTAGTCAAAGAAGGACACAGAAAAGGGAGACATGAGCTGGCTGTCCTTGGAGAAGATCATTGTCACTGTAATGGAAAGAGCGGGAGTAGAGGCGGCAAGATCGTAACAAGGTGAAATAATGGAATGGAAAACAATTCAAATCAAGGCAACAGGAGCTGAGACTGAAGGAAGGTGGCCTCCCATGGAAGGAAATGGCTTGAAAATGACAACCCTGTTAAGGTGAGAGAGAAGTGTAAGGCAGCCGCGTAGGGCAGGTGATGGGGATGTGAACCCCTGGGGGACTGGGCAGGGTGTACTGGGTGGGAGAAAGTGAGCTCATGTTTTCTCAGCCTATGTGGCTACTTCCATGGGGATGTCAGGGCTTTAGGAGGATGCAGAGGTGTTATCAGCAACAAAGGATTTTTTTTTTTTTGGCCTGGGGGGAGGAGGGGTGTCCAAAAGATGGATGAGCCTTGAAAGAGTGAAAGAAGGTGGCAAAGAGCTGAACTGGGAAACAATAGCAGAGAGAGCTGAGGTGCAAAAGGCAAGCCAGGAAGTCAAGAGCGCATCTCTCTGCCATTCAGAGCTAAGGGATTGGTGCCAAAGGATGCTTATGTATGGGTGGCATTCAGACAGGTCCTCTTGACTCAATTGCTGCCCTCCCGCAGCTGTCCAGTGCTTGACATTTTCAGAAATTCACAGCCCGAGTCCCAACACCAGTCTCTGCTTGAGCACTTAGGAGCATTAATAGCTGTTATATTTCTCAAATTTGCCCATTGACTTTCACAGCTGGGGGCAGGAGTTCAGTCAGTTCTTTAGACATTTATCAGAATTTTCAGCCAGAACACACTTAAGATGCAGGAGGCGAATGCTGTGGCCTTTGGATGTGCTCCAATTGACACAGTAACCAGACCTGCAGGTATATCCAAATTCCTTTGGGGCTCCCAGCACAGGGGAGAGCTCAAAGTTTTTAGAACACTAAGGGGTCTAGGCAGCTGCAGAATGTATGAATATTGATGGTCACTTCCCAGGAACTTTGGACTTTGAAAACACAGATGTCATCAACTCTGACCTCCAAAACTTGAGACTTCAGATGGTGTCATTAGAAGACAACGACGAGAGGGATTATTTCACCAGGAGCCAGATGAGTAAGGAAATCTCGACTATGAAGAACTGGCCTGCGGGCGCATATAAATTATTGATTCAGCCAAATAAATATGGGGGTAAAGGTGGATTGGCTATAGATGACTCATAGACTTCCTCTCAGCGAGAGTTCCTGTGGCCAGAATCGTCATCTTCCAGATAAGAAAACAAAGGACTATAAGGGTTGAGCAACTGGTCCAAGGTCAAAGTCAGAATTGGGATGACTCCTGGGAACTCTTGAACGTTAGTGACATTAGTGACATTGCTGAAGTCTGTCCAATTGCCTCCAGGCCGTCTCTAACTTTATGTGTCTCGAGTTAACTGTCATAAATACTAAAAGCAGAGCACTTTGTTACATATTGACAAATGGTTTTCCATCCTGTGCAGCCACTTAAATGTAGGGATTATTTTTCTACTGTTTACCAAGCATATTTGAATATGTAAACATAACTCAAGCTGCAGGGCCTAGAGAGATGGCTCCGTGGATAAAGTAAGAGTCTGTGTTCCATTTCCAGAATCCACATAAAAGCCAGGCATGGTCCAGCATGACTATAACCCAGTGCTGAGGAAATAGGACACAGGCTGGTCCCATGAGCTTGCTGGCTTGTCAGTCCATCTGAGGTGTTGAGCTCCTGGCTCAATGAGAAACCCTGTCTCAGAAAATAGAGAAGTGACCCAGGAAAGATATCCGATGTTTGCCTCTGGCCTCTTCGTGCGCGTGCATGGGCTAGCACACCCCCACACAAATATGCACACACATAAATATATCATACACACAAAAAAAAGGAAAAGGAAAATAAAATCACACTGTAAATGGGTAATTCTGATGTACGTTGGCAGCCAGGTTCCTGTTATAACCCTGAGTGAGGTGTGGAAAACGAAGTAAAATTTTATCCACAGAGAGTATGTAATATGACTTGCTTTCTTGAAATTAAAAAAAAAAAATGAATTCTCAAGATGCTAGTTGTAGCATCATGTGTGTGAGCCAAATAACCCCCTTTCCTCACCGTTCTGCTCTTGGCCGTGGTGGTGTTTCATCACAGCAATACTAATCCTAAGTAAGACAGGCCTGCTTACGGTTTCAGAGGTTTCGTCCATTATCATCATGGTAAGGATGGTGCTGGAGCAGTAGCTGAGAGCTACGTCTTGATACGAAGGCCAAGAGAGCCTGGGCCTGACGTGGGGTTTTGAAATCTCAAAGCCCATTCCCAGTGACACACTTCCTCCAGCAAGGCCAGTCCTTCTAATCCTTTCAAACAGCTCCATTCTCTGATGACTAAGCATTCAAAAATACTACGGGCCTGTGGTGGTCATTCTTATTCAAAACACTATATAGTACTTCTGTTTTCTTCAGGCTTGCTCTCAATGTTCTGTTATGCCTTCATAGTGTTGAAAATGACCTCTGCCCAATCTCTTTGGAAGAACCTTCCTCTCTTAACTTTTCCATCAGACAAAAATAGCTAAGACTTTTTTTTTCTTCCAGGCTGGTTGTGCCTACCTTTAAGCCTAGCAGAGCCTTTAAGCCTACTTGGGAAGCAGAGGCAGGAGGATCTTTGTGGTGGAGGCCAACCTGGTCTTTATAGTGAGTTCCACCACAGCCAGAGCTATGCAGAGAGATACTATCTCAACACAAAGAAACAAACAAACAGCAACAACAAAAAGAGATGTTTTTTTTCTTGGCATGAGTTTAATCTGATGAAGCTGAAGCATGGTACTGGGAAATCCAAAAACTGTGGAGAAAATTGTCTTGATTGATTAGTAATGTCTGCAGTGGGTAGACCAAGGAAGGGTAGAAGCTCTCTGGGTCTGGAATCTCTCATGTCTCCCTCTTTTTTATTTTTTTTAAACACTATAGTTGCCAGCCTTTTCCCAAAGGACCTATAGATGCTCCTGGGTTGTTAATTGATTTATGTATCCTTACTCTTTCATCCATTTAGCAATCTTTTAGACTTGTATCTTTTACTGTATCAGTTTGCTTAGCTCTCAAGTTTGTATCCCTTGGCCTGAATGCCCATCTGCCTGATGGAAAACTGTAGCAGGAATCTTAGAGAGTCTTATTAATAAAATCAAACCCCGGGCCAGTTATTGGGGTGAAATGCTGGATGGTCAGAGAGACAGAACAAGCCACAGCTAACCTCACCTGGCCAGCTTCTCAGCTGATCTTGTTTCCTCAGATTGGAAGCTTCTGTGTCCTCATCCCAATGGCTCTTAGCGGAACTGTGCTGCTAGAAGCCTGAAAGCTTAACCAGCCAAATGCTTAACCAGCCAAATGCTTCTAGTTTCTGGTCCTCACGCCTTATATACCTTTCTGCTTTCTACCACCACTCTCTGGGATTAAAAGCTCGCTTTCTGGGATTAAAGACGTGTGTCACCATGCCTGGCTGTTTCTAATGTGGTCTTGAACTCACAGAGATCCAGAGGGATTTCTACCTCTGGAATGCTAGAATTATAGGTGTGAGTGTCACCGTTTTCTAGCCTCTGTATCTAGTGGCTGTTCTGTCTCTGACCCCAGATAAGTTTATTAGGGTGCACATTATTTTGGGGAACACAATACCACCACAGAAAACTATCAAATTAACCTCTCCCCTGCGAGCTCCCTCCCTGTCTCTCAGATATATCACTTATACAAGGACAGTTTCACCACCTGTCTTCATTCCTTAAGTTCCGTTACCCACTCTCTTAATCCCTTTCACTTGGGCAAGGGGCACCATTTTGTTTTCTGATCTATACAATTAGTCTCTTAATTCAAAACCCTCTCTCTATTGTCCCAAGGCAACGAGGGCCGGTGACCATAGACCAGAAACCTCCAAAACTGTGAGAGAAGACACCCCTTTTCTCTTTATAGGCTGACTGTCTCAGGCGTTTTGGGATAGTAACAGAAAGCTGGTTACCATAATTATCTCTGTTGAAGTTGGTTCCCATCACTTGGACTCCATAAAGACAGGGTACTGATTTGGGGGAGCAGGAGTTTTTAATATTGTATGGCATTCTGTTTCCTGTTGTCTGAACTTCAGTTCTCACAGAATCCCCAGCGCTTGCCTGCTTGCCTTGCAGCTAGGATTTTTTTTTTCCCCCAAGACAGAGTTTCTCTGTGTAAGTTTGTGCCTTTCCTGGAACTCACTCTGTAGCCCAGGCTGGCCTCGAACTCACAGAGATCCCTTTGCCTCTGCCTCCTAAGTGCTGGGATTAAAGGACTGCGCCGCCACCGCCCGGCATGCAGCTAGGATTTTTAAAATATACTCCATCCTTACCTCTGATCTCTACTGACACCTAGTTTGTAGTGACAAGGAGAAAGATGCCATTTAGAATAAGTGTACCCGCCTGGCTGTGGTTAATACTCAGAACCTTGGCAGTTGTCTTTGCAGGTGATTGCCCCAATATTTTGATTGGATTAGAGCCAGAAGTTAATTACCTATCATTTGACTGATAGGAGAGACCACAAATTGGTAAGATTCTAGGAACAAAAGTAGTGGATAATCTTTTCCCCCTTCTAAAATGGTGTCTGATGTTCTTATAATGTCCTGTTTTACTTGGGGTGTTGGATTGTGGGGGATTGGTTCTTGTACCTTCTGAGAGCACCAGCATCTGCAGATATTGAAGTTTTGTTTTGTTTTTTGTTTTTTACATAAAATGACATAAGACGTGCATATAACCTGTGCACCTCCAATGAACTTTTGTGTATGTTATGCACATGTGTTAGAACTCAGTCCAAGAATGGAGTTCAGTGTGAATTCTGGGTGCTTGTGAGAAAACACCAGGAAAAAAAGACAAGAGTCTTGTGACCCCAGTCTCTTCAAACACGGAATTGTTCTTGGAGTGTGTTTCCATGCTCCTCGCAGGTGTAGCGGACAGGAGAGAGTTTACTTCAGCTGCTGTTATTCACGTGTTATATACGTGGGTGACACTTCCTAGCTTCCAGAGTATAAATTGCCGGATGCTCTGAATAAAGTTGGCTACTGCCAGGGACTTTAGCCTGCCTCATTTTTAGTTCCCACTCACCTGTGTTCACACTGCCAAGTAGAGCAGTAAACACACATGCATGTGCATTTCCATGTTTATTGGAGGTGCACAGGTTATCTGCATGTCTTATATCATTTTATATAAAAAAAAACCCTTCAATATCTGCAGATGCTGGTGTTCTCAGAAGGTACAAGAACCAATCCCCTGCAATCCAGCACCCCAAGTAAAACAGGTGGATAGGGGTCAACATTGGGTACCATCCTCCATTGCTCAAACCTTTTATTTTGAGACATCAGCTTTCATCAAACCTTAAAATAGCATTTCTGCTAGACTGGCTGGCCAGCAACAGATTACAGGAGCTTGCCACTGTACACAGCTTGTTCCATGGTGCTGCAGATCTGAATGCAGGTCCTCACGCATGTGTGGCCAGCACTTGATCCACTAAGCCATCTGCCAGCCCCATCCTGTATGCTTTAAACCTCTCTGATACATCTAAACTAGGTCTAAAAACTAATAAAATGCAAATGTGCTCTGCAAATAGTTGCTGCATTATATTTCTTGGGGGAAAAACCAGTGACAAGCACACACACACACACACACACACACACACACACACACACACACACACATATTTTTAGATATTTTTAGTAAGAAGTTAGTTAAACCCAGAGCTGCTGAGCCAGTAGATGTAGATGTCTGGTTACACAGCCGTGAGGTAATCAGGCACTGTTTTTTTCCCTCAAGTCACACTGTAAACACAGATAGCCAAAGGAAAACAGAACACGTGACGACAGGCTATGAAGCTTCGACCATGGGAAGTCATGGTTGGTGTGAAGGCTATTCTTGCTACATCTGCAATGAACGATAATCCAGAAATAGGCGGCATACCTGTGATCCGGGTCTTGAGGCGGGTGACACAAGTCTTTGATCTGGATCTTGAAGCTGGAAGACACAGCATTTTGATTAGATCCTAAAGTTGGACACACACGCCTTTAATCCAGACCTTGAGACACCTTTAATCCAGACCTTGAGGTGGGAAGACACACCTTGAATTCAGGCCACACCTTGTACTGGAAGCCTGCATTAGGACAGTGGAAGAAGGAAGGGGTCTGTTCTTTTCCTGCTTGCCCTCACCTCATCAGCACTTCCATTCCTTCAGTGGCATTGGAGCCTGCTTCTTCGGGATTCCGGCATCTACAGAAGACCAGCGGAGACACCCAGCCTCGTGGGACTGAGCAACTGCTGGATTCTTGGACTTTCCATTCACACCCAGCCATTGGTGGACTATGGTCTGTAAGTCATTCCAGTAGATTCCCATATGTGTGTGGGGGGGAGGGGGACAGTTTATAGAGGGAGATAGGGTGTGTGTTTGTGTGTGTGGAGTGTTCATCCCATAAGTCCTGTGACTCTGGAGAACCCTGACTAATACAGTTGGCAAAAGTGGTCCAGGGGCCTCCACAGGCCTGTGACATGGAAGCTGAGTCCAGGGAGACAGGAAGAGGCTGCCAAGGGAAGACAAACCGCAGTGAGGTCGAGCAGCATCTTCACACTGGGTGCATAGAAACCGCTGGGTGCTTAGAAACAGCTGAGGGTCCAGTTCCCTCCGCGTGCGGATAGCAGCATTCACAAGAGGAGGGGCTGAGGGTGGGGGTGGGGACAGACACAGTGACCTTTGACCTGGACTCTGGAGAGTCCCAGGGTTGGTGGCTTTTCTTTAGTGAATCTCAGACCACTCCTTGTGGTCGGGAAGCCCTCAGCTGGCAATCTGTCTGATTCTTGGATTTCCCAGCTTTCTCAGCTGTTAAAAAAAACCACATATGTGCTGTTCAAAGCACGCTGTCTCTAGGTGTTATGCTGAGATTAAGATACACAATGCTGGGGCTGGAGAAATGGCTCAGAGGTTAAGAGCACTGGCTGCTCTTCCAGAGGTCCTGAGTTCGGTTCCAAGCAACCACATGGTGGCTCACAACCATCTGTAATGAGATCTGGTGCCCCCTTCTATCATGCAGGCATAGATGCAAGCAGAACACTGTATACACAATAAATAAATAAACCTTTAAAAAAAAGAAAAAAGATACACAATGCTTCCTGGCCAGTTTACTGTAGGCATGTGTGGAGACCAGGATGCTCAGCTACCTACCTACGCACCATCGTCCTAGGCTTCTGTAGGGTAGAATGTACCCAAACAGGAAATACAAGTTTTCAGGTCATCATGCCCAGTACCTGGTAAATTAAGTGTCCATTTCTCCCTGCAGGCATGGTCTCAAGAACTACAGCCTTCTGTGAGATTACAATGTGTTGAGTCTCCTGACTATCTGATTCCAGAAACCTTGGTTTTTTTCAAGACAGGATTTCTCTGTGTAGCCCTGGGTGTCCTAGAACTTGCTTTGTAGACCAGGATCTCCAACTCAGAGATCCACCCACTTCTGCCTCCTGAGTGCTGAGGTTAAAGGCGTGTACCACCCACCTTTAATCCCAGCACTCCAGAGGCAGAGCCGGGTGGATCTCTGTGAGTTCAAGGCCAGCCTGGTCTACAAAGCGAGTTCCAGGACAGGCACCAAGAGAAACTACACGGAGAAACCCTGTCTCAAAAAAAAAAAAAAAAAAAAAAAAAAAAATGGCGTGTACCACCACCACCCAGCTCTCTGGAAATCTTTTAAGGACAAGTCTTTCTTGGGACTGCTCTTCCCTCCGAGTCACAAAAGGCACACAGCCTGTTGAGTGGCTCTTTCTGTTTGTATGGTCACCTCTCTCTCCAGTGCTTCTATTATCACAAAGATTTTGCTGTTCTCCTATCCAAGTTTTGGCCACCCTTAATCCAAAAGATTGCTTTGATCAAATAGTTCAAGGCCAGCCTGGTGTACACAGTGACCTATAACTGTATTGTAAGGTTAGTCACAGCCTGTATACGGGTATCAGGAACAAGATGGGATGGCTTTTTCTATAAGGTGAAAGGTCTCATGGTTCTCCAGCTAGCTGGGACCTGAAAGGCAGGAGGAATGCATTTCATTAAGAGTCCCCATTCCCAGAGGACTCCATGAGTAAGGAGCTTGATGCCAAGCTTGGTCTGGTACCACATGGTGGGAAAGGAGCTCCCGTAAGTTGTCTTCTGGTGAGCTCTCTCTCTCTCTCTCTCTCTCTCTCTCTCTCTCTCTCTCTCTCTCTCTCTCTCTCTCTCTCTCTCTCTCCATAAATAAATAAGTGTAATATTTTACAAGAGTTTTTCACCAAGGCCAGGCATGGTGATACACACCTGGAATCCCATTACCCAGGAGACTGAGGCAGGCAGGAAGACTGAAGGTTCGAGGCCAGCCTTCACTACATTTCAAGACTCTGAGGTTCTGTCTCAACTTCCTTCCCCAAGCCCCTAAAAAATAAAACAGCCAGGCATGGTGGTGCACGCCTTTAATCCCAGCACTTGGAGACAGAGGCAAATGAGTTCGAGACCAGCCTGGTCTACACGGAGAAATCCTCTCTACACACACACACACACACATACACACACACACACACACACACACGATAGATAGATAGATAGATAGACAGATAGATAGAGTCATTACCCCTCTCCCCCCCCCCCCCCCCCCCGATTCCTATATGCCTACACCTGTCACTTTCTGGAAGATTTGGGAGCCTTGAAAATTGTATTACTTGTTTCTGGAACAACCTCATATTCAAAAAAAAAAAAAAAAAAAAAGCCAGATGGTTTGTTCAGTTCAGATTCAAGCTAGAATGAATTTCTCTTGAGAGCGAATGTTCGATTTGGTGGGATGCCTTGAGCGTGGCATGGATACCGGAAGAAACACTGTGTGCGCTGGAATTCTCTCACGTCCTCAAGGTGTGAAGGTCAGCGGGACACACATTCACCGGAGGTGACTCAGTGAGCGAAGGTGCTTGCTGCCAAACCTGACAGTCTGGTACCCGCAAGGTGGGAGGGGCTCCCATAAATTGTCTTCTGACTGGCTGTCATACCAGTCTTTGTCACCATGCAGCGGTCACATAGGCATCACACCCCCGTGACAAATGCCAGCTTTTACTGAGTGCTATAGAAACGGGCTCTGAGATGACCAGCTGGGACTCAGCTATCCAAGGGTCTCGCCTCCCCGACCACAACCTACACAGACAGTGTGATCTATATTCTCAGCCTTGACCTGCCACAAAGTCAGACATTAGCAACACACGGACCTTGAGTCTATCCTGCACCCTGACAACTGTCCCAAAGTAGTTTGGCATCAAATGAACCCCTCGGGGGTTTACTACAGAATTCCCTAGGGGCTGTATTTAGAGCAAGCTGTTTTTGTTTTGTTTTTACACCGTCAGGATGCTGGAGATATTTGCGAATTGACTCGGGTAGGAAAACTTGTTGCCAAGCCTGGCTTCCTCCTAAAATCGGTGCTATTTGGCATCTGTCCATCTATTGTGGGCCCTTTCCTTTTGGCCTAGCCCAGGCCTCAGAGCCCCGCCCCCTTCCAGCTGCGCCTTTCTTCTGTGTTTAGCCCTAGGGTTTCTCCTCCGCCTGCCCAAGCTTCCTTCCCGGCCCTCAGCTCTCGTCACCCCCAGAGGCTGCTTGACCCCTCTTCGTGCCCAAGCCAGCAGCCCTATAACTTAATCCCCCTGCCGTCCGCCCACCTGGGAATGAGGTTGTTGTCCTGGCAGTCAAATCCAATTAAGACCTGTGTTTGCAAAACCCGGCATTTATTCTGCGGGTGGCCCCGAAAGGCCCTCAGGTTCGATTCAGCAGCCCACGGAGGCAAGATCAAGAGTCCTCAAGATGAGGCTATCAGCCCTTTTCATCTGGTCGCTTTGAGCTACAGCTGGTACGGTGGACAGAGACTACCGGGCTTTGGGGTCAGTTAGATTTGATTTTGACTCGGAACCTAGCCATTTGCTGATTGCTGTGTGATTTTTTTTTTTTTTTTTTTTTTTGATAAAGTGCTTCATTTCTCTGAGACTGAGTTCTCTTACCTGTCAGGGCGCGGGTGGTGTAAGTGGTTTGTGGCGCACATCTGTGATCCCGACATTGCAGCTAAGGAAAGAAGAATGGAGAATTATCTGGGCCAGCCTTAGCTACAACAGAGACCGTGTCTCGGAAGATTTAGTGAAAATGCCCGTCTTTTAAAATTTACATAAGGATACTTGATGTGTTCAGTTCAGAGGAGAGCGTCCTTCTCAGCCAACTGAGCAGAACAAAGGCAAGGCAGGAACCGGGCAGCGATACTGTAGCTCTGGGTTTGTGCTTCGGCTGCACCAGCCGTATAAAGATGGCGCCAAGTTCTGACCAAGTGTGGAGTGTCACACCACACGAGGCCAATTCGAGCAGGAGGCCACCGTCTTGGGGAACTTGAGCTTGGCATCAAGTAAATGTGCCCCATCTTTCCCTGCCTTTCTGCAGGAGGAGGAGGAGGCCACAATACAGGAGAAGACACCTTCCACCAACCAAGCACGGTGGGCACAAGGTTAGTCTTCAGGCTGCTGAGAAACGTTCTGGCAAATTCGAACACATGGTGGCTTTGGTGATGGCCAAGATGAAGGCCAAGTAGGTAAGTTGTTCATTCCCTCCTTCCTGGAAACACAAGGTTGCAGAAATAGGAAAAAAGCAAAGTGCAGTCTAAGTGAAACCCCATATGGAGAATTGAACTGTGTTTGCAGATATGTATATAATCAGCCTTCGCCACTTTTGATGAATGCCCCACACAGGTAAGCATGGGGTCAGACTGCATCACTCCTGTGGCCACAGCTATTAGTCCTTCATGGGTCCTGGGTCCACCGGGAGTACTGTTTTCTGACAGCAGATGGGAAATGCCTGTGTTTCTTTCTACTCGGAGTGAAGTTGGTGTTGGCCTCCAGAAGTGAGCAGGCATGTTCCCTACATGTGGAGACGTTGACCCTAAGGACAATGCCACTGTTGCTTTCTTAGGTCGTGGTTATTTCTGCTTGAGGGAGGTAGTTGGAATGGGGCTTCTCTCTTTTCCGACCTGAAGAGTTCTGGACTCACTCAGCTTTACACAGAAACACTATGAGGCTCCAGACTGAGGGAAGGGGCTCCTTCCCTTGAATTCGAACCCGTGTCCGTGGGGAATTTCAAGTATCCACAGCCAAGTTGGCTTGCTTAGAAGAGAATATTTTGTTACTAGGGACTCCAAACTCTAAAGAGCTCTAGCTAGAACAAGCCTTACTGTGTTTTCCTGTACATCCATGCCCATAATAAAGTTAAATTTATAAATTAGGTATAGTAACAAATTAACAACAATAATAAAAAAATAGGGATATGCTATAATAAAGTCCATGTAAATGTGCTCTATGTATATATGCTTATACACATATCCATTATATATAAATATATATTAATATATTGTAAACATATTAGCATATATATGTATACGTATATACACATAAATGCACACACACACATATATACATACACATGTGTGTATGTGAGTGCATGTGTGTATATACTGAATTTGCCCTTCTGGTTGACCATGAGTAACAGAAATCCTGGCAAATGAAACCATGGATTGAGGAGGGTGTACCCTCTAAATCTGTGTCTACAAACAAGTGATATCATCTTGGCCTCAGTTTCCTAGTAAGTAGAGGATGGCGTACAAAAAGACAGGATCCTTTTAAACTCTAACCATGTCTGGTTTTCCAATGTACTTCGTAAACTACAGGCTTGGTGCGTGGTTTGAAATCAGGGTGCAAAGACTTGGCGTGTTGAGTTTCTCCACCTGAGCAAACACTACGCCCACAAAGTAGACATTCCCCCTTGGTAAGGTAAACAGGAGGACCACCCTCGGAGTGGGAGAGATGAGGTTAAAGAAGCCATGGGGAGGGGGGAAGGCTTCTCTCCTCAGCAGCAAATAGCCTTCCCAATGCCAGATTAGAGGATTGTTAAAAAGCAAAGTGCTTGGACATAGAGAAACGAGGAGGTACAAGATAGGCTTGGACATGCAAGTTTAGAACCTCATGGGGGAAGTAAATAAGGCATAACCACACACCCCCACCCTCCCCCCTCCCCCCAGCCAGTCTCACAGTTGTATTTCATAACACAGGGGAGATGTGCTAAGAAAACTGGGGAGTGTCAGGAAACAAGGTCATGTAAACAAGAAACTCACTTGGCTAAGTATATATAAAATTCTGATGCTTGGTACTCTCCTACACAGGTCGGAAGTCTGTCTGGCATTTGTTCTTCTACCAATGTCTTATGTGGGGTGGGGGTTGCTTCAGAGCCCTTTGTGTCTGTGTGTGTGTTTGTAACACAAAGATGTTGTCAGTATGTGTCCAGATTTGGGTCTTTTTAAGCCGGTGGTCCTCAACCTTCCTAATGCTGCGACCCTTTAGTACAGTTCCTCATGTTGTGTTGACCTCTCTCGTAACCATAACATTATTTCGTTGCTACTTCGTGATTGTAATTTTGTTGCTGTTATGAATCATAATATAAACATCTGATATGCGGGATATCTGATGTGACCCCCATGAAAGGGTTGTTGGACCCTAAAGGGTCATGCATGACCCACTGCTTGAGAACCACTGTTTTAAGTGACTATACCCGAGAGATGGGAGCCCATCGATCTCCATGGTCTCCTTTTTGCAGTTTAGATACCTAATTCTCTAAAGTTAGCATCACTTGTTTCTCTGTTCCTTAGCAATGCTGCAACTCTCCTGTGTGGCTCCCCCTCTCTTTGCCTGTAGGCATCTCTCTGTTTTCTCAATGACTGGTTTCCCTTTTCAGTTCTCACCCTTCAGTTCTCACACTGTAACTTCCCGAGAAGTACCTCCAGATCAGTGATGCCGCATTCTATATGGTCAGTTTTTCCGTGTTTCCACCTCCATAGTGGGTTTTGATTCTTTGATTGCATTTCTGGCCACGCATGTATTTTTCCCCATTGTTGAGGTTTTATTTATTAGCTGATTTTGAGATAAGGTCTCCTCGTATATGTAGCCCAAGCTGGTCTTGCACCCCCAATCTTCCTACCTCAGCTTCTTGAGTGCTGGAATTATAGGCACGTGCCAAGGCACCAGGACTTTTGTCATTTATTCTTTTTTATTTAAAGATGTATTTATTTTTATTTTATGCGTCTGCGTGTTTCCCCTGCACATATGCCTGTGCACTGCTTGTGTACTTTATCCATGGAAATCAGAAGAGGGCGTCAGATCCCCTGGAACTGGAGTTCCAGAATTGTTAGAAGCCACATGGGTGCTGGGAATCAAACTTGGGGCATTGGAAAGAGCAGCCAGGGCCCTTGACTGCCGAGACGTCTCTCCAGCCCCCTGTCACCCACCTCATCTCATCTCCATCACACCCTCCTAACTTTTCATCTGAGTCTCTTCTCTGTATACACAGAGTCCACTTGTAATCAAGACATTTTGAATTTTCTCTTTTGTTTCTTGTAGTAAGCCTCCTTCAGAATGCTGCTCTTTTCCAGCCTTGAGAAATCTCTTTTTTCCTTTTTATTTACTTTTTTTTTCCATTTTCCTTTTTACCTAAGCTACATCTTAGGTACTTCCATTCCCTCATCCTCAACTGAAGGAGTATTTGGTTAACTAGTGATACCCTGGGATCGTCACTGTAAGCATGACAGCTGCAGATGTGTTGCCATGGAAATTGGTGCATGGTTCTCATGCATTTCCGCACCTTCCTCTGAAGGGCTAGGTTGGTCTTTGTTTCCTAAAGTCCTGGCTCTTTGAGGTACTAACAGCTCCTTCATGTTTGAGGATCCCCTAAAGATTTTGATCCCCTTTAAGCCTTTGTCTGGAGATCCTGAACCTTCTCAGGCAAGGATCCAGAACTTCCCATGAATGTAAGATCAAGACTGGTGCTTCTGTGGGTTTTCAGCGAGGACCATCCTAGAAAGGAATATAGCCTGAAAGCCTCTGAACGGTGGGATTAAGCTTTCCTTAGGAAAGGGATGGATAGTGACATTGCCCAAGTTCAACATTCTAGAAGGGTCTTAGACCTGAGGCCATGGGAATTTTATGTCTGCTAAGTAGACATCACTAGAGACTACTTTGAGCAGTAGCCCCTTGGATGACAAGGGCTTCACAGAGGATGAGGACAGCAGAGCCCCCCCAAAGGCCCCTTCTTAGCTCTCATGAGCCCCAGCCAATTGCTGTCAGCTCTTGTTCGCCTTGTCATGTGGAGGGTTCACTTCTAGAATTCATTGTATTTAGAATAATCAAGAAATGTGAATACAGTTGCATTTGGGTTTTGTCAAGTGTGATCCTTGACAAGTAAACCAATCCTGAAAATCCTCAGAAAAACCCTTCTAAGGCCAGCACAAGAAATGGACCCCAAATCTGATAAGGTCACTTTCCCAAAGTCAACAGATGGTCGTGGCAGAGTCACCAGTCAAGGTGCTATGGCTAAGCCCACACCACTACACCTCATGGTTTTAGGCTATGGGGGCTTTGTGAGTCTTGACCCTTTTTTATGTCTTCCTGGGAATTTTAGCAGAAAAGTTACACCAAAAACTCTCTCATATTTTATGATAGGTTTCTCCTCATCAACGTGTTTAGAGATTGAGCCTAAGTGTTCCTGAATGACTTAATAAGGGAGAATGTGACAGAAAATTATTTATTTACTTATCTTAGGAGAAAGGAAGTTCTGTTTTGTGAACCAAAGATCAATGCAAAGAAGAAGAGGAGGAAGAGGAGAGAGAGAGAGAGAGAGAGAAAGGACAAAAGTCAAAGGCAAGTTTGAAAAGATAAGTGACTGCCCTTTTAAGAGCAGAGGAGCCTGAAAAAAAAAAAAATAACAGGACACAAAAGGCCGTGCATTTGAAAATGACCAAGGCATTAACAGAAGGAAATTGGGCACGAGGCCAAATATCTTTGTTAAAGCTTAATATATTGTTGTGGCAATCTCCAAGGTTTAGATGGAAACGAAGTTGGCGAAGTTTGGTTTTCCGTAGTTTATAGTCCTGGCTGCTCACCAAGGAAGACTCATGCTAATCCTTATCAGGTTGTTCTCTGGTGAAGCGTCATTTTATAAGAAACTTGAGTAGCTTCTATAACAAATGTGCTATTGTCCTCGGTTTTATTATATAGTAGGGAAAATAAATTCATAAGGTGATGGCCCTTCCTCTGTATCAGCAGCAGCTTTGTGTGTGTGTGTGTGTGTGTGTGTGTGTGTGTGTGTGTGGTGGGCAATGGGTAGGCAGGGGTCTCAACACTGTGGAATCCTAGTTTCAACTATTTCATCTCTCGCTCCAGAATAGCCTGTGTACTATGTGGAGACATCTTCAACATGGGGTCCAAGAGGGAAAATATAGCCTTTAAGTTATTCTCTAGAGGCTGTCACCTGGTCATGATGACACCCAGGAAGTCAACGCACCTCTGACTCTACCCTGCGGAGCAAAGGGGTAATAGGACACTAAGCCTTCTGGGAAATGGAGGAGACACGTTTGGGAATCACTGTTCATAAATACTTGTTTCTTTCCCCTCATCCCTCAAGTGAGTCTTTACTTCCCTTAATCAAGTACATCTAACTGCATGTTGCTAAAAGTGAGATCCTGGAAGATGTCTACCAGCTGAAGTACAGTCGCTTAAATACAGTAGGACGTGCTTGCCGACATCCAAGTCATTTGAGTCTAGATGCATGCAAGACACACACACACACACACACACACACACACACACACACACACCCCTGACACAATAGCCAAGGGGCCTGCCACAGTGCTAAACGCAGCTTAATAGGCTATTTTCACAAGAATTTGTGCCACTTGCCAGAAAATTCTGATTGGAGTTTCTTTGTACATTGTGTTGTGCGTGTATTGAGTTCCATGTTTTGATATAATTTATGATCACAGCGGTCATGAGTTTGATGAATGAGCTGAGAGTATGGATACACACTGGGCTTTGCCCAGTGCTTTGTAAACTTGGCAAAGTGGAAGTCCCTAGTTTAGTTCCCATCCTCTCCACCTTCTCCCTAGCCAGCCACCACTTACTCCCATTTAAGTCAATAATATGGGTTGTAAAGTGTCCATTCATAGCACGGGTTGGCTGTGGAATCCGAGCATCCAGGTTGAGGCAAGAGATGAGGTGTGTGGCTATTTTCAGTCAGGCACAGAGCACAGAATTCATTCGTAAAAAAAAAAAAAAAAAAAACTCATACAATCTTTTTGCAAAATGAGTGCAATTTACCCAAAATCCACAAACCAAGACCTTATTAGAATCATTTAACTTACTTTCCCCCAGGGACAGAATGAAAAAAAAATCAATACTAACATTTCTAAATAAAAATCTGGCAATATGATGCAGGTCAGAAGAATATCTCCTCTCTGGAAATCAGGCTGTAGAAAATCGACAGGAATGTGGACAAAGATTTAAATACGAAGATACTTGTCAAATAGGAAAACGCTTTGTCAGATGTAATATTTACAACAGAGAATACTTAAAGAAGAAAAATAAACTTATTTTCTCACAAGAGGAGAATAATTAAGGATTTAGGAATACAGCTCAGTGATGGAACACTTGCTGGCATACACAAGCCTCAACACCACAAAAAAATTAAATAGAATAATCTGGCATAAGAAGAAAGGAGTTCATGTATGGTCTCTGTGTAAGAAAGAACACCATATAAGCATTAAGAAACATTTGTCAGGGCCAGTGTGGTGGTGCACGCCCTTAATCCCAGCACTCGGGAGATAGAGGAAAGTGGATCTCTGTGAGTTCAAGGCCAGCCTGATCTACATAGTGAGTTCCAGGTCAGCTAGAGATACATTGTGAGACCCTGACACTCAGAGAGAGATGGGGGGGGGGTGTTGGCGGGACATTTGTCAGAAAAAATTACAATAGTAGTACAGTCAAAATGATAGTCTTGAATACAATGAAAGTACTTTTTGTTGATATTTTCCACAATGCCTCCAATGACCTTGTGCTGGGTTTATAATCACAAAGATAGTAAACAGTACAAACTAAAGAAATCATATCTATCTTTACAAAGCAATGGCCCAGGGCATGAGGCCATGGGCCAAAAGCAAATTCATCAGTCAAGCTGATTTCATCTGTGTGTTTACTGGTTTCTTTTATTAGGTCTCAAACCCAGGGCTTCCCGAACACCAGGCAGCTGTGCTACCTTACGCTGGTTTTAGCCCATCCACGTAGCCTTCTAAAGAGTGGGCCCTCCACCAACTTTACCCAGGAACTCAAAAGCCCTCGACAGTGAGGGAAATGGTCTAGCTGCCTCTGGAACTTTGACCTGTCTGTTACTCAAGGTCTGGACAAGACATAGGCTTATAGGTCCCTCTGTCTGCCCTCATCCTTTCTGTCCCTGTAAAGCACGTCCTTGCAAGTCAATGTCAGTGGAATTGTGAGCGAGGGCCAGGGGCCCCAGGTGACACAATGCACCCAGAACACACCTGCAGCTCTGACAGGTGCAAACAACTCCACTGACTAAATATAAATTAACTTGGGTGGCTTCGAAACAGTCTTCCTCACTTTCCATTCTGACCAAGCAGAACGAAGTTCTCTTTATTCTGATTTAGATTAATATCTTCAATGATTTTCACTTGGAGAGGAATAATATTAGAACTAAAAATATTTTTAAAGGTTTCTCTTCCCACTCTTAGATGAGGGTTTTTATTTTTGAAAGTTTTGAAATGCATCAAAGTGATAAAACATTAACAAAATTTCTGAATGAGCAGAAAGCTGATCTTAACACACAAATAAAAGAATAGTCTTGTGCAAAGCTACACAGAGAAACCCTGTCTCGGAAAACCAGAAAAAAAAAAAAAGAATAGTCTTATATGGAAACCAGAAAATGACCTGTCTTCAACATATTTGATTTTACTTACCTGTTCTTAGAAAATGTCATGCATATATACAAAACATATTTTGATCATATCCATCTCCATTCCCCAAAATGTTTTCCAGATATCCTAGTCTCCCTTCCAATTTATCCTCTTTTTTTTCTAATAACCCAGAGTCCAGTAAGTACAGCCATATGTACAGAATAGGGCCATCCCCTGGAGCATGGGCCGCACCTTTGAAGTAAACTACAGCTACTGTTGAGTTCATGAATGCAAGGACTCTGTCACATCAAGAAGACACAGTTTCACCCAGGTGTGGTGATGTACACCTTTAATCCCAGCACTCAGGAGGCAGAGGCAGGCAGATATCAGTTCGAGGCCAGCCTGGTCTCCAGAGTAAGTTCCAGGATGGCCAGAGCTACGCAGAGAAATGCTGTCTCAAAAAAATGAGAAAAAGGAGAAGGAAGTGGGAGATGGGGAGAGGGGAGGAAAAGAAGAGGAAAGTATTTTATAGCCAACTTTTGACTCTTACAATCTTTCTGTCCCCTCTTCTGAGACAGGTCCTGATCCCCATGGGTGATGGTGATGTAGATGTTGTGTTTGGGCTGAGAACCCTAGGCACCTTTTCTGTTTATTTTGACTAGTTGTGAGTCTCTGTACCAAACCACCACCCACTGGAATAAGAAGCATCTCCAGTGAGAGGTAAGAGCTACAGGACCCAATTTTAACTGGCAGAAAGGAAATTCTGCAGCAGACTCTGGAATTCCTTACCTTTGCCAAGTCCTGCCTCATGTTCTTCAATCATAACTTAATCTGCTAAGTGGCCAGTTCTCAGGCAGCCATCATCCCCCTTCCTCCTCCTTCATCACCCTTGCTGACATGCACATCCCAAGGTGACCTCTTGTCTCTCATGTTGGAGAGTGGCTATTCACTCTGGGCATAACACAACCATCTCCATCCTGCAGGAGAGATGGCTCTGCTGATCCACAGAATCACCTTGGCCCTAAATCACAGAACGAGCAGAACACACACTGATAGCCAGATCTTCACTGATGATAATGGGGCTGTTAATACTTCTAGTGGAGGGATGCTGGGAGTCAAGGAAAGTCCAGCCGTTCCTCTCTGCTGACGTTCCTTCCTCCTCCCAGCTGCATACGGTCCTGAGGGGATATTATAGCATATAAGAAGGAGAAAGCTAACCAAAGGTGGGATTTCATCTGCACACCTGTCAGGAGGTCGTGACCCACGCTGGGTGGGATGCAACTCTTTTTATCATCCATGTTCCCGTGAGTAAACCTCAAACTCATGGGCTCATGGAGCTGAACTAAGACAGACTCCTTTCTTTTATCTGTCACTGGGGCCCTATTTGGAGTGAATCTACATTTGTTCGCATCTCCCCAGGAAAAGTAAAACAGCATCCCAAACACAGAGACTTACCTGCATTTACTAGGTATTATTTATTAGCTTATGCGCTTCTCGGGAATAGAATTGTGTTTCTCTCCCATTAAAAAGCTGTTTGTGATTGCCTATGTTCACTGTGCAGAGTACTGTTTCACAAGGCCGTGCTGCTGTTAACATCTGCTGTACTTTGGGCACACATCCTCCTCTTACCCCTAACTCTCCTTCCTCCCATTCCCATCTCTAGTGGTCCTATTTGTTTCCATAGACAATTCCAATTTTACTTCCACGTGAAGTACAGATACTTGATTTATGGCCCTATATAAAAAAATCTAAGATCTGCAAATGAGAGAAAGAAAAACATCTGTCTTTCCCCCTCAGGTCGCTTTCGATATCTGGGATTCTGTGTTTCTGAATGAATTTTAGGATTTTGTTTCTGTTTCTATAAAGAATGACATGGAAATGTTGATGGGAATTGCACTGAATATATAGATGGCTTTTGGTTGTATAGCAATTTCCATATTTACTCTTCCAATCCATGAGTATGAGTGTTGCATAAATCCGAAATGGTCTTATAACAAAAATCCATAACCAGATACCAGGGTGAAAGCTGAAAGATCAGAGAAGCAGAGCAAGCCACAGCCACTACCTCATCACCAACTCCTCAGCCTGAAAGAGACTCTGCCAGACAGCGAATTCCTGTCGTCTTCTGCCTTATAGTCCTTTCTCTGCCCAGCCATATCACTTCCTGTCTCAACCTTCCTAGTGCTGGGATTAAAGGTGTGTGCCACCACTGCCTGACCTCTGTGGCTAACTCTGTGGCTGCCTCTGTCCTCTGATCTTCAGGCAAGCTTTATTTCTTCGATTACAAATATCCCCACAGAATGGGAGGGGTTTTTATTTTCTTGTATTTTCTTCAATTTTTTTTCTTCAGCAATTTTTTAAGGTTTTTATTATAAAGTCTTTCACTTCCTCAGTTTGGTTTATTGCAAGACATTTATTTATTCATTTTCTTTTGAGGTAACTGTGAGTGGGGTTATTTGCCTGCTTTATTTTTCACCGTGTTGGTTATTGGTATAGAGGAGGGCTACTAGTTTTCTTATGTTTAAATTTTGTATCGTGCTGCTTTGCTAAATGTGCTAAATATCTTTGTAGGGGTTTCCCGGTGGAGTCTTTACGGCCTCATATAATGGAGATAAGTTAGACTGTTTCCTTTCTGTCTACAATTCTATTTCCTTCTCCTGTCTTACTGCTCCAGCTGGGACTGTAGGCACTAGACTGATAGAAATAGAGAAAGTGGACACACCTGTCTTATTCTGACTTCTGTGAAAATGACTCCAGTTTTTCTCCCTTTGGTTGGCTATAGGTCTGTCATGTATAGTCTTCGTCATATTCCTTCTATTTCTCATTTCTGCAAGACTTTTAACAAAGTCCAAACTTACCTGATGCTAAAAGTCTTGCAGCCTTTTCCTTGTCTATTGAGATGGTCATGTGATTTTTGTCCTTGAGTCCGCTCTGGAATGTATTGCATTTATTGATTTGCAAATGTTTGATCATTCCTGAATCTTTGAAGGAAGTGAATTTGATCACGGTGAATGATCTTTTTGACATGTGCTTGAATTCTGTTTGCAAGTATTTTATTGGGGACATTTGCATGGCAGCTACTCAATGTCTTGTTGACTGGGTGAATAAGGACCGAAGCAGCCAGGTCTACAGGGCACTGAAGAAGAAGAAGACATTGTCACTACTGACATCCTTGGGGAAAAGACCATGGAAGAAGTGTCCTGTCTATGTTTAGCCACTGCTAAGTCTTTTGGTTTATTTTTCTGGGAGGGGGTGGTTTTTAATAGCTGAAATTAAGGCCACTTCAATGCCAGGTTTTATAAGAAGAAATTTGGTGTGCCTTGACTAAGGGGTTGAAATTTTCCATGTTCATTTCCCCTCTTCATTGCTATACAAAGAAAGAAAGGGCATGGTTCTGTCTGAGGACCAGGCCAGCTCTCAGCTTCTGGGCTGTTATCTAGGTACTGCGTTCCATTTAGCTCTAGTCTAGTTATAGAAAAAGACTGCCTTTTTCAAACCCATAGACGCCACACTCTTACCTACCAAGACTGTGGCGTCCCACAACTAAGTTTAGCCCTCTCTCCTGATTTTTAAATAGTCATCTGAACCACAGGGGAAATTATTACCTACGGGTTTCCTAGATCTGTGTAAGAAAGATGCTTCCAAACCCTCGTGCTATAAAATTATGTTTGCTTGTCCCAACTCCTTCCCAACTAGGGTCCGATCGCTCTTTGCCTGCCTGCATTGTGCAATACTTATTGGCTATGCTCACTGCATTTGGAATTGTAGCCAGCACTTGGCTTAGTTCACCTTCCACTTCCAGCTAATGAAGGGGGATTGAGAGTTGGCAACAGCAGATTCACAGGTGGTCCCTTATCACATTTGCCCATCAGAAAAGAAGGAAGTGGACCCTGAGACTTGAGCTGGGAAGGCTCCCCATTATAGCCTTAGACTTGTATCAGATTATTGTAACCCAGGAGTGTTTTAGTCCTGCATACCTGCTTATGATGAAAGTTGCTCCTATATCCCTTAGAGGAGTAACCCCCAAAATCATATTAAACAATGAATTTCCATGTGTCTAAATGAGTTATATGGATGTAATGACCTTGTTTCCTGTTTTTCTCAGAGTACTTTTGTTGTTATTTGTTTCTTCATGTAGTTTTGGTGCCTGTCCTGGAGCTCGCTCTGTAGACCAGAGCTGGCCTTGAACTCCCAGAGATCCGCCTGGCTCTGCCTCCCGAGTGCTGGGATTAAGGGTGCACGCCACCACCGCCAACCACTCACAGAGTACTTTTAAAAAGTCATTGGAAGCTGGGTGTGGCGGCACATGCCTTTAATTCCAGAATTCAAGAGGCAGAGGCAGGCAGACCTCTGAGTGTTAGGTCTCAAACCCTGGACAAATGGCAACCTGGACAAGTGTCTATTTAACATTTCAAAGCAGATCTGACCACCAGGTTCTCCCAGCATTCCTCAGGCCCTACCTGTTAAGGGTATGGCCTGCCCGATACCCTAAACTTATGCAGCCCAGCTTCCCTATATAGTCCAGATATTTTGGTTACCAATCCCTTTTGGTCTACCATTTACCCTCCTGGTCTCTTGGTCAGTGGCTCCTCTCCCCTCTCTCCCTCCCCTCCTCTCCTCACGGGGCTTGCTGGCTCAGGGTTAAGTTCACTCTGAACTTTCCCAGATGTCCCTGCCTCTGCCTGTGTTCTCTCTCATATCTACAATAAATCTCCTCTACCAAACGTAGCAGCAGTCACCTTCTTCTTTTGTATTTCTTTTTGTCATTCTCTGAGTTCAAGGCCAGCCTGGTCTACAGGGTGAGTTCTAGAACAGCCAGAGCTACACTGGAAAACCTTGTCTCAGAAAACCAAACTAAACAAACAAAAAAGTCAGTGGTGGTGGTACATGTCTATAATCCCAGGAGGACTATGAGTTTGTGGCTAGCCTGGACTACAGAATTAAGTTGAAGACCAGTCTGAGCTACATAATAAAGTGTGTGTGTGTGTGTGGCGGGGGGTGCTTTAAAAAAAAATGTCAGGATTTGTTTTTAATGTGTCGACTTAGCACTTTTTTTTTTTTTTTTTCGAGTCAGGGTTTCTCTGTGTAGCTTTGTGCCTTTCCTGGAACTCACTTGGTAGCCCAGGCTTGCCTTGAACTCACAAAGATGTGCCTGGCTCTGCCTCCCAGTGCTGGGATTAAAGGCGTGCGCCACCACCGCCCGGCTGACTTAGCACTTTTTAAAGTTGGCAAACCTGTATCAATTAGCTGCTACTTCCTAAATTTTACTAGTCACTAAAGTTAGAAAAGGATGAGCCTCCTTCAAGTGGCCAGCTCAGGCCAATAGGCTTCATTTCCCAGAAGAGGAGGAGTCACTGACTCCTAAAGTCACCGCCCCTAAGTGTCCCTAAAGTCACGGAGCCCCAAGGGCATCAGAAACAACATGCGGTCTATGAATATGCAGACAGCTACTATAACAGATCCAAGTCAGGCATCTTCCAAAGTACGCCCACCTTACTAATCCTCAGCCACCTCTGCTGTGCTGTGAGCACGCAGATGGTGTTCCGCCCAATACTACAGCTAAGGGAAAGATTTGGCTGGAGCGACGGCCACAAAAGCAAGATTCAGTGAGTGCTTGGAACATTACTGCAGAAGATGCGGGTAAAATCAGATATGGGATATCGAGGGAGTGAACATTTGCCTCTGGGAAGGTCACAGCCATCTATGAACCCTGGGGCTCTGGTCCTACCAAGGCGAAGGCGGGGCCAAAGGAAAGACAATGCCCTCTACACCTGGGCCACTGAGATCTTTGCTAGCTAGGGGAAAGAAACCTTACACGCTCCTCAGTCAGTTTCTACAGCCGGACGTTCCACCGTAGGGAATCGCCTCCGCCCCTTGGCTTGGGTCCCCTGGCTCCCGATGAAACTGTGACCCGCCGTCCCCTTCCCAGATCCTGGACTCCAGCTATGTCACTCACCGCACGCTGCAGATCACGTGGCGGAGTGCTGCTTGCCCCAATGTGGCTATTGGTCCGCGTCCCGGGAGTGATCACTGGCTGCGTCCGTCCGGTATTCATGTGTTGAGCCAGGGGAAGGTCTGGGATGGCACCCTTAGCAGGGAGAGGAAAGTTAAAGTGTGCCACGGGCTGCGGGAGCTGGAGTCGAGAGTGCTGCCATCCCGGGAGCAGCTGAGAGGGCCGCCGTCGCATGCACCGAGCCCCACTTTTGCCGTCGTGGTCGCTGACACTGTCACCCCGCGCAGATGGTGGGGTGGGCTGGAGGGTGTGCCCTCGGTACTCAAGAGCTGTACCCGGTACGTACCTCCCCAAGCCTCGAGCTCAAGGTGCAGGGCCAGGAAATCTGCGGTGAGGGGCGCGTGCGGGGGATCCCCTCTCTGTTCCCGGCCATTTGTCGTCCCACTTACAGTGAGTGACACGCAGGTGGCAGAACACCCTAGCTGGGCTCGGATAGCTTGTCGCTTCCACGTGGTGAAAACAGCTCAGGGCCCCCGAGCTGGGATGGAGCCTAGAGGGGACCTCCGAGCGGGATTAGCCCGCGAAACGTGACCAGGAAAGTTGTCCTGAACAAAAAAAGATGTGGCAAGTTCTGACATGGCATAGCCCCAGCATGAGATTTAACACTTCTGGAGGATAATTCCAGGTTTTTGCGGCGGAATCTGGAGTCCAGATACAAGTCGCCAGGGACTCAGTTTCCCTTTACGAGATGGGTGTAAGAGAACCATCTCCAAGCCCTGACTCCATCAAGTTGTGGGGACTTGTCCCTACTTCGGTTCAGATCGCCCTTGGCTGCACACAGCAAGGGCACGCACACCTTGGGTAGTCCCGTGTCTCCGAGGGCGACAAGCTTGGCGGGGGGGGGGGGGGGGGGGGGTAAGATCCACCCGGGAACCGCGCGGGGGTGCTCGCGAGGCGCTACTCAGGCCTGGGCTGTCCCGTCGCCAGGTCCCGCCCTGGGGTGATAACTCGGGCTCCTCCTCCTTGGTCGTCTCCGGGAACTAAGCCCAGGCCCTGCCTCCGGGACACTCCGACGCTCACGTAGATCAGGAGCAGCAGTCACTCCTGCCACCACTCACAGGCTCTCCCATGAGGCCAGCCAGCAGGGGCCCGGGCTGCGGCGGCGCGGGACAGGTAGGTGCAGACCCAGGCGAAGCCGCCTCGCGGGGAGACTGGGGGAGGGATGCAGGCACATCACCGTCGGAGAGTGGCTGGTGGGATCATCGGGACTCGCTGACCTGTCCCCCAGGGACCTGTTCGCAGACACTTTTCTGAACCCAGAGGAAAGGCTGTGAACCGCACAGTAGTTTCAGAACAGCGAATGGCAGGCACGGAGCGAAACAGTCAAGAGAAAGCTTAAAAAAAAAAAAAAAAAAAAGACTCGAGTCGGGGAACTTTTAGAGTTGCTGGAAGGGGGCCGTGTGTCCCAGCAGTGCCAGGAGGGTCCCAGAGAAAGAAGGGCTTCTTCAGCCTAGGCAGGAAAGGAAAGGAAATGGTTCACTTGGCAAATACATCCAGGGAGAAAGTGGAGACAGCTGTGGGACCACAGAAGTAGACTAGGGCCATTTAGGGGAAAGTCAGTGGAAAGAACCATCAGAGCCCTGTTAGCAACCCAGGAGGTCAGAGCTGGACCTCAGAAGAGAACCCCCATGCCAGAGAGATCGTTTATTAAACTTTAGCCGGTTAGGGGCTTTCTTAGGCCAGCGTTCAGTGGTGCCTTTGGACATTATTAGGTGGTGAGGGCTGTCTCAAAGTTGTCTGACTCCTCGTTACACAGCTCTATTCACAAACATTTATCTCCAAGGATTGAGGGGTACCCATTGAGGCTGGAATAATTAGGGTCTGTGTACAAAAGGGAGACAATGTCAACTTTTTACATGTAAAGTACCAGCTAAGTATTTGGGAAGAGAACAGAGAATTTCTGGAGGGGGATGGAGTGGATGGTGGTGTCCAGGGATAACCTGGCTGTGGATATTTATCTAATGTAGTGTTGCTGGTGGGTTATTGTTAATCGGGTTTTCGGGTCAGCGAGGAAGAGGTTCAAAAAGAAAGGCACAGCCAGCAAGTCAGTCACTGCTCAACTGCCTGAAACGAGGAAGCTCATGGGGTCATTCTCTGTTCAGGCTTGTCAATCTTAAAAGAAATATCACTGGACTTCTAAGACTGCCCCGTATCTTGAGAGACCACATTATTTCACGAGAACGGGGAAGGTATTTCTGCAAGGGTCCCAAACATGGTCCAGTCCTTCGTCAGAAGTAATTAACCTCTGAGACACCCACGTGAAAGCAAAGTGTGTCCATGGGAAACAGCTCGTACTCCCAGGATCCTGTCCTGCAACTGGTGTCCTGAATCCTGTATCACACTCTACCGGTTCAAATGTGCATACTTTTCTCTGTTTCTGTTTGTTCCCTCAGTAGAGGGTAAGGCTGGAGCAGCCAGGGTCTGGAGGGACCAGAGGCCTGAGGTACAGCCAAGCATATGTGGGTGCGGATGTGTCCAGGTGCTTCCCTTAGGGGACTTAACTATTGCCGGACTGTCTCGGGTGCTGGGGGGTACTTCTAAGTGTCTATTAGCACTGTCACAGTCTGTTGGGAACGCCAGAGAAGCTCAAATCAAACAAAGCCCTTTAGCACACCGATTCTTGGATGAGAGTCAGGTTAATAAAAGCTGGAATGTTCTGTGAGGACGACCTCACATCATACCCTTGATAGAGGCCACAAGGGTAAATGTCCTTAAGCTGCAGTGATGGCGACACACAGAAAAAATGAAGGGTTTCGAAGCCAGACGTGCTGATGCAATTTTGCAGGGCAGGAGTCCCAGTGGTAACTCCTGGGCCATCATAACCACGTTTGCCTTTCATGGAAGAGTCTTTGCAAAGAAAGCACATTGTATTCTTGAAAATGTCTCTTGGATATTCTTCTTAGCCTTGGCTCTGATTAGAAACATCTCTCCAACCTCAACTCTTCTTAGAGTTGGGCACATTTACATCCTGGGGTCCAGCCACTTCACCAGCGACTTCAGCTCCAATCTTGAACCCGCAGGACTAGAACCCTGGAGAGTGCTTTCCAGGGCTGCAGGAGTCTAGTTATCTCTCTGCTTTTGGTATTCTGCTTCCACAGTAGCTTGACAATTTTGCACCGTTTTCCAACAAGCTGCTTCAAAAACTTTCAGGAAAGCGTGGCTGAGGCTGGTCCTGGAGCTTGGGGGAACTGCAGAGGGGCACCTGGTGTTGACTCAGACCAGGAGGAAGTGTCGAGCAGAGGAGAGACTTCTGCTCCCCCATTCACTCCCGGCTTTTCGAGGGTGGGCAGTGAGTGGGGAAGCTCTGGAATGTGGAGCATGCGTTGTGATGTGCCTGGTGTTCAGTTTTGATGCATAAAGGGTGCAAAAAAAAAATACCCACGTTAAGGTTGAAACAGAAGGAATATTTCTAACAGGAATTTGTTAGGTAATAAGTCCTGTAAAAAAAAAAAAAATGTTAGTCAGCTCACTGGTCATTTGTAAAGCCAGTTCAGTCAGAATTTCACTTTCTAGGAACAGTCTTGTGCATGGACACAAGAGCAGACCCAGCAATTTTTGCTTGGAAACTTTTCACTGGATGACTTCCTTCACTAGACGGGAAGTAGTGAGACATTGGTTTTGCGGGTACAAGAAGTCTGTGGCCATGGCCACTTGGGAGAGTGCCCAGATTTAGAGGCAAGACAGGGTAACCAGGCTTCTTTTGTGCACCCACAAAAACCAATGTAACTTAAAAAAAAAAAAAAGTACATCGGGAACCTGATATGTCTTTGTGTTCTCTCTCTCTCTCTCTCTCTCTCTAGCCCTGGCTATCCTGGAAGCAGCTCTGTAAAACAGGCTGGCTCCAAACTCAGATCTCCATGCCTCTGCTTCCCAAGTCTTAAGACCAAAGATCTAGACCACCACTGCCTGGCATTTTTTTTTTCCATTGTGTATTTGTTTAGTCAGATTCAGAAGTTGAAAGAAAGAGTACTTACTGAGTCAAACGCAAAGTTCTCCAGCACTTGGCAAAAGATGAGCAACTTTGTCAAAAGTTATCACTTCTCAGGCAGCCACGGAGGCCTGTGAGCAAGGCCGCCCCCCTCCCTGCCACGACACCTTTACCTGCCTCGTCCTCTCAGTTTAGCCGGAAGAAGGCAGATGTTTGGAACCTACAGTCTCAGATTTGAGACTTCGATCCAGGTGTTATTACTGGCTTCTTCAGCTCAGACCATGGTTAAGTGTCATAAGGAGACCGATAAAAAGGTGTGCGTGCGGCTTTAGTGAGGTTAAGTGTCAGGGTGGTTTTGAATGTTTTCTTAAGGTTCCCGTTTCTTTTTCTGATGATAGAAGCAGTATTGTTGTAGAAGATATAAGGAAACACAAGGCAGGAAACAACTTTAAGGAAATATGTCACATGCATAGTCCCCGACATTTTTAACCATAAAATAGTCCCTGCAATCTCTCTGTCTCTCTCTGTCTCTGTCTCTGTCTCTGTCTCTCTCTCTCTCTCTCTCTCTCTCTCTCTCTCTCTCTCTCTCTCTCTCTCTCTCTTGGCTTTTTGAGACAGGGCTTCTCTATATAGCTTTTGGAGCCTGTCCTGGGACTCACTTTGTAGACCAGGCTGGCTTCAAACTCACAGAGATTCACCTGCCTCTGCCTCTCAAGTGCTGGGATTAAAGGCGGGCGCCGCCATCGCCCTGTGATCTCTGCACTTTCTATTCTCCTCACAGCCCTGCTCCACGGTTCCACACTGTCTTTCCATGTTATATGCCCAAATACCTCATTTACGTCACTGCTCTTATACTCTGGGGTCATTCTTAAGTCAAATAAAGGTTTCTTAAACAACAACATTGTAATCCTGCTGGTATCTGATACCCGAGATGACTCTAAGTCTCTGATGGGAGGGTGGCATATGTATCATGGATTTATCGACTGAGGAACGATTGGTTTCCGAGGAAGAAGCAGGTCTCCACCTGGTGGGATGGCCTCATGTAGCTCAGAATGAGTGCCGCATAATTTAAATGATTGTTTACTTATGGAATTTTCGGGGGTTTGTTTGTTTTGTTTTGTTTGTTTGTTTGTTTAGAGACAGGGTTTCTATATGTAGTTTTGGTGCCTGTCCTGGATCTGTTCTGTAGACCAGCCTGGCCTCGAACTCACAGAGATCCACCCAGTTCTGCCTCCTGAGTACTGGGATTAAAGGCGTGTGCCACCACCGCACGGGGCTGCAATTTTTATTTTAATATTTTTTGAAGCACTATTGACGGTAAAGAGCTGAAACCACGGGAAACAAAGCCAATGAGAGTATACTTTATCTCTGCTCACTTTTCTGTAAACACAGTATTTTCTCTTGTGTTTGTATTTGTGTACAATTTTGTCTCCTCCTTTTCACATTAACAATACATGATAACATTTTATCTAGGCGCAGTGGCTCATGCCTTTAATCCCAGCACTTGGGAAGCAGAGGCAGGAAGATCTGGCTAGCCTGGTCTACATATCTAGTTCCAGGTCAACCAGGGTATATAGTGAGATGCTGTCCCCCAAAAAATGAAAATATGAAGTCCAAAATGAAAATAAATATTTTCCATGCCATTTAAGTACTTTTTCAAATAATGAAGTTAGTTGTATATAATCAAATAATATGGATATGGTACAATTGATTTTATGAGGCATCCTTATTAGACATTCTCATTATTTCTCTTATTAATTTCTATTAATTTTAATTACTTATTTAGGGTAAATGACATTGTATGTAACATTAGAATAGAAATGATAAGAACACTTAGAAAGACTATACCAATTTTGATAATAAAAAATGCCTTTTATAGCCATACAGTGCTGGCACATGCCTTTAATCCTAGCACTCAGGAGGCAGAGGCAGGCAGATCTCTGAGTTCAAGGCCAGCCTGGTCTACAGAGTGAGTTCCAGGACAGCCAAGGATATGCAGAGAAACCCTGTCTTAAATGCCCCCCACCCAAAGTCTTATAATTCTTTTCTCATCCAATAGGTAAAAACAGATATTTCCAATATAAAATTTCTTTAGTTTTGAATTTAGCTAATTAATTATAAAAGGACTTTCACTACACAGCCCAGGCAGTCATTGAACCTGGAGTCTCCCTCCACCCCCCTTCTGAGTAGCTGAGGTTACAAGCATGCATCATCACAGCCAACTTCTGTTTGAATTTCTTAAATAACTTTTAAGGCTGGATAGCTTGCACGTTTCTGAGCCTCTTTTACATTTCTTTCATGGTTTTAAGCTAATATTTAATGTTATTACATTTGTTCTTTATTCTTTTTTTTTTTTTTTTTTTTTTTTTTTTGTGAGACTGAATTTCTCTGTGTATCCCTGGCTATCCTAAAACTCTGCAGACCAGGTTGCCCTTGAACTCAGAGATCCACCTGCTTCTGCCTCCCATGCCCTGGAACTTAGAGGCATGCTCCACCACCACCACACAGCTGCTTCTAATTCTTATGACAACTCTTATCACCTATATACAAAGCAAATATCTACTAGTATATCAAAGTATAAAGAAATAAGCTGCTCGTCCTTTTTCTAAAGAAAGGTATACTGGAACATAGAACTTCCATAAGTAAGTTCAGTGAAAATAAGTCTGTGTCCATTCTCATCGCTGAGCGCCAGTGTATAATAGCATAATGCCTGATGCATGGTAAATACCCAGTCAATGTTTGTGCTCTAAATATGATGCTTCTTTATTAGATCATGTCAGTATTTATTATTAAAGACATGAATAGCTCACACTTAATATTGTTAAAATGGTTATCTTTCAAAAAGATGTAAGTAGTAGAAATACAAATTAATGCAGCTACTGCAGAAAATGCTGTGGTGTTTTCTCAAAAAATATCAAAAATAAAATGACTATGTGATCCAGTGATCCTGCTTCAGGGTGCATACTGAAAGGATAGGAAACCAGTACATTGAGGTGACGTCCATAGTCCCATATTCACCACTCATAGCCAAGATAGGAAATCTAGCTGAGCGTCTCTCGGTGGATGAATGGACAAAGAACATGTGGGATGTATGCACAGCGGAGTGCTGTTCATAGAGACAAGTATGAGATGGTGTCATTGTGGAAACATGGAGATGAGCCTAGAGGGCACTGCGCTGAGTGAAATAAGCCCATCACAGAAAGACAAATGCACATGCTTAGGTAGAATTTAAAGAGGTAAGACATTGACTATGAAATAGAATGGTGGCTGCAATGGTTAAGAACAGTGTACATTTGGAAATTGCTTAGAGTAGATTTTAAATATCCTCACTTCCCAAGTATGCAAAGAAATGCACGTTAAGTGTGTCAGCCGTTCCACAATGAGTACATACAATTTTTATTGCATCTATTTATTGAGTGTGGGTCCATGTGTGCCTGGTGCACGTGTAAAGGTCAAAGGACAAGGGTGGAAACTGCTTCCCTCTCTCCTGTGAGGGTCGCAGGGATTGAAGTGAAGTCGTGAGGCTTGGTGGCAACACCGTTACTCACTGAGTCCGTTCATCAGCCTTAAAATAGAAACAAGTTTTATTTGTCAAATGATGGTGTGGGTGTTTACCAAATACAATTGTAAGATCAGCTATCTGTGGCGTATATACTCCACAAAAAAGGGGGGGAGTTCTTTCAGTCAAATAAATGAGTAATTCTGCAAACAATAGGAAACCACAATTCTTAATGCCCTTCTCATTCCTCTCTGTGGTGTATTAGCATACAGGAGGACCCAAGACATCCTGGCAGAGAAAAAACCATGAATAGTTAGCCTTGAAACTATTGAGTTCCACTCTCTTTTCTTTGTTGGTTTTAATCGTAGCTTCTCTTTCCATCCGCCTGCCCCCCCAAACCCCACCCCAATCTGCCCTGAAACCTGTGTCCTGTGAGACCACATGGGAGTGTGAATCCAGATGAAAGACAACATTGTTTGTCAGTCTCGGCCAGGACGAGGGTTTAAACGTCTCTCTGACCTCTTTGCTGTTTTCTCTCTCATCTCCCTTTGGCCAGACCTCCAGCCTGCTCGTCTAGCCCCGTGATGGCTGTGGACATCCAGTACAGCTACAGCAGCATGGCCCCTTCTCTGCGCCGGGAGCGCTTCACCTTCAAGATCTCCCCAAAGCTGAGCAAGCCGCTGAGACCTTGTATTCAGCTGGGCAGCAGGGATGAAGCCAGCGGAATGGTGGCCCCCACGGTGCAGGAGAAGAAGGTGAAGAAGCGGGTGTCCTTCGCCGACAATCAGGGGCTGGCCCTGACAATGGTCAAAGTGTTCTCGGAATTCGATGACCCACTAGATATCCCGTTTAACATCACCGAGCTCCTAGACAACATCGTGAGCCTGACGACAGCAGAGAGCGAGAGCTTTGTTTTGGATTTTCCGCAGCCTTCGGCAGATTACTTAGACTTCAGAAACCGACTTCAGACCAACCAGGTCTGCCTCGAAAACTGTGTGCTGAAGGACAAAGCCATCGCCGGCACCGTGAAGGTCCAGAACCTGGCATTCGAGAAGGTCGTGAAGATCAGAATGACGTTTGACACCTGGAAAAGCTTCACAGACTTCCCTTGTCGGTATGTGAAGGACACTTATGCCGGTTCAGACAGGGACACGTTCTCCTTTGACATCAGCTTACCTGAGAAAATTCAGTCTTACGAAAGAATAGAGTTTGCCGTGTGCTACGAGTGTAGCGGCCAGACATACTGGGACAGCAACAAAGGCAAAAATTACAGGATCATCCGGGCTGAACTCCAGTCCACTCAGGGAATGATTGAGCCGTACAATGGACCGGACTTGGGAATATCCTTTGACCAGTTTGGAAGCCCCCGGTGTTCCTACGGCCTGTTCCCAGAGTGGCCAAGTTACCTGGGATATGAAAAGCTGGGTCCCTACTACTAGTGACTGAAATTGACAGCCTGACTGATCCAGATGCAGTAGAGAGTGCAAGACAAGAGTGAAGCTGAACTGCCATTAGGCATGGTTTTTTGAAAAGATGGGATCCTGTTCGCCTTTTTTGGTAACCCAGCAAGTCCAACGTGTTTCCATCACAGCTGGTTTCTTGCTCGGAGGATAACTGCTGGTCCTCTGTGGCATCCGGGCTGGCCACAAAAGAATGCACAGGATGGTGCCAGGGTGGTCTGGAGAGGAGCCAAGCTGGCAAGAATGGAGGAAGCTGGCTTCTCCTCCACCCTTGCATGTGGAAAGTCAGTCACCCAGAAGCCACCAGTCTCCAGCCTTACCATTGACCTCGGGGTCCCACCCCACCCACGCTTTCCCATGGGTTGCCTTCATTCCACACGTCCTCGGAGTCACCTCTATCTCAGCTCCATGACACACTGGCCTGATACCCTGTAGCTTCCAAAGAGCGGTGGAGGCAGCCCCTTTCTGTGAAAGCTCATGCTCTGCATTTCCCTTCTTCTCCTGCACAGTCCAGCCAGTGATCCGGACCAGATAATCAAAGGCAAACAAGTAGTAGTTCGTGGCTGGGATAGGCATTTCCTCTCCCCTCTTCCTGACCTCTTCTTTATATTCCAACAGAGAGCGACACACCAGTTACTGGAAAGTCATTGGTCTCCATGTGGCGACATGGGGTACAGCCTGGTGACATGGTGGGATAGCCACAAGTTTTAGCTTTTGCGTTTTGGGGGTGCTTTCTAAGCACTTGGTTTCACTCTGAATGACCAGAAGTCTCAAGGACTAGATCTATCTCCACTTGCCTGGCTGGCGTGTGAGCTGCTTTAGTTATGGGAGAATCGTAGCTCTCTTCTTCTGGACCTATCACGTCAGCGCCGCATATGAGACGTTCAAATGGCGTGTCCGGCACACGCTGGAAGCCTCCAGAAAATGGTTAGATTTGTCTGCGGTATGCAGTCATATTTGGGATGCTTCATAAGCATCCGAGGACGTTGGTTGGGAGCTTTTATTTATGGTGTGTATTGTAACAGGGAGGGGAAAAAAAAACTTCATCTAGTTTTCCTATGTTATTTCAAATGTTTGTCAACTCTGGGGTTTCAGAGATGAATTTTTTTCTCAACCATATTGGACTGCAGCGCATTATCAAGTGGTATTTTGAGACTCCTGGAACTGTTACTGTTGGATGGTCCCCCAGAACCTGTGATTTTTCTCTTGGGCAAATTAAAATTGTAGGGCAGTTTGAAAACTATTTTTGCATGCATATTTGTAGAACTCTGGGGGCGTTGTTTTTTTTTTGTTTTGGAAGATTGGTAAAAATGTCTGTTTAATTTTCTTACTGAAGCGAGGTTTCCCTGAGGGATGAGGGAAAGAGGTGTAGAGCTTCATAGGATTTGGGGTGGGGCAAGGGTGGGGTGCTGGACAAGGCCCCTGTGTCCTCTGGCTTCATATGTTAGCAGCAGGCAGGTATCAAATGTTTTTGATCCTAGCACGTGTGGTTTCTTTTTTCTTTTTCTTTTTTTTTTTTCACTTTTGAAGTTTAAAGTGTTTTGACTTTTTAAGTCCTGTTTTGCCTGATTTTCTTATCCCTGAAACCGGTACTAGTCTGTAATCTGTGCTTTGTGTTTTGCGGCCCTCCCAGATGGGCAGCGCTCTGGGGTAGTGTGCTGATATCTGGGCAAATCACGTTCGTAAGTCAGGCTGAAATTGAGCAGGGGGGGGGGGGTTGTGTGTTATCTAAGCATACCATGTATCTGCTAGATGGACGTACTTTAAATGCTCCAGTTATGGTGATTGGAGCTGCTAGATTTAAATTGGACACAAGCAAAACTGATCTCTTATGGGTCATAGGGTTTATCTCATGCTAAGACGTATTCTTCTTTCTCCGATGTGGTAAGGCAGCCAGATGCACTGTTACTTACAGAGGGGGAGACTGAAGAAAAGGGCCCCCAGTAACTGTGGAATGAAGTCTGCTCAGTGGTGTGGAATGATGGTCTTCAGACATTCCGTGTCAAAATATGAAATATGGCAGTTCCACATTATGTACCCCTCCTGAAGCAGACATAACCCCCCTCCCTGCCCCTTTTACCCGGATTTGCCCCAGCTTTCTTGCTAGGGGCACTGGTTGAAAGTCCCCAGCCAGCACACCTGGGATGTGCACCCCACTGCTCAGCCCAGAGGACATGTCTTCACCTGCTTGCCAAGACCCTTCCCACTGAAGCAGCCTGTGTGCCTGACTTCCCTCACTGAGACTCTGAAGAATCTTTTTTCCCCCTGCCTCCAACACAGTCCTCCTTTTGACCCAGACTGTCCCATGACTCTGAGATGATAGCCTCAGGAGCTACATTGAGAGACTCTATGCTTTGTTCATAGTTCACGATTACAGACAAACCTACACATCTCAGAGGGTGACAGGCCTCTTGCTTGAAGATCCCACTGCAAGCTTGACCTGGACATCTGCCTTCACGCAACTCTTGGTTACGGTGATGAATGGACCCTAATCCCAGTGTCCATTCCCGACACTATAATCCAGGAAGAGAAAGCAACTCCGTTTTTGTTTCGTATTTATTTCCCCATATTCCCTGGGGTGCCTTTGCAAAATGGCTACGATAAATAAGCTGGGCTATAAAAGGTTATATGCTAAACAAGTTTTCCATGTTTCTTGCAAGAAGCATTTGAGTGTAAGAATTCATTATAGGAAAGCTAGTAAGAAATCATGGAAGTCTGTAGTTCTCCAGAAACTGAAGCAACTTGAGCCCATGGTTGGAGTTGTTTCATCCCTGAGATGTAAGCTGGGTGGCTCATTGTTCTGGAAAGGTCTTCGCTTACCTGTATCTCCTGGCATGACCACAGAAACGAGATAAGGTGTTCCGAAAATCATGGGATATCACCTCTAACGGGATCTTCCAGAGACGATGTGGCAGCGTTCCTGAAGTGGGGGATGGGAAGTAGAGGAGTAATAGTTTCACCTGCTGAAGACTGTCAGGGACCCCCAGCTCAGCCCACAAAGCTGTGAGTGTTTCCACGGCTTTGCTGCTAGTTCCCAGAGACCCCTGGGGCATGAGGACTGCTAGACTGTACGTGTGATGATGTCACACTTTTGCTTTAATGTGAATATTCAACTGACGACTTGTCATCATTTTACGCCTCAAAGTGCCTTGTCCAAAACCGTCTGCATGTTTTTAAGAAATATTTTTGTACACAATGGTAGAGGGGAAATGCACTTTAAAAAATCACAAGAATGGATGTTTTTGTGTGTGTGGTGGAACAGGATGGTTGGTTTGTATCTGTCTCAAAAGCAACAATGTAATAAATAACCGGGAAAAAAAATATGAAACTATGCTTCCATTTTTAGCGTCTGAGGAAGGAGAGCCATAGTTTAAAGTTGGTGTGTGTGGGGGGGGGGGGGTTTGTTTTGTTTTCTGTATAGGTCTTGTTAGTTTTTTGTTTTGTTTTTTAAGATATAGGTTGTATTCAGCGGATGGGGGAAAGCAGGAGGGGATGGGCCCCATTGCGTCAGCCTGTCTAGCAGGAAAGCAGAAGCTAGCCCACACCACCCATGGTCGAGAGCCAGGGAGGAGAGCAGGGTGGCTGCTGTCCGAGACCCAGCTTAATCTCCCAAGGTTCTTCCTTCCCTCTCACAGCCCTCGCAGGGTAGAGTGGACATATGGGTGGATTCGGACAATCATGGGTAAACTACCTGTGGCTGTCACAACTTTGAACTGCTTGACCACACAGACTCAGGATCCAGGGAAAGAAGCCATCTGCTGGCGGGGCCTCCCCTCTCCCATCGGACAGCAGACATGCACCCTAAAAGAGATTTTTCAGGAAGTTCAAAAGAATTTCCCTCCATGGGAAAGCCCACAGCAGCCCAGCCGTGGGACGGTAGGGTGGACAAAAATGGTGCCTCTAGTGTGCAGAGGCAGCCATAAGTTCCAGCTATCCTTTCTATAGATGCCACGGCTTGAATGTGAAATGTCTTCCAGACCGGTCCGAAACAGGCCGTGCTATTTTGGGAGGTGGTAGGAAGTTTAAAAGGTGAAGCTTGATCGGAGGAGGTATATCATTATGGAGGAAGGTGTTCCTGTCTCTCCCCCTCTTTCCTGGCTGCCCTGAAGTGAGCTACTTGGGACCCCCACACCTTTTCCCACTATGGTGTTCTGATTCACTGGAGGACCAGGATGGTAGACTGACCATGAACCCAAAGAAGTCTCTCCTGCTTTTCCGGTTGCTCTCTCAGACATTTGTCACAGTGGTGTGAAACCGACGCAATTTAAACTCTGCCCACAGTTGCCATCACAGAAATTGGAAGGCAAAGCAACATTGCTTTTTACTAATATGAAATTCAGTAGAGTTTTATAATTATTAACGTGAATCTGTCATCTTATCTCTAAGATGACTGGGGTAGAAACAGGAAGTAAAAGAAACAATGTCCCCAGGATTGCAAGTGCCCAACGCTGAACCATTCAGCTGGACATTGGCTGTCCAGCTGCTTTATGCAAAGCAGGACACCACGGTTTTTCCAGCACTCCTCAGTGTGTGTTGTGCTCTGTACACACGTGCTCTGAGAGTACGTCGGTGGATGGTGGATCCAAAAGACCTTGCAAGTCAGAGTCTGAGTCCTATAGTTTTCTGTTTTATTTTTAGACAGTTCCTCTATGTGGTCCTGGGTGTCCTGGAACTTACTGTGTAAACCAGGCTGGTCTGGAATTTAGAGATCTGCCTGCCTTGGCCTCCCAAGCGCTGTGATTAAAGGTGTGTGCCACCTCACTCAGCTCTGAGTTCTAATCGCAGCGATTGACCTCCCAAGCCTCCCTTACCTGGTCACAGCCCTGCTGAAGTGAACTCAGATAACTGACTGAGAATAAGGGAACTAGGAGCCAGAGTGGTGGCTTTAGTATTTTAGATTAGCCAACATGGTCATTTTTTTTTTCAACAACTTCTAATACAAAGTCCTATAAGAGGGACCATGAATCATGGGGTCAACAGTACTGTCGAATGTTCCTGGACTTTGTGAAGTCATTATTACTGTTCCAGCTGCAGAGAACACAGTCTAGAGCAGAGGTTCCCAACCTTCCTAATGCTGCGACCCTTCAATACAGTCCCTCACGTTATGGTGACCCTCAACCAGGAAATCATTTTATTGCAACTTCAGAACTGTAATTTTACTACTGTTGTGAATTGTAATATAAATAATCTGATATGTGGGATATCTGATATGCGACCACCCCCCAAAGGGATCGTGACCCACATGTTGAGAACCACTGGTCTGTAGGGAAAGAGATGAAGGCGATGGTAACATTCCCTCACCTCTCAGGGACCATTAGGAAGGAGACATGCTTGTTTGCTTTTGTCGCCTCCAATCCCTGAACAAGTCAGTTGCACAGAATTGAGAGGAATCTGGAGATATAAATAACTGGGCTTCATGGTGGAGCCACTCTGTTTTTAAAGTGGGAATAGACAGGGTCAACCCTCCCAAGGACTTCCTTTGCTTGTACTAGGACCACAGACAAGTACGCATAAAAAGTAGAAGAAAATTCGTATGTCTTTAATGGCCTTTATGGGACACCAGGATGTGACTGATGGACAGAAACAACCAATGAAGCCTGTGGCTACCAAGGTCCCAAGAGAGAAGTGGGATTCTTGGCTTTCATATTTCCTGCCCTTATTGCAGTCGTCTTAGTTAGGGTTTCTGTTGCTGGGAAGAGACACCATGACCACAGCAACTCTTATAAAGGAAAGCATTTAATTGGGGCTGGCTTACAGTTCAGAGGTTTAGTCCATTGTCATCTTGGTGGGAAGCATGGTGGCATGCAGGCAGGCATGGTGCTGGAGAGGTTGCTGAGAGTGCTACATCTAGGTCTGCAGGCAGCAGGAAGAGAGGGTGATACTGGGCCTGGCTTGAGCTTCTGAATTGTTCAAAGCCAACCCCCAGTAACACTCTTCCTCCAACAAGACCACACCCACTCCAACAAGGCCACACCTACCCAACAAGGCCACACCTCCTAATAGTGCCTCTCCCTGTGGTCCTTTGTGGGCCATTTTCATTCAAACCGCCACAGCAGTGTAAGACAGAAAAGCTTTGGCCAAACTCCATTCTTCTTTTCTCTGTCATCATCCTTGGAGCAGGAGAGCAAGGGACGCTCAATGTATAACATATGCTGTCCCAAGGGAATCATCTGGAAGGTCCATGCTTGAGTTGAAGTCATCCTACAAACACTGATATGCCTCCCTCAGACTGGACCTTAGATTTGACAGAGATTGGGCAGGGATGCAGACTTTTTCCTTGGAGCCCAAGATATCAGTAATGACCTCAAATGTTGGTTGTCTACCTAGAGCTCTAAGACAGTGGCTCTCAACCTGTGGGTCACGACCCCTTGGCTGTCATATATACCAAATATCCTACGTATCAGATATTTATATTACTATTCATAACAGCAGCAAAATTATAGTTATGAAATAGCAATGAAATAATTTTATGGTTGGGGGTGTCACTGAAACATGAGGATTAAAGGGTTGCAGCATTAGGAAGACTGAGAACCACTGTTCTAAGGACTAGCAGCCAGGTAAATAGTTAATTGGCAAGCTTTTTCTACAAGGTACAGTGCTGTATATCTTTTAGGTGTGGTTTCTACTCGCCTATTCTTTATTTTCATTAAAAAAAAAAAAGTCCTTTCCTCATGGGCCATATATAAACAAGACAAAGCCGAATTTGTCCTGTATTCAGAGTTTCTCTTCTGGTGAAGAGTCCTAGGGAGACATGAGAGGTGACTTGTTGAAGAGAGAGGTCAGGAGGTTATTTTCTTCCTGGGCCTTTGGAGAATGCGGACTGCCTGCAGTCGTAGCATACAGGAATCTGTTCTGGCTGGATACTGATCTTTGGGGGTTGGTAGCGGGGGGGGAATGAATTATTATAACAGGGTGGTGGTTTAGCCTGTGGTTTTAGTATGTTTCTGTTGCCTGGGTTTTCTGTTTCCTAATTGTAGTACTGATAGCCAAAAGCCCTCTGGAAATTATAGTCAATTTACTCTTAACAGTAGCGTGTTTAGCCAGAAAGGGGTTATTAATGGTTTGGGTCCATTCCCTACTATGGCCCTCCCCCATCCTACCACAGCCCTGTGCCCAACATCGAGGAAATTCCAAAGCTCCCAGGGGAGTGCTGTGGACGGACACTGGAGCCTAGCAGTATTCCAGATCCAAGACTCAGGTAGTAACTCCAACGTGCTGTCAAGAATATTGTCAGCTGCCGGGCGGTGGTGGTGCACGCCTTTAATCCCAGCACTCGGGAGGCAGAGCCAGGCGGATCTCTGTGAGTTCGAGGCCAACCTGGTCTACAAAGTGAGATCCAGGAAAGGCGCAAAGCTACACAGAGAAACCCTGTCTCAAACCCCCACCCCCCCCCAAAAAAAAATATTGTCAGCTATGGACGCTCAGCTTATGCCTGGATAAGGTCAAGGGACCTTATGTACCCAAGAGTACATAAGAAGGTGTGATTCCATCTCCAAAGCCTCTAGACCCTGCCCCCCAAACTCCTCTTCCTTCCTGGTGGCAACCATGAGGTGAGGGCACAGGTGTTCTGTCTTCTTCACCCTGATGCCTTCTCCTGAAACGGTTGACCACTACCCAAGTCATGAAGGGGATCTGTCATGCCGGGGAGGTCTTTATTAGTGCTGAGGGGACTTGCAAGGCCTTGAGGAGACCCTTCTAGATCAAAAAGTAAGCACGCCAGCAAAGCAGGCTTGCATTTGTAGCATCCTGTTTGAGACTTCTTTGGAAGAAAAGGAATTAGGTGCACTACTGCAGTGGGTGAGAAATCACTCCGTCCACCGGGCTCATTTTATTGCTGCTGCTGCTGCTGGTGGCGGCGGCGGCGGCGGCGGCGGCGGCGGCGGCGGCGGCGGCGGCGGCGGCGGCGGCGGCGGCGGCGGCGGCGGCGGCGGCGCACGCCTTTAATCCCAGCACTTGGGAGGCAGAGGCAGGTGGACCTCTGAGTTCAAGGCCATCCTGGTCTACAGAGTGAGTCCTGGGACAGCTAAGGATATACAGAGAAACTCTGTCTCCAACTCCATCCCTCCAAAAGGAATTACTTTATTACTTCTAAGTCAGCGTAAAAATGAACAGGTTTGTCATGGCATCTTCACGCACATGTGCCCTTTAGCCCTTGTTCTCCCTCATTCCTTCCCCCACTGCCCTTCCCACTGTCAGCTGACCCCCTTGGGTCCTGCTTTCCCTTCTGCTGTTGAGACGAACGCCAGGGTCAAAAACAACAGCCGAGGACAGGGGTTCTTTGGTGTCCCTGCCCCTGTCACTGTCCACAGTTGAGGGAAATCAGGGCAGGAACTCGAGCAAGAAGGAGCCAGGAGGAACCCTGCTGCCTAGGGCCTGCGTAGCTTGCTTTCTTCTGTAACCCAGGGACAGCTGCCATGGGTGGCAGAGGCCACAGCGGGCTGAGCCCACTCCCATCACTAACTAAACAAGAAAATGGCTGAGGTTCCCGCTTCCCAGGTGGTTGGTTTTTTTTTTTGTTTTGTTTTGTTTTTGGTTTTTCGAGACAGGGTTTCTCTGTGTAGCTTTGCACCTTTCCTGGAACTCGCTTTGGAGACCAGGCTGGCCTCGAACTCACAGATATCCGCCTGCCTCTGCCTCCCGAGTGCTGGGATTAAAGGCGTGCGCCACCACCGCCCGGCCCCAGGTGGTTTTTGCGTGTGTCAAAGTGGCACACACTAACCCGCATACCTTTCCTCCTCTACCTAGCCCCACCCTCTTCTGATACGGAGCCTGTGCGTTCCGATACTCTATCCCCACCGCCCTAAAAATCTCATCCTTCCCTCTTTTTAATAAGTCAACACTCGTCATCGGTCACTTATTCATTGAGCCCAGTGCTGACACTCCCGCCCAAATGTCTTTGCACCAACTTTAGAAACCAGCTCTGCGCGTTTGCACATGCAGCAAACCCATATTAATGTGAATTCTGCAGGTGCTTTCCTTATCAATTGATCAATCATTTTACTGCATTGAACTACCATACCTTAAAGGCCTCAAGCATTATAAGAGAGAGGGAGGGGAGGGGAGGGGAGGGGAGGGGAGGGGAGGGGAAGAGAGGGGAAGAGAGGGGAAGAGAGGGGAAGAGAGGGGAGGGGGAGGGGAGGGGGAGGGGAGGGAGGAGCTTGCTCAGCCTGGTCTTAGAGTGGAAGGGAGGGGAGGGCGGGGGGGGGGGGAGGGGGAGAGACTTTGACATGAAAATCAAAGGAATCATCTCTTCTTGCAGACTCCTTCTGCCCCAGTTGACTTTTCTGCCCTGGACTGGTGTGATTTCTTCAGAGGTCCTCTAGTGGGAAAGAGCTCTGTCCTCACCAGGACAACAGGGCAGGGATGCTCTGCTGCCTGGGGCTGGGGCAGGAGAAAGTGACAAAGTCACTCCTGCAGCTGGGCCCTGACAGAGCCCTCCCCCATCTCAACCCCTTTCCCCAAACAGAGAACACAGAGATGCTCTCCCCAGTTGTAACCATGGCTGAGCCTCGGAGAACGCGACCCAGAGTAGCTGGTACGCCTCCAACTCCATGAAACAATAGAATCTTTTCTTGAATTAATTCTTTATTTTTTATTGAAAAATAATTTTCTCATACACTCTATTCCGATCATGGTTTCCCCTGCCCCAACTCCTTCCAGATTCTTCCACCTCCCCACACACCCAACTCCATGCTTTCTTTCCCTTTAGAAAAGTAACAGGCAATATAAAACAAACAAAACAACAAACCGCAAAAAACAAAACAAAACAAAACAAAACAAAACAAAAACCCTAGAATGAAAAAAAAAAAAGCATAGGAAACACAGAGACACACAAAAATAGGCAAACTAGAAAAGGAGCTGCCCGGCTTGGAATGAAGAGGATAACAGAGGCAGAGCACTGTGTTCAATTCCTGGTACCAAAAAGAGAAGAGAGTGGCCTGAAAGAGAAGAGAGTGGCCTGACATAGGCATTGTAGGAGACAGGGGACAGCATGTGACCCCTCCTCCAGGCACTCCCAAACTCCTCTGTGCTCTAGAAACTGGTGTGAGAACCGGGTACCATCCTTGAAGGATGTCCGAAAAAAGGATGCTGGACAGAACCTCTGCTGGAGGAAACTGTTCAAATCATGCAAGCAGACTCCAGTTATGTTTTGGCTGTAGTATCAAGGATAATTATCATCTCCTTTCCCAAGACTATTTCACAGAACCGCAGATGAATTTCTTCGAGTTGTACGTAAGTGACTTTCATTTACATTCATAAATTAAATTGCCCGGCAAGGCAGTTTCTGTTTCATACTAATAACATTACATAAGGTTCTGGGTGTTTCTGGGCACCAGGTTGTGATTAGGACCACGTGTTCTAGGGAGTGTAGACAGAAAAAGACATGTTGCGTCAAGAAGCTATTTAGAATCCACCAATGGTTACTCTAATTTTCCCCCAAATTGTACATACTTCACTCCATTTTCCTTTCTGTATGAAACTCAGCTGGAGATAGTGTTTCTGTTTTCAAAATGAAACCGTTGCTCTGAGGTCGTTGTTGGTTCACATGCAGCTGGAAGAAGTGATGTAGTGAGACTCCATTTGTGTAGCACATTCCTACTTTCTCCACCAGCAAAACCATAAAGCAAAGTCATAACCAAGCTGGTGACAGGAATCAAGGTAGACATAAAACATTTTCACCACAAAGATCTCTCATGCTGGTCTTTCACAGCCTCCCCACATTTCCCCCTTCAAGCCTATCCTCTCTCATCCATTTCCTGGCCGCTACCAAACTGCTCACCGCTTCTTCGTCATTCCAAGAATGTAATATAAGTGTAATGCACCATGTATAACTCATGGGACTTGGACTTTTCTACTCGGCGTGTGGTCCTGTAGATTTCTCCACACTCGCTCCATGTGTTAGTAGTTGGTTTCTCTCTTTGTTGAGGACCATCCCACCGCATGCATGTGCCAGCTTATTCATTAATATGTGGAAGAGTGTTTGATTTACTTCTGGTTTGATGCTCTTATGAAGAGAGGTTATAGACATTCATATGTAGATCTGCAAATATACCTTTTTAAAAAAAATTCTGTAGGGCAAGTGTTCAAAAGCAAAGTTTGCTGGGTGAGATGGTAGCCTGTATTTAGTTTTTATAAGAAACTGCCAAACTTTTCTGGAGCAGACTGTATCTTTTTATAATGCCATCCATAATGTATTCAATGTTCCTGCATCCTTGTCAGTATCTGGTGCTGTGACCGGTTTCTATTGCAGTACTTCTGACACATGTGTCGTGACTGGAAAATTATGCTGAACATCTTGCCACGGGCTCATTCACCATCTGTACATCTTTTTTGGAAAAAAAATGTCTCTTCATATATTTTGACCATTTTTGATTTGTTGTTCTGTTTTTCTTACACTGTTGACTATGGGAGTTCTTTGTATATTGTAGGTACTAGCCCTTTGAACAGATGTGTTACTTCAATATGTTTTCCCTCAGACTGTACCCTTTCTTCATCCTCCTTTCATGGACTTCCTCAGAGCTGAAGGTTTAAAGTACCAATTTTCCCATTGATGGATACATGCTTCTGGTGCCAATGTAATGACTCTGCTAGTTTAGAGACTAAAGATTTTCTTCTATGTTTTCTTATAGAAGTTTTCTAGTGTGGGACACTGGAGTGATGGCTCAGCAGTTAAAAGCACTGACTGCTCTTTCAGAGGATCTTGGGTTCAATTCTCAGCTCACAGTTGGCTGTAACTCCAATTCCAAGGGATCCCATGCTCACCCCTGGCCTCTTTGGACACCGGGCATTCAAGTGGTGCACAGGCAATACACTCAGACACATAAATTTTTTTTAAAAGAAAAAAATTCATTTTTTTATATTTTAAATTTAAATATAAGATCCATGATTGGGGCTTCTAGTAGATCAACCATACGCCAGAGGATGGCCTCCCACACTTGAATATGTGGCCAGCACAAATTGGAGTCAGTGAGTTGTTTTAAAAACAAACTTAAAGTTGGGAGGGAGTAGGAGAATAGAGGGTAGATGTGGGAGGAGTTAAGGGAGAACACAGGGTGACTATGATCAAAATACAGTGTATGGATGCATGAAATCTTCAAAAAGAATAATAAAATACATTAAAACAAGGAAGTGTTTACCTATTGTTAGTTGGAAAATTTTATGAGGTAGGGTTGAGTCTTATTAACTGTGGCTATCCACCTGCCTCAGAACCATGTAATGAAACGGCTGTCTTTCCTCCATAGAGCTGTGTTTGCATCTTTGTCCCCAAAGAGCAAACAAATACCGTAGAATAGCAGTATATTTATAGAGAGTCTATTAGGAACTATTGTGCTTTTTTATATAAACCCTAGAACAGTTCTATCCTTACAAAAACTATGCTGAGATTCTGATAAAAATTGTATTGCATCTACCAATCAACTTGGGAAGAACTGACAGATTTGCTGTGGTGATTCTTCTGGTCCATGAACACAAAGTACGTTTTATTTGTCTGGGCTTCCTTAATTTCTTTGGTCAGCATTTTGCCATTTTCCTTTCAGAATACAAATTGTGTATATCAGCTCTTCAGTTTATTTTGAGTAACTTTAAATAAAACTGCATTCTCCTCCTCCTCTTCCTTCTTCTTTTGACATGGTTTCTCCATGTAATTTTGGTGCCTGTCCTGAATCTTGCTCTGTAGACCAGGCTGGCCTTGAACTCACAGAGATCTGCCTGGCTCTGCCTCCCGAGTACTGGGATTAGAGGTGTGCGCCACCACCACCCGGGATAAAATTGCATTCTTTTTTTGTTTGTTTGTTTTTGTTTTTCTGAGACAGGGTTTCTCTGTGTAGCTTTGCACCTTTCCTGGAACTCATTTGGTAACCCAGGCTGGCCTCGAACTCACAGAGATCCGCCTGCCTCTGCCTCCTGAGTGCTGGGATTAAAGGCGTGCTCCACCACTGCTCGGCATAAAATTTCATTCTTATTTTAAATTTTTGAATATTTGCAGTTATACAGAAATTTATACAGAATATAGTATATACAAAATATAAAATATAGTATGTTGTGGAATATTGATTTAAGATGTGTTATGTTTTTTTATGCTACGGAATATTTGTTTAATGATGCAAAGATGTGTTGCATTCTTTTTTTTAATTTTAATTTTTATTTCATGTGCATTTGTGGTTTTGCCTGAGTGTATGTCCATGTGAGAGTATTGGATTCCCTGGAATTGGAGTTACAGACACTGGTGAGCTGCCATGTGGGTGCTGGGAATTGAACCTGGGTCCTCTGGAAGAGCAGCCGGTGCTCTTAACTGCTGAGCCATCTCCCTAACCCCATGTTGCATTATTTTAAGTTGCATTTGTTTAAGTCTGTGAAGCTGTGTTACTTTGCCTGTCTAAAACATCTGATTGGTTTAATAAAGAGCTGAATGGCCAATAGCAAGGCAGGAAAAAGGATAGGTGGGGCTGGCAGGCAGAGAGAATAAATAGAAGAAGGACCATAAGAGGGAGGATCGAGGAGATGCCAGGGGCCAGACACTTAGCCACACATCCAGCCACAGAATAAGAAGGAAAGAAAAGATATACAGAAATAGAGAAAGGCAAAAGCCCAGAGGCAAAAGGTAGACAGGATAATTTAAGAAAAGCTGGCTAGAAATAAGCCAAACTAAGACCAGTCATTCATAAGAAAGAAGTCTCTGTGTGATTATTTGGCAGATGGGTGGCAGCCCCTGAAGAGTAAAGAGTTAAAAAAAAAAAAAAAACCAACCCTACAAGCATACTAAACTCACTTATTAGGTCCAGGAGGGTCTTATGTATGTATGTATTGACTTGGATAGCTTGGATCGTCCACAAAGATAGCTATGTCATCTGAAAATATGGAAGTTCAGTTTCTATCCTTTCAAACCATGTGACATTCATTTCTTTGCTGTGATTGCTAGAACGCCTGGGACCTCGTTGAATGAGAATGATGACATGCTTCCTCTTGCTTTGTTCTTGGTCTTAGAGGGACAGCAGTCTTGCATGTTGCTTAAATGTGTTGACCACAGGCTTTATATAGCTGCTCTCAATGTCAAGTTGAAGAAAACTTCCTTTGGTCCTAGTTTGAGAAAGTTGTTTTGCTTTTGTTTTTTTGTTTTTTGTTTTTTGTTTTTATCATGAGTGAGTGGGTTTTTTTTTATGAGTGGATTTTTGACAAATATTCGTCCTACATAAATTTGATATTGTAGCATGAATCTTAAAAGTTCTTATTAATAAAATCAAACCTGAGGCCAGTTACTGGGGTGAATGCTGGATCAGAAAATCAGAACAAGCCACAGCTAACCTCACCTGGCCAACTTCTCAGCTGGTCTTGTTTCCTCAGACTGGAAGCCTCTGTGTCCTCATATCCGAATGGCTCTCAGCTGAACTGTGCTGCTCAAAACCTAAAAGCTTAACCAGCCAAATGCTTCTAGTTTCTGGTCCTCACGCCTTATATACCTTTGAGCTTTCTACCACCACTCCCTGGGATTAAAGACTCACTTTCTGGGACTAAAGGCGTGAGTCACCATGCTTGGCTGCATCCTTGAACAGATGGATCTCTGCCTCTGGAATGCTAGGATTAAAGGCGTGTGCTACCACTGCCTATCCTCTATGTTTAATATTGTGGCTGTTATGTTCTCTGACCCCAGATAAGTTTATTAGGGTGCACAATATTTCGGGGAATACAATACCACCACATGATATTATGTGACTGAATTTTGAATGTTGATCCTATTTGGCTATGGAATGTAATTTTCATATTTTTTTCTTTTGTGCTAGGGATCAAAGCTAGGGTGTCACACATACTACCCAGGTGTAAGTGTTCTACCACTGAGCCACATCCCCAGCTTTTTTTATATATATAATGGTAGATTTGACTTGCCAGTTGTCTGACTTAATATTGCTGAGATAAAACACCATGACCAAGACAACTTGAGGAGGAAAGGGTCTGTTTCAGCTCACAAGTCCTGATCACTGTCTATGTGAAGGGAAATCGGATCAGAAACTCAAGGTGGGAGTGTGGAGGCAGGAATGGGAGCAGAAGCCATAAGGAAATGCTGCTTGTTGGCTTGCTCTCCATAGCTTGCTCAGCCTGGTCTTAGACAAGCCAGTACCGCATGACCAGGGGTAGCGCCATCCACAGTGTGCTGGGTCCTCCCATCCCAGTCACTAAGTAAGAAGATGCCCCACAGGGCAGTCTTGTGGAGGCATTTTCTCAGTTGTAGTTCCCTCTTCTCAGATAACTGTCTTGGGTCAAGTTGGCCATGAAACACCAACCAGGATACTAGTATTTTGTTGAGGATTTTGGTGTATAAAATGATAAGTCCTATTGGTCTGATTTGGGTATCAGGTAAATACTAGCCTCGTAAAATGAAATGAAAGTCTGCCATTCTTAATTTTTTAGGGGGAAGGGGAAATCATGCAAAAACAACTTTGCTATTTCTTTTTTAAACGTTTCATGGAGTACACCATTAATGTGTTCTGGGCCTAGGTATTTTCTTTCTGAGCGCTTTAAAGTTACAAACTGAATACCTTTAATAATTGTAGAGCCTAATAATCAATATTTCAGTGAATTATTTTTGCACAGACGCTTGCACATTTAGATGCTCAATAAATATTGAATAGTTTTTTTCAGTCAATTTTCATTTTCCACGGACTATTTCTAAATTAAACAGGACATCAAAATAACCAATCATAAATCATCGTGTTCATATAGATGAATATGCTTCTCTACTGTGCACAGTTGTTTACATAATTCTGTAGCTTTGATGTATTTTAAGTGTGTCAAAACTTGACCAAACAAAACTTGACTAGGTCTGATGATATAGTCTAGTGTTTTCTATTCCATTACATTCATAAAATACTGGTTGTCACATTAAAGCCATTTCAAGTCCAACAGCAATTGAAAAAACATTGATTTCCATATTCTCTATTGTCTTTTCTACCTTTGACAGTGTGTAATTTTACGGCTCTATTATTCTGGCTTTTCTTCTTAAATACAGCACAAGGCTTATTAGACATGTATGCCAGTTCTTTTAAAACGAGTTTCCAAACTATATTTTAGATAGTTTACATTTATAACAAATGCAGCCGTTTTTACATTGAGAGAGACGAAGAAGAATACAAGAAATTGCTTTGCCTATATTTCAGGAATGGAAATAATTTCTGAAAGAAAAGCAGCTATGAAGAGGGAATCCGGTTATTGTCCCTTTAGGATAAATGTTACGACTCTGTACTTTGTTAAAAAAGAACTCAAAATCTAAAATATGAAGCTGTTGCTGAGAGTAGTGGGGCTTGCTGGCCGCTGCCGTCTTCCATCACTGGGGAAGGATGTCTTGGGTGATTATGGACTTCTGTGGTCTCAAAGGGAGGCAGAAGGTAATGGATGCTGGGCTTCTCCCGCTGTCCTCTGAGCTAGGGATACAGCAGTTCTTGGTGCCTTCTGCTGTTCTCTCTGTAACTGTAAACACAGAAAACAACACCAAACAGTGAAAAAGAAGGCTGAACTCCAGTGTGCGGACGACGGCCTTTCCTTTATGATAGGTCACAGTTCCAGTTCTCCTTGTCTATCTTTGCACTGTCAGTCAGGATGCAACCATACTATGATTATGTGTATTATGCAGCCTGAGTAAGCATCTGCAGAAGCCTGGATGCTGAGAGATCAGGAAGTCCAACTTTCCATCTCACAGATGCAAAGCGTGAGTACCAGACAGGTTAGGAGAGCTGCTGAAAGTCCAGCCGAAACTTCACGGCAGAAGCCAGCCCAGAACTAATGCCCAGGCTGTATCCTGAGCCGGGATGTCTGGCTTTTCTCGGTGCTGAGATTAAAGTAATGCAGCTCCGCAGCAAGGCCCTTTGCACACATAGATGAGGATCATTCTTGCATCAGCACCAGCCAACCTGTGAGGCAGGTAAGGAGGCAAAGAGGTATGGAAGGAGAGAAGGTGATATACAGAAGGGTTGTAGTAGCTAGCAGTTTGAGTCCCGTGTATATTGAGTAAAAGTGACTGCAACATTGTAGAGAAATAGACACAAACCCTTGCTCACTGTTAACAGCTCACAGTCTAGCTGGGAAAGCCTGGAGTCATCCATCAGTAGTCAGCTCCTACTTGTAACTGGCTGTGTGTGACTACAAAGGTCTACCATTTTGTCACCAGCCCTTGGGAGCTCACACTTAACCCAGAAGGGTTTGGCAGGAAATGGGAGCTCACCAGAGTAACATTTAAGCCTAAAAAGGGGGACGCACTTAATTGTTTAGTGTTGGTATCGAAAGAGGCCAAAGCACAGGTCTCTCAATGTCCTGTTTTCTTCTGTGTTGTGCTGCCTGCCAGCACTTGGATCCGGGGTGTGGGTTTCAGTAGGGTGTCTACACAGTCAATGGGTGCCCAGAAGATGTAGAAGCAGCCACACAACTACCACTTTCCCTGATGGTTATTTTGCTCTGATCTGCTGGTGGCCACAGAACATGGTCCCCCATAAACATGATGGATGGGCTGACACTAATGCATCCCGATGTGGGAGCCCCCCTTTATATGTCTTAGTGTGTGTGGTAGAGGGCTTCATTTGAGAGGGAAGAACTACCGTCATGCAAGACTATCCTGTCAGGATGAGTGCAATCTCTTGGAACAGCTGAAAAAATCAATTGTTTCTTCTTCTCATTTCATTAGGCACAATGCGTGTCTAGACCAGTTGACAAGCGTTCTGCTGACTCAGCGATGTTAAAACCAGCGCTGGCACCCCGTTCCTGCTATTAGAGCCAGGGCCAAAATACACTGCAGAATGCATAAACACCACCTCCTCCCACCCTCCTGGCCATGATCACAGTCCTAAAGTAGACTTAGAGGACTTAAGATCACTTTATTTCAACCGTAGTGTCATCCAGGTAGCTGGGCTGTCTGCCTTCCAGTTCCAATGCTAAACTGCAGGGCTGAACACAAGGGGAGCCTTGTGAGCAATCCTGATTTAGCCATTGCCTGCTTTCCCTTCTAATTAAGAAAAGGCACGTTAGCTTACTTCCTCTCTGTCCTGATTCAGCCTCACAGGCACTGGGCAGGCAAAGTGCATGTGTGAGAGCAGCCAGAGCGAAGAAGGAGCAAAAGCAGGGACTGGGGGGGGGGGGCCTCAGCTGGCAATGAGTCCCGCTCAAGGACAGTGTCAACTGATCAGGGCAAGAGGCAGCACCATGCAGTCAAGGGAACAGGTGTATACAGGGCAGTGAGCAAACAAATGAAGGACGACAGGACCCAGATAAATGGAGACAGAAGTGTAGATACAAAGGCATGTGTACATACATACGGGTGTGTGTGTGTGTGTGTGTGCGTGTGCGTGTGCGTGTGCGTGTGCGTGTGCGTGTGTGTGTGTGTGTGTGTGTGTGTGTGTGTGTGACTAAAAGCACTGTCCACAGAGAGGACCTAGGAGCAGCAGCAAGGGGGATCACAACACCCAGATCATGGCTTCTAAACATCTACCTCCATGAGATGAAAACAAAGCCCCGAGAGGACTGGCTGACCCAGAATTAGGGTAGGAAAGGTGTCAGGTATCTTAAGACAATTGGTGGAGAAGTTGCTGAAAGGGCTGAATGTAGCTCAGTGGTGTGATACCTGACTAGTATGTGTAAAGGCCTTGGGTTCAATCCTAACACCTCCTCATGCATGCATGCATGCATGCTCGCTCGTGCATGTGTGTACACACACACACACACACACACACACACACACAGAGAGAGAGAGAGAGAGAGAGAGAGAGAGTGCCACATATTGAAAGAACATCACCATAGTCACATGCTTGGGACTCTGTCAAAATCTAGCTCAACTTGATCATCAAAGTAATTAACAGCAATAAAGGATTATAACCCATTGAATAATGAATGACTTATAAATGAGTTTTCAAATGAGAGATGAGACGGTTTGTCCTTCCATGGAAATGCCAGCTGTTACATATGCAGGGAGCGAAGTGGTACAATTAGAAAATTACCCTTTGGTAAACATCTTGGCAAAAAACGCCACCCAGAAGCTACACTGGAGTTAAAACAGTAAGATAGGACTGAAGGGGGTGACTGTCAATGAAGTGCCATGAGGATGGGAAGACCTGAGATTGATCCACAGAGCCATGTAAAAAGGCAAGTGGGGCAGTGGACACCTCTAATCCCAGAGCTGAGAGGTACAGACAAGAGGACCCCAGAGGCTTACTGACAAACCAGTCTAACTGAACTGGCAAGCTCCAGCTTCAGTGAGAGACCCTGTCTCAAGGAATAAAGGGGAGAGCAAATGAGAAAGACTCTCAACATGGAGCTCCAGTTTTCACACACACACATGCATGTGCATGCACACACACACACACACACACACACACACACCACTCACAATAGGTGACTGTAGACCCAGTAATGTAATATTTATATAACACTAATTACATTTTTCAAAGTAACTTTTAAAAATGGGGACAAACACTGTCTCAATTGAGTCACTACCACAAGCACTGGGACAAATTCACATCAAGGGCCACTTGGTAAGGGGGGCAGTGAGGAGATCACAGCATCACTACTGTAACATTTTTTGCCAAAAAAAGTATATGAGGCAGCATAGGGAAAATCCTGAGATCATCTGTAATGAAGTCCTCATGAGGGTTGGGAGCACAACGTCTTGAGAAAGGTGGAGATGGGGAATCTAGATCACATGATCATGAATGGACCTGTTAGTAGCAAGTACACCATAGGCAGAACTTGAAAGGGACCAAGCTGGAAGGCACAGCGGTGTTCTTTGTATTATTGTATCTTTTTTTTTTTCCTGTTGAATATGATAACAATTAATTTCAGAACAAACTGAAGATTGTGAAAGTTATGTGGCTCCAATTTTGTGTTTTACTTTCTTATTTTTTTTTTACAATTACAATACCATTCAGTTCTACATATCAGTTATTGTATCTTTTTACAGATCCAAATTTTTGCAACACAAACTTTTCTTTCCGAGTGTCAAGACAGATTGATAACTGAAGATGTTTCTGGACTATGAAGATGGATTAAGTGATGTCATGAATATGTCAGTGTGTCTCAAAGGGTGGTCTGCAGACAGACGACAGACTGCAATGGCTACCAGCCTGCATCAGTCAAGGGAGTTCACGTCAAAGTGTATGGCAGCCTCACTGTCAAGAACATTGTCGCTGGATGGTGGTGGTACACGCCTTTAATCCCAGCACTCAGGAGGCAGAGGCAGGTGGCTCTCTGAGTTTGAGGCCAGCCTGGTCTACAGAAAATGTTCCAGGATAGCCAGGGCTGCACAGAGAAACCCTGCTTTTTAAAAACAACAAACAAAACAAAAAACAATAATAGAACATTGTGGTTTGGCTAATAGATTTCTCAGAGCCTGACTTTGTCTACAAAGGGAGTCAATTCTTGACTTACATTCTGGACCACACTTGTCAAGTCATCAGAGGCCAACAGAGTGGTGTGGGTGTAAATGACAATGAAGCATGAATGGACACGTCATAGCAAAGGCTTTTAAATAGGAGAGTTCTCAAGCTTATAAATAGGAGAGCTCTCTCGAGGGAGAGTCACAAATCATCATCACACACTCACTAACGCATGTTGCGTAGACAAGATGGACCGAGCATCTGCATGACCCAGGGTGGACCAAACAACCTAGCAACCTCATGGCCATAGTTTAGTCAAAATGGCTTCCATCTGTTGGCATCTCCAGAGTCCTCAGGGGAGAAGAAGGGCTGACCACACTCCCTCAGATCACCACTGATTTGTCAGCAAATCAACGCTGCTGAGTGTTGGAAGAAAGGGGGAAAATTCACTGTTTAAGAAATACGCTTGTGTGAATTAGTGAAGGGGAAGCCTTTTGCACAGCTTTAATGAAAATCTCCCTTGGGCCTAAAGAGAGACATTTCTTACAGATATCATGTTTAGCCCTCCTCTCTAGCAAACTGGAAAACAAACATCTGCACTTGATTTTAAAAATTCTTAGTCGTCTTTTTTTTTCCCCCCATGATCCTCTTCTTTGAAAAGTATCTCGGTTGGCATGCCCTCCTCGTGTGATTGCAGAGAGCTTTTACAGTTCGCCTTTTGGGGCGATTCTATTTGCTCATTCCAAACTGTGCCGCTGCTGTGGCCAAGAGTGCACACTGTCAGGGCAAACAGAATCACATGCTTTATGTGCTGTACTTCAGCGTGGCAGAGAGTTCAAGATTCACGGCTCGAGGCTAAAACTCCACACGGGGTTCCATGGCACACCATCCAGACCCACCCGGGGAACGGGCAGCATCTTCCGGGTCAGTCAAGCACTGTCAGCAATTGCTTCAGGAATCCCAGCTTGACCCCCATCAATCGATTGTTCTCGCTGTACCACATCTGGAGGTGACCACACACATGAGGACACGTGCCCGAGGTTGGCAGTTCCAGCCAGCACTCTTTGTCCTGGATCCCCAGAAACTGTTTCGTCAGATCTACGATGTCCGTTGATGTGCTCAACACATGGACAAGGTCCTCGAGGGAGCAGAGAGGTTCTCAGAGATCACCAAGACCCTGAAAACCAGGTCATCTTGCTGCAAATGTAACTGTCAGTGCAAGTAGAGGCCTCGGGATGGGGTGACAGCTGAGATGCCATTTCAGTTCCAAAGGAAGATCATAATGCTTGCTGATGTAGGTTCCGCATCATCTAGCCTTTGCCGGCATCCACAGCTCCTGCCTCCGGCTGATGTATACACTTTCACTTGCACCAAATCGTCCCACACCCCATGCTTCTGTTATTGCTCAAATTCCTCTCGTCTTGCTGAGTAAAGGCCCAGCATCCAGCATGGAGTGGACGCTCAGGCCAGGCTGTCAGGCTGAGCTAGTGAGATCCCTCAGTTCCTTTCCTTGCCATGAACTACACAGTTCTCTACTGTTCCATTTTTGCCATTTCCTTAGAGCTGATCTTGACCTGTTTCCCAGAGATGAAAGACCTGACGCGTTTCAGCAATAGCCTAAACCTATCCCAGAGATCAGAGTTTGAACACTGAAGAAAGAGCCTTTGCATCAGATTAACCAACAAGACAGGTGTAGCCTGTACAAATCTCGCCGGCAATAGAAAGCATTGCCTCATTCAAAAATACAGCCAGGGTGTGATGTTGTCTGTGCTAAGAAAGCACCCATCAGCAGGGTTCTTAGTTGCTATGGTAACAGTCTCTGTTGACTTCTTTTCTATAGATGAGCCATCATTAAGGCAACTTCATAATTTATCATCCAAACTAGGACATTTTTGAAGGTCTGGGGATGGATATTAATAATTATACCGACGTAACAGGTGTACACAGAACGGGTTCCTAGACACTTGGTGTGGATGGTCACATTTTCCACCAGGCCCTCAGCTAGCTCACACAAATGCACTTCAACAAGTGCTTGATTGCTGCCCTTTTATAGTTTTCTTTCTCTCTGGTTTCAAACTGAGGCCCTCGATGCCCAATACTTTTTTCTTCTGGATTACCCACGATATGGGATATACAATGACTGTTTAGAAATAAATGTTGACTGGCCCGTGACGAGGCTGTTTTCCCAAATAAAAATTAGAGCTAACTGAAAACAGAAGAGTAGGATTTTGCTGAGAAATTGAAATGAAAACATACAAGGGAGTCTTTAGCACAGAGGAGATAGTGCGGCTGAGGATAAAATTCCTCCGCAAAGACTATGTACAGCTAATGAAAAGCTCGTGTTACTGATGGTACCCAGATGACTTCCATGGAGTATGAAAGCCTGAGTTTTGCTGATTGGCATAGGGCAAGGTCTTGGGACTTTAAGCCTGGTGTCCTGTAAAGGGGAAGAGGGAGGGGGACTCCAAGGTTATTTTGTTGAGAAAAATAGCAATAACATGAGTAACTTTAGGCAACACTGGATCGTAACTTGATACAGTGATAAAAAAGACAGATGCCCAGCTTGGTGAAAGGGGATGTCTCCCTGGACCACCAATGATACCTACTGCCTCGTTATATGGGTGAGAAAACTAAGACTCAGGCCTCGGAATTAAATAGCTTCCTCCTAACTGTTGCCCCTCAGGTAAACTCTGGGACAATGACAACGTGTTATTATCTGTTGGTGGACACTTTCGTGATTCTGGGAAATCTTGAGCCTTCATTTGAGGGCATGGACCTCCTCTCCTTTTAGACAAGACATTGGGAAATCTCCCCAAACTTCGCCAAGCTAAAGGCCTTCTCTTCATGTTTGGTGATTCCTATAAGATTTGTGTAAGCAACTGTGTGTCTATTCTTACAAGCGATGGAGTATGAGGAGGGAGAAGGAATGTGAGCTGTAAGCAAAGGAGTGCCACCTAGCTGGTCCTTTGCCTGGCCCCAACCTACCCCCAGTGACAGATGGGCTGTCAGATGCCAGTGTTTGATTTAGAACTCTCCAGAACAAACCGAGGAGTGCAATCTCACAGGAAATTGAGGGTATAAATTTACGAGGGACCGGAGAGTTTCATTTCAAATACCTTTAGAGTTTCAGCAGTTGCTGGGAAGTCTCTCCTCTGTAAGGTCGTTTTATTTTTTTCCAAACTTCCTTAATAGGTCACTCGTTCTCATTGTCACAGAATTATAGGGGGCAACCCCTGGGCATCTGTCATCATTCATACCCGGATCACTGAAAGGTTAAACTCATTTCCCAGAGACACACTGCACATCAAGAAGGAGTGTGGTTTATGCCCACAACCTCATACTGAAGCCGTTTCTGGGAAGATGGGGAGGCTGAAGTCTTCTTCTGGCTGAGACCCAAGCTATCAGTCTCCACAAGGTTGCGGAGGACATCCGCATAATGCCACCTCTGTTCCACTTTTCCTCTTACTCAAACAGGATGACTTTTCCAGCACAAATATTCTTTAAAAAATTTAAAAATAAATAAAAGCAGGGCGGGAAAGAGACAAGAGGGAGACCTTGGATCTCCCAGAAATGACAAGATTCTGGCATGAGGAAACACATTAGTCAGAATTTTAATTATTGATCTCATGAAGACTTGTAGATGGATGAACTCCTCAGAGCAAAGGCCTTGCGGCCGGTCGGCCATGCTGTTGGTCTCCAGCTGAGCACAGTGGATGGATAAAGCTGAGTTCTGTAGGGAGCCAGAAGTGAAGGGCTTTGTGAAGGACTCTGGTGGCAGAGAAGAGAGGAAGATAGACTTTCTTTCTGTCAGCTGCCAACCTTAGGGCATTGGTCACCAAGATGGATGGCAGCTTCCCTCTTGAATTTTCTCCCTTTATGAGAATCAGTGCATTAGATTAGGAAAAAGAAAAGTGAGCCAGCCAGGATGAAGGGTACTGAATGACCAATGTCTCATAACACTCAATGGATCCAAGGCAAGAAGGGGGAAATCTTAGATGGAGTCGGGGATCTAAGAATAACACATGAAGGACTTCCAAAATCCTCCTGACTCAGTGTCCCAAATGCTTGGGATCACAAGCATGTGCCAACACGCCCAGCCAAAAACACATCTTTATCTATATGGATTCACTCATCATAAAAGTGACTTCAAGACTGAAAGTGTTACTAAACAGAAAAAGGGTCATTTCCTGATCAGAGAGATGCTATTGCATTGGGAAAACATAACAGGTATATATGGTGTGCCCCTAATCACAAAGCTTCCGAAGACACAGAGTGGTGAAGTCGTCTCATCGTTTTATTATGCTGTGTGTGTGTGTGTGTGTGTGTGTGTGTGTGTGTGTGAGAGAGAGAGAGAGAGAGAGAGAGAGAGAGAGAGAGAGAGAGAGAGAGAGAGAGAGAGAGAGTATTGGTGTCCAGGGACAGGAGCACTGTGTCTGTGGAAACGGGAGATATGTCACCTCCCCTTACAGGGAGAAGCCTAGTGCTTGGCTCATTGTGTACAAGCTTCATGAACAAGAGAGCCTTATGTTTTAGGTTTGGGGGTATTTTTGTTCTCTTTTGTTTCTTTGTTTTTGTTTTTGTTTTTCCAGACAGGGTTTCTTTGTGTAGCCTTGGCTGTCCTGGAACTCTCGCTGTAGATCAGGCTGGCCTCAAACTCAGAGATTCATCTGCTCCTGCCTCCTGAGGGCTAGGATTAAAGGTGTGTGCCACCACTGCCCGGCTGTTTTAGATACTCATTAGTATGATTTCTACAACATCTAGACATCATACAGAAATGTTTCACAGCAACAGGTGAAAAAATATATATATATACACCTAGGGCCAGGCAGTGGTGGTACACGCCTTTAATCTCAGCACTTGGGAGGCAGAGCCAGGAGGATCTCTGTGAGTTCGAGGCCAGCCTGGGCTACAGAGTGAGTTCCAGGATAGGCTCCAAAGCTACACAGAGAAACCCTGTCTCGAAAAACCAAATATATATATATACATATATATATATATATATATATATATATATATATAATAGATAGATAGGTAGATGATAGCTATTATATGAATATTATGAACTCAGTTTTGACAGACTTCCCTGAGACCCGTGAAAGCTTGCTGCATGCCCAACCTTGTGCTGAGGGTCATAAGCACTCTGTCATCAAAATTTCAAATATATTTGAGAAGATAAGTCAGAAAGACATAAAGAGCAACTTTGACCAAAGCAGGGCACACTTGAAGCTTCAGATAGCTACTGCAGATGCAAAGTCACCAGGGAAAGCGGGCATTTAAGGATGGGTAGGATAGGGCTGGAAAGCTGGGTCGGCAGTTAGGAGCACTTGCTGAGGACCCAGCACCCACATAGCAGCTCAGGGCCATCTGTAAGTGCAATCTCAAGGGATCAGACACCCTCTTCTGACCTCATCAGGTGTCAGGCATGCATATGGTGCACATACACATATGCAGACCAAACGTCATACCTATACAATAATAAAAAGCTAATAATAATAGTAATAGTGCCAAAAGAGAAGAAGAAGTAGCATTTGGAAAGCACTTGGGTAAGAGATTCCAGGAGTGGGTGTGTGGAGGGCAAAGGTTGAAAGGCCATGAGTGATCTTGGCTTCCCAGGAAGCTAAGAGCAGAACATACTGGCTGGGAGGATGGGAGGGAGGGAGGGTGTGCACAGGACACCGGACCTTCTTATACTAACCCTGCCCTCCAGAGGAGCGGAGCAGAGCAGGTTCCCTGGTTACTGTTGGCCATGTCCTTCACCATCCAAAACATGATGTACGTGCTGAATGCAAGCTCTGCAAACAGTGATGAGGGACTGTGGGCCAGATGTCCCCTACGGGAGGTGGGAACACAGCGCAAACCCGTCTTACTTCACGCAGGGAAGCTGCACTTTCTATGCCCAGCAGAGTACGGTGGTATAAAATGCTGAGCTCTCCGGGACTGTGTGATTGATTTCCTTGGCAGGGGAGAGCTGAGGAGCTTTGGTTCTCTCTGGAATGAAGACGATGTTTTTCTTCAGCATGGAAGCAGGTGGGCGGGGGGGGGGGGGGGGGGGGGGAGGCAGAGACCGACATTCTCAGAAGCCGGAAAGGATGGTGTCACCCCACTCTGAAGACACCTTGCTCTGTACCCTGTGCTCCCTTGGCGTTCTCATACAATCTCATCCTCTCCATCCAACACTGACTCTCCAGGACCTTGGGGTTTTTCTTATTCATGTTAATACAGTGCCTCAACACTACAAGATTAGAAGCTCCCTAAAGTCAAGGGCTGCTCCTTCCCTTTCAGGTGCCCCTCGAGGTCAGGGTACTTCCATGCACCGATGCACCCGAGGGCTGCATGTTAGTGCCTGCTGAAGGAATCTGGAGGGAGCCAAATCCACAGCAGCCCTTCCCCCCCTCCCCCCATGTGTAGCTGCGTGTGACACCAGTTGAGATAACCAACTCCTTGACAGGAACTCCACAAGAGGCGGCCCTGATAAACTGGCCCAGGCTGTGTGGTGCTGTGTCTGTAATTCTGAGCATACAGCTGATTTGCCCTATCTCATGACAGGGTGCAAGAGAGGAAGCCCAGCCTTGAGCCGGTACCTGTGCTTCACGAAAAGCACGTAGTATTCGCAGAGCATGTTGGGAGGTTAAAAAATCACAGGCGTGTCACGGAAGGGATGAGCTGAGCAAAAATGACTCTTCTTTAACCATGCACCTTTCAAAAGAACATTTCTGCTCCATCCTTTAACTACGAAAGCTGTAAATAGTTAATGAGTGTCCATATATGCAGAGCACAGAGCTGGGGCTGGCAGAGCACACTGCTGAACGCTGAAAGCTCCTCTTTGAAGAATGAGCAGGATCGGACTCCCAAGCCTGGCAATACGCCCAACAAAGAAAGTTTCAACAAACACAAAATGTTTTTAAATGCACAGATTAACTGCCAAGAATGAAAATTACATTCTTAGGTCTCCCCTAAAACATACAGAGGAAACAAAAACACCTAACTAAGACAAAAACATCTGGGGGAAAAAAGTTAATTCCTCGGGGTGCTTGGGGGGAGCAGGAAGAATAATCATTATATAATATGTGAGTGAGAGCAATGCTCCTGAAACCTTAATGTGCTCATAAGGCCTCTGCAGACTCTGTAAGTCTGGAGAGAGAAGGGGACAGGGAACCTATATTTCCAACAATCCTAGGACTCGGCACAGGCCCGGTTTATGGGCTTCGTGTAGGATCATACAGGCAATGCAGGTGGATCTGAGCAAGGCTTGAGCCTGACTGAGATGAGAGTGGGAAACAGGGTCCCCGAGTTAAGCTGTGACCCTCAATGAGCTGTTGGTGCAGCTCAGTAAAAATGAGCTACACGAGTCTGCCCAACCAGACCACACTGAGCCGAGAAAGAGTTCCCAGCCTGGGTTAGACTCAGGGTGAAGAAATAAAATCTCCCAGGTAAAGTAAGAATGCTACGCCTCTATCTTGTACAATCCATGGTTCAGTTTTACCTCTGTGGTCTAGAAACCCTTAATTGGCAATTAGTATTAAAAAATTGGTCTTTTCTGACAATATACTCATGGAGTCCTTGGCAGAAACAGCGGCAACATTGAAGGGATACTTTGGACAATGTGTACACACACAATACACACGTATAAATATACATATGCACACATGCACACACATACACATATATACACACACTCGTGCATATATATAACATGTACATATACACATGCACATACACAATACACACATAAACATACATGCACACATACACATATACACACATGCTTACACACACACACATTTGTGCATACATAACACATACATATGCACACATATACACCCTCACAATCTCAATTAGAGAACAAATTAAACTTACTCATACCTAAGGAGCAATTCACCATTGCCAAGAATGAGCAGACAGAATCTTCAGGGTCAGACTTGAAAGGACGAAATGGCAATTCCTTTTCTGAAGGAGCAAAGGAATAAATACATTTGAAAATATTAAACACGTGGTTAAATACATAAATTATTAAAGCCACACTCCAAAAGACAAAAATGGCAAGAATAAGCCACTGTAAAGCTAGGAGAAAAGATTTGAATGTAATTCCCCAAAGCAAAGGTTGTCATTGATATTAGAATGCAACGCACATTAAATATGGATCAGTGAAACCGAGCTGTGAGAATTGCACAATGGATTGCTATGATCTGTAACTGTAACATATATGCACAGATTACCCATTATCCAGCCAGAGAGATAAAGAGATAGAAAAAAAATCAAATAGTATTAAGAGAAATGGAAGCTAGAGAAGAAAAGCCAACATGTAATTGGAATTGGAGATTAGGGAGTGTGAATGAGAATATATATTGAAAGACATGAAGACAATGGTCCCAGGAGAGAATAAAAAACTAAATGGTGCTCAGGCATCCTTATTGAGCTACAACACACACAAAACACACACAACACATACACACAACACACACATACACACAACACACACATACAATACACAACACACACATAACACACACAACATGCACACACATTCAACACATATAATACATACACACATCACATAAACACAACACAACACACAACACACACAGCACACAACACACACACACACACACACACACACACACACACACACACACACACACGGTATTTAAAAAATTTAAGCAGCCAACAGGGAAAAGGAGAGAGAAGGCAGAAGCAGAAGGCAGGCAGCAGAGGGGAAGCGGTGAGGGGAAGCAAAGATAAATTACACATTAAACAATTACAAAAAGCTCCTCTACCTCAGCAAAACACCGCAAGACAATGGAACATTTCCACGCACTGAGGGGGAAATGACTTTCAGCTAGAGTCTGTCCAGACTGAACCAAGGTAGAGATGGTGTTGTAGGAGCAGGCAGGGGTCAAATCTCACTGGTGCTCTCTGTGAGTCAGGGCAAACACCAGGGCAAGAAGGGATAGGCTACGAAAAGAACCATCAGCACGGTGGATTCACCTAACGTTTTATGTGACGTGAGAGACTTCAGAAGTGCAGATCCAAATGCCCTGGGACAACAGACAGCTGTGTAGAAATGCGACTGACAGAAAGATGTGAGCTAATGGTTCAGGACAGAGGGACGCAGCAAGGCTGTGGGTCCAGATTCCCTCTCTCTGCAGGGTGTCCACTCTCCCCAGAGAACAGTTGTGGGATGAGAATTTCAGGATTCACTATCAGACAAGGCAGGGAGACGATTGGTTTTTTGTTGATGGGTTTTTTGCTTGTTTGTTTTGTTTCTAGCTAGCCACTACACAGAAAGGCAGGAGAAGGACAGTAATGCTTCTTGGTTTCACAGCTGGTTTTGCGTTCTAGTGTCTACTTGGGAAGTCTTGAGTTTCTATTCCTGTTTTAGAAAAGAAGGGAATCAGGAGAAAGTCAGAAAGAGGCTGTGTCTGAGGCCCCTGCAGGGTCCTTCAGTTCAGAGCACTTGGGATGCAAAGCGGCATCCTTTGGGAGCATCTTTTTCTGCCCCACAATAAAGTAAAAATAGATCCAGACCAAGATCACTATTCACAAACCTACAACCAAAGGGCTGCACAGTTCGAAGAGATTTCAGCCCAAATAAGAATCAGATGCAGGTTGGAGATTTAGCTAAATGGTAGAGTGCTTGCCTAGCAAGTGTAAGGCCCTGGGTTTGATCCTCAGCTCCAAAAAAAAAAAAAAAAAAAAAAAAAAAAGAATCAGATGCAGGATGAATTGAAGTCTGAATGAATAACAATATGCAAATAAACAGGAAAGCAGCTGTGCCAGGTGGGGGGTGGTGAGGGGTGGTGAATGATTGGGCAGTTAAAAGCACTTGCTCCACTTACAAAGGACCCGAGTTTAGTTCCCAGCACCCACATCTCCCAGCTCACAGTCACTTGCAACTCCAGTTCTAGAAAATTCAATGCTCTCTCCTGGCCTCTATGGGTACCTGCATGCATGTGGTGCATATACATATATTCCAGCATACACATATATACTCACAAAATAAAGAAATCTTAAAAAAACAAAGGTGGTGGTGGTGGCGGCGGCGGCGGCGGCGGCGGCGGCGGCGGCGCACGCCTTTAATCCCAGCACTCGGGAGGCAGAGGCAGGCGGATCTCTGTGAGTTCGAGGCCAGCCTGGGCTACCAAGTGAGTCCCAGGAAAGGCGCAAAGCTACACAGAGAAACCCTGTCTCGAAAAACAAAAAAAAAAAAAAAAAAAAAAACAAACAAACAAAGGTGGGTAGAGTTGGTAGCATTTCTGCTGGAGGAAATACTGGGAATACATACACTTCATCCTCTGGGAGACTATGTTGGCTGCAAGAGCATGACAGCCTGGTCAGAGCAGAGGGCTCCTTTGCTAATAGACCCTGTGTCCCTATACCACTGTGGACCTCCCATAGGACCTTCTACTCACTGACATGGTGCATTGGGTGTCATTTCTTGAATTTTTCCTCTTTTAGAATTGAAATTCCTCATGGCAAGGACTTTTTTCTCCTGTGTCCCCAGCCTGGCACATAACCGCTCTTGTAATAAAGAGCACATGAAAGAGAGCCAGGTTTCAAATGCATGGAGGAGTTCCTGCTCGTCTTCCAGGGGAGCCAGTGCTACAGAAAGTGAGAGGGTCTACATTCGAGGCACATGCCGTATCGTCTTACACTGAGTGTGGAGTAATGAAAAGCATATGTTTGTGAACAAATACATTGGACTCGGAGTATGACTTAAAAACACAAGTTAAAACTTTTTCTCCCGATTCATTGTTTCTCAACTTTGCTGCCTCATTCTGAGGGAAAGGTAGGCTTTGATCATCTGTCTAATACAATATCACGTATCTAACCCCCAGGCAGAAGAGATAAGAGCCTGTGCTTTTAGATAAAACTGTCTACAATCTTGACACAGCCCCACTCAACACCCCATAATGATCTAGTTATTCCAGTTCCCTGACACCTTTCCACAGGACCCCAGGCCACAAGAACCCTGAAATTCTGGTTCTAACCACAAACTGCTTAGTATCAGAGGCCCCACCTTGAGCTTACAGCAAGCCCCACTCCTGACAGACACGCCTCTCATCTCCCATGGTCTCAGCTGTGCTGTGAGAACAACACTCTTTAGTCCCCTGGTGTGGTATGGTCTGCAATAAAGACACGAAACCCAGAGAGACTGCCACAATAGGACCATCAACACCCCACACCACCCCAGCCAACAGTCCTGGCGGGTCAGATGAACACTGGCCAAGACTTTTTTTTTTTAGTGGACTAAGTTGGACACTGTGTGCCCACTCAAAGTCCTGATGGCCTGAATGTGACCCTCTGATCACAGGGCCAAGGGCAAAGAACAAGAGGCATTTCCAGTCCTCATCGGCAGCTAATATGAACACGGATGAGCCCTTTAGAGAGCAGGTTAGTGCGCAGCTAACGGTGGGCCGAGTCAGAGGTTGTGCATCTTTAGATGACCGACGACCCGTCCCAAGCCCTCCTTCTGCAGAAGCACATGCAGCGTGGCCTGGGACACCTTTTCCCATAGTCACAGTCCTTTCCTCTCTCTGCGGTCTCTGGCTCCTGCACTGTTACCTCTCCCCTTCTTTCCTGGGAGCTTGCAAACACATCCCAAACCTTCTCTCTCTCTGCTAAGTCCTTTCTCCATCGCCGTCCTTGAGATAGCTCAGAGCAGATTCGACCCCTGAATTTACGGCAAGAAGTTCCTACCAGCAATGTCTGCTTCTAAATCTCCTGAGTGGCACCCCGAAGAGCCCCAACTTCAGCTCATCTAACAGCCCCTCCTTAGTCCTGTCGATGTGGTCTAGGAGTGATCTTTTCTCCAGGTAGTAAGCTCTGTGGAGGATGCTCTGGTCCGCCTCGTGAACCCGACTGTGTGTGTTCCCAAGAGCTGGGAGACAGGGAAGGGAGAGAGGGCTCCCTCTTGGAAGAGGTTTTCATTGCATGAGGTGTTCTTGCAGAGGCTTGCATTTCTAGGCTTGTGGACCTAAGGGGGATTGTCAGGGATCTGATTTCAGCTCGCCTGGGGGATGAAATGATGTGCTCCAAACTCCGTTCTCTCTGTTTCCCCCTCCTTCTCCCTCTGTTTTCTCTCCCTCTCTCTGTGTTCTCTCTGTCTCTCCCCCCACCCCCTGGTTGACTCAGCTCGCTGAGCCAGAGTCTGCTTCCTTCTTACACTGGGTTTATTTGTCTAAGAGGTCCTGACCCACTCCAGACACCTCTTCCTATTTGTCACGCCCCCCCCCCCCCAGCCTCGAGATAGCTAATGGCATCTTCCACTCTGTTCAGGGAAGGGAAGTGGGGGGGGGGAGGCAGAATCTTCTTCCATGTTCTCAAGAGAGCAAGAACTCAGTCAGGCCTTACGCCGCCGCCTCAGCACTGGGAAAAGCAGAAGGCACGGGCTTCAGTTCTGCGCGGCTCTGCTCTCATTCTGACAAGATAAAAAACTCCAAATAATTTATGAAGCACACGGGTAACTTGTAACCACCTGGGTAAGAGACAGATGTGTGCATCGGATGGTTAAGGCGGACTTGTGGGGGGAAGTGGAGTTGGAAGCTTGACCCTGTGGGATGTGGAATTCAACAGCACTGTCTGGGAGCTGTGGCTCTCAGATCTGCAGCAAAAACACAACGTAAAACCATAGGTCAGATTCCTCCAGGACCACGAACATGTCCCTGGGCCATGTAGTATACTTATAGGCACATTGCAGCTCCCTTCAGAAGACCCACAGGTGGGAATGGAGTCTCCAGGGACATTTACTACGCTGTTAAATCACCTGTTAAATAGAGAGCAGGGGCCCTACCTAGGCCCCTGCTCTGTCCCTGCATACCAGAGACAAGGCATGGGTGCGGCTGCGATAAGCCCTGGCTCACCCCTGCCTTCGGTGACAGTTCCCTTTTCAAAGTGAACTCTCAGGAAAGCCCTGCAGATGCCTGCCCTGTGTCTGCAGCCTAGGGCGAGGCTTGCAGACACTGAAAGGGAGCTGACATGTATGGGTACCTCTGGTGATAGCTGTGGTTATATTTAGTGCTGAGCTCAAGTTACACTTGTGGCCTCCCGCTCTGGGCACGGGTGAGCCCCAAGAGCAAACACAAGTGCAGGGCCAGTAAAAATAAAAAGAGCAAAGTGCAGGGCTCCGGAGAACAAACAGGCACAGGCACAGGCCCTAGCCCCAAGGTAGACGGTGCAGGTGGACCAGGTCACCGAAGTGGCGGGGACCGCAGAGGGGCCTTTTCCCATAGTTAAGAGCTCATAGCATTAAAATGAATCACCAGGAAGGTGCCTGCCTTAAACATCCCCCTCACCAGCTGCCCAGGCTTTAAGCAGAGATCTGTGCTTAAGAAACCTTGACGTTGCGGGGCGGTGGTGGCGCACGCCTTTAATCCCAGCACTCGGGAGGCAGAGGCAGGCAGATCTCTGTGAGTTCAAGGCCAGCCTGGTCTCCAAAGCGAGTTCCAGGAAAGGCACAAAGCTACACAGAGAAAGCCTGTGGGGGGGGGGGGAGAACCTTTGAAGTCACATCAACTCCTAGGCTCTAGGTCCCCCAGTAAACAGGAGGGAACTGAGCTGTACAATTACCTAAACCCCACTCCGAGTGAAAGGAATTTTCTAGCTCACTTTGCTGGAAGCTGCAAAGCGGCCCCGCTTCTTCCTCCCATTGTTGGCACAGTGACCTACCTGTTCTGACCGTGCCCTCCAGGAGATCAATTGAGCAAAGAACACATGGGCTTTTTTTTTTTTTTTTTCTCAGAACTGGGTTTGATCAACTTTAAAGTTTGACAGCCTACCTTTTGCTTTGTGTGGCAGGAACCCAATGCGCTGGAGGGTTAGCCAAAGGAGCAAATTGCTCTCTCCAGGTAGTGTTCTCCAGGGCCCCACCCCCTAGGTGAGAGGCTGTCCGAGTCACCCCACACCTCGAGCCCTATGAAGGGCTCAGCTGACCCCTCCAGGCAGGGCAGAGCCTGCACCCTGGGAGCAGCTGTCTGGCAGTGAGGTGTGAGGTCAGGAGGGTGTGTCCCCTAGTCCCCTGCGTCTTCCATGTTTAGAGGTGTGTGTGTGTGTGTGTGTGTGTGTTTTAATACATTTCCACCCTAGCTAGGACACCCCTGCTCTTCACTTCGGATGTCAATCTTGTGTGTGTAATCTGCAGAAATGTGAGTGGTTAGTCTGAGGACACACATGTTCACAAAGCATACATAGCATGTTCTTGTTTGCTTTTGTAGGCCTTCAATTGCTTCAAGGCAAGGAAGGACATGCTTGAGTTAAGGGCTGAGGACCCAGTCTGGTGCTATCGGAAGGTGGAGGAAGCTGCAGCTGGTGGGGCCCATGGGAGGTGTCCTTGAAGGGAACTGTGGGACTCCGCCCCTTCTTTTTCCTCTTTTGTTTCCTGGTCAGGAGATGGGTCAGTCTGTTTGTGGGGTGTTCCAATCAAGATGTGTTGCTAGGCCACAGGCCCAAGGCAACAGGATCAGCCCACCGGTTGAAACAGTGAGCCAGAGGAAATATTTTCTCCCTCTGAGATTATCTCTGTACGAAGCAGATTTATTACAACAACATAAAGCTGACTATCGAATCTTTAAATCATGGATTCCTTCAACTCTGATGAAATCCCGGGATATTTCCCCATCCAGGGGCTGATGTAACCACACTCAAAAATTTCCTACAGTTTGGGAAAGATCACCATCCCTTAACAAGAGAGGGTTTAGATTTCAAAAATAAAAAAGTGTGAGCCTTTTTTTTTTTTTTTTTTGGTTTGGTTTTTCGAGACACGGTTTCTCTTTGGCGCCTTTCCTGGAACTCACTCTCTATCCCAGGCTGGCCTCGAACTCACAGAGATCAACCTGCCTCTGCCTCCGGAGTGCTGGGATTACAGGCGTGCGCCACCACCGCCCGGCCCCCTTTTTTTTTTTTTTTTTTAAATGAGTTGGGTGTTAGTATTCTGATCCACCCCTTGGGGACCCACCCAGCGTCCTGACACCATCCTATGTCCCCATTGAGAAAAAAACACTCCTCCCTCTTCTCTCTCTCTCTCTCTCTCTCTCTCTCTCTCTCTCTCTCTCTCTCTCTCTCTCTCTCTCTCTCTCTCTCTCTCTCTCCCCTTTAATAATAAAACTTTCCACTTGAACGTTGCGTCTGCCATGTGAGTAACTTGCCGCCGCGCCGCGATACTGTCCGCTGCACCTGCGCTTGCGCCGTTTCACAACGTTAACACTGGGAAGAGATTGCATGCTTGTATTCATCACCCCTCTCAGTTCCCCAGGGGACCAATGCCTGCTCATCTTCAGCCCTCACAAGCCTGCGAGAGAGACAGCGCTGCCACCCTTCTACCAGAGGCTTCCCAGCCCTTCCACGGTGAACTTCCAGGGTTCTTCTACTCCAAAACGGATGCCCTTCCCACCGCAGCATAATGCCTATCAGTCTCAGAGTCTCGGGACGCCACGCTCATCCCACTTTTATTACGTGTTGATGGATGGAGCCCTACAAAGAACGGTAGGTACCCAGAGCCAAGGGAACCAAGTCGCTTCTAAGTCAGTTAGTTGCACATGTGAGTCAGACAACTCTGTAAATGACTCCCTAGGAATAAATACTGCAGCGATCGAATCTGTGGTTCTCAACAAGGTCCATTACACGTCGTTCTCCTTAGGTTCTTGAACCAGCAGAGCTGAGCCCACCAAAGCCGCCACCACTGGTCCCTTGTGACCATCAGAATTGGCTGTCTGGTCTGAGAGAAAAGCAACACAGGACAAGAGTCTTAAATGTCACACACACATGGACTCTGTCTTCCACCTGTCATTAGGGATATGAGATTTTGTGTTCATAAAACACATTTACATTCTGATTTATTTGGTTTTGAAAAGTCTTCATTTTGTTATTTGTGATTAAAGATTAATTAAGGAATGTATCCCAGGGGCATTACCAAATTAATGAATAATGCATTTACGATTCTCACCAATATGCCTGGTATATAGAAGATGCACAGTAAGTGTTACCTAAAAATGTTGTTCTGGCTAATTTTTATTGTCAATTTGACACAATCTAATGCAAGAGGGGACCTCACTTGAGGAATTGCCTTACACATATTGGCCTGGGGACATGTCTAGGTCTATGTCTGTGCCTATGCTTTGATTGTTGATTGAGTTAGAAGGGCCTGCCCACTGTGGGTGGTCCCATCCTTAGGCAGGTGGGCCTGAGCTATGTAAGAGAGCTAGGGAGTGAGCCAGTAGGCAGCATTCCTTCATAGTTTCTGCTGCCAGGCAGGAAGTTATTGCTTGAGTTCCTGCTCTGACTTTCCCTCAATGAGGGACTATGTCTTGGAAGTGTAAGCCAAATAACCCCTTTCCTCCCCAAGTTGCTTTTTGTCAAAGTGTTTTATCACTACAACAAAAGGGAAACTTTTCTTGTCTATCTACTTTAGTCTACAATGAGCAGACATGAGCAGCGTGATGACTCTGAGGTCATCTAGGAAGTTAAGCATGAGTTTACTACATGACTCAGAACTCCCACTCTTAGTCGTCAGACCAGAAGAAATAAAAAACGTACGTTCACATAAAGACATGTATGCAAAATTTCTTAGCATTGTTCATTACAGTGGAGAAGCAAAAGTAACTCAAATGTTCTCAACAGATGACTTAATACCCTATTGTGTCATGCAGTGGAATAGTTCTCAGCAGTGAAGAATATAAATGACTAATAGATGTGACAACACAAAAGAATCTCCAAGTAAAGGTGACAAGTGAAAGAAGCTAAGCAAATAAGGGGTATATATTACCAGCTGTTTAATATCAAACTCTAGAAAACTCAAACTGATCAAGAATTTCCCTCATCAACTGTTGTTTGGGAAAAGAGAAGGGGATCTTTGAAGATTGGTGAACAAATGTGTTCATTGCTGTGGCTTGAACACTCCCTCCAAAATGCATATTGAAATTTAATTACCATGGTGACGAATGTGAAGAGGTAGCACCTTGCCTTTTGCCCCATCACGTGAGGACACAGCAGTAACACATGATGTTAGAGGGAGAAGGAACCCCTCTTCACCCACAGACTGTCCCAGGGCCTTGATGACTCACCAGCACCTAGAAGTGCAGTAAACCAACCCCTTTTATTTATAAGTTGTCAGGTATGAGGCTCATTACAGCAGCACAGAGGAGCTGTGATGCTTGGAGAAGTCTCTATTTCTCGCTCTTACTGAAAGGACATTTTTTTCTGGTTGTAGGATTTTTGGGGTAATGGCTTTGTTCTTTATTACCTTCCTGGGATCAAGGTGTCTGATGAGAAACCTGGGGAATTGGGGAACTGGGATACGGCCCGCAGATGTTAACATCACGCCCCCCCCCCATGTGACCCAGTGAACCTGCCCTTTATCCCTCACCTGCTTGCTCTCTGAACATCAGCTATTGACCAGCAGTCAAGGGTGGAAAAGCAGCCCAGAGCCACTGTGCCAACTGTTACCTCTACAGTTCTCCCAGGGCACAGCATCAGGGGAAAACGCCCTCTCCACTGAGCAGCCTCCTCTTGGACTGTGACCATAGACTTTACATTTGGCAAGAGCCAGGGCTGGAAGACAGTGACCAGGACAATGATGACCTGTATGCTAAGAATGTGCAACTGCTTGCCAGTTCAAAAAACACACCTGGGATTCAGGAACAAATGGCTCCAATGGAAAGGACAGATGGCCGAGACAGAGAGAAGACGAGAGGAGTTCCAGGCATCCCAACATCATGGTGTAGATTCAAACAATGACAGGAGAAAGCCAGGCAGGGAGTGCAAGTGTGGGAGTCTGTGGGAGTCCAGTTCCCACCTTTTGAACCGTTTTTAGGTGGAAGAGAGAGGAAAAAGAAAATATCAGCTAGAAAAACGAGAAGAAAGAAAGAAAGAAACACAGGATAGCTTCAGGAGAGAAAACAGCCTCATCCTTTATTCAAAAGGGCTTTTTATAATATGCCAAGGGGAGAGACAAAAGGCCTCCTCCCCCTTGCAAGATCAAAGCACACCGTACAGCCAAGGGTAGACCCTTCCAAACACCTGGTAAACATGCCCGTGGCCAAATCATCTCCTTATGCAGCCCTGCTGGGTAAAGCAAGCCCAGATTCTCTGACCCTGAGTAAGGCCTTAATAGGTAGCCTCTGCGGGTCCCCACATGCATGTATGTGCAGCATGGTCTTGCCACCATCCAATACACGAGAGAAGTGTGCAAGTTGCTGCAGGCTTCTCAGTTTGAGCCTGTAGTCCAGAGAGCATCTGCACAGAAGGGAGGGTGGGGATTAGAACCTACTCCTACCCAAGGCACCAGATGCAGACTCTTTCCTTCCACTGGGTTTCTGGGGTCAAAGTCATGAACAGTTTTGGTTTGGTTTTATTGTTGTTCTTTTTGTTTTAGTTTTTTCGAGACAGGGTTTCTCTGTGTAACAGCCCTGGCTGTCCTGGAACTCACTCTGCAGACCAGACTGGCCTCGAACTCACAGAGATCTGCCTGCCCCTTCCTCTGCCTCCTGACTGTGTGCGCCACCACTGCCCAGCTGTGAACATGGTTCTTAATATACGTCTGTTTCCCACAAAGGGCATATCACCACCTGCTCATGTTAGATCTTGAAGAGAGGATTAGGTCACAAAGGCTTTGACTTCATGGATTTGGGAACAGCGCCCCTATCAAGAGAGTGAATTCAGGCAGAGGCAGGTGGATCTCTGTGAGTTCGAGGACAGCCTGGTCTACAAAGTGAGTTCCAGGAGAGGCGCAAAGCTACACAGAGAAACCCTGTCTTGAAAAACAAAAAACAAACAAACAAGAAACAAAAAGAAAAAAAAAAAGGAGAGAGAGTGAAGTCTTGGTAGAAAGGGTGAGTCAGGCCAGTCACCGTTCCTTCCTTACTCTTCTGCTGTGCTATGCTGCAACCCAAGGACCCTTGTCAGGGGCCACGCCCTTGAACCCGATCCTCCAGTTAGCAAACCAAAGAGCTTCTACTGTTTACCTCTTCCCTAAATGAGAGTAATCTTTTATAGCCGCCCAACCCAGACTGTGATGGTCACCGCATAGTAGTGATGATTTTATGGGTATATAAAGATGCCCAAACACATCAGCTGGTATATTTCAAGCATGCAGTTTACTGTGTGTTAACTACGCCTCCATAAGGCAGCTACAAATTCCTGCAGTGGCCTTCGTCATTTTCAGAGTAGAATCAGCACACTTTAAAATGTATGATGTAATGCTCCTTCTCCACATTATTATTGGACGGTAAGTTCCTTCTGCAGAGAGCCGTGGTGCCCACAGTCTACTGGCCCCTAGCACTTAATGCAATCGCTAATACAAAGGTACTCAATTATTAACGAAGAAGGAACAGAAAATCATTAGAGGGCAGAGTAATATAAAATGAACACTCCAGAAGAGGCTGGGGGGGGGGGGACTACAAAGAGCATCGGGACTGAATTGCTGCCACAAGGCCCTTCATGAGGAGGGGGGTTCCAAGGGCTGTAGGAGTGAGTGGCCACAAGGGCCTTCCCAAGGAAGGGAGAGAGCTGGAACAGTGAAAGCTCAGATGAGGTGGGGGGGGGGCACCAGAGCCACCTTGCCAGGTAGGGAAGGCAGGCTCACCTAGATAGCGAAGCACCTTAATGCTCAGCATTAAGATGGAATTTGTCACATGCAGCCTGTTTATTACAATATTATGGTGATGATGATGATGATGATGATGATGATGATGATGATGTTAAGAATGCTAGGATCAAAGTTAGATGGAGAATGGCAATAGACAGGAAGGCATGGACACTCTGAAGATTAACTTGAGCTCTGGGTTACCGAGGGCTCTTCTCAAAGCAAGTCTGAAATATCTCCTCCAGGCGAAGCTGCTGGACCAAGCATACTAGAGCATCCTCAGCCCACTGCCTCTCCCTTCTCCCCATCCTCCAAGCAGCTGGAGCAGTTACACAGCCCAATGTAACAATGACATGCTGCTCCTGTGAGGACCCCAGGAGGGAGAAGGCAGTGCTCAGGGATGCATGGCCGTAGCCTGAGAGGAAGCCAGGAGGACTAAGGATGGGGGTCCTCGGATACCCTGCTCTGTTACAGACTTCAAAGTCCTGGGACTGGGCTGGACTTGAAACCCAGCACCTTCTGTCTAAACTCGGCAGGAAGTACTTGGAGGGCCTGCCCTTTGTTTGGGAGGGAGAAGAGAGGAAGCGAGACAACTGAAAGGCACTGTGTGCTTTTCATTCAACGCTAAAGCCCAGCAGACCCCGCGTCTGCTCTCTGCTGAATGCCTCCGCAGGGACGCTTGTGTCTGAGCCTTGTGCATGGCTAGGTAACCTGTCCTGTTGTCCCATGTCACAGCGGTGCTGCATTTAGACAGTGCTCTGAGTTCACCTGGGACTTCCGCAGGCAAGTCCTCTGCTCCTCACAGCAGTCAGCTCTGAGGAAAGGGAACTGTGATGATTTCTGCGTGACAGAGGACTCCATGCCTGGGTTGACAGTGTCTCCTTGGAGGCTTCTTCTATAATTCTCAGGATGCCAAGTGACCCGCCAACAGACCAGGGGTTCACACTCCCCTCCCCTTCTATAACGAATCCTAAGTAAACACTAAGTTTCTATTCTACTTGTCAGCTCTATTAACTGAGGCACCTGGTGGCCATAGACCCTGTCTTTGTAATGTTAATCTTATCCCTGTACAGAGTTTAATAAACGCTTTTGAGCCAGGGGCTGGTGGCACGCACCTATGGTCTCAGCTACTTGAGAGGCTGAGGCAAGAGGGTCACTTGAGCCTAGGACTTTGGAGCCAGCATGGGCCATATAGCGAAGCATTGTCTCTTAAAATATTAATAAAACAATCATGTATTTTTATTAAATACCGATAGGATGCGAGATACTTTGAGTTAGCATTTCAAGTAAGTTCTATTAACCTGGTCTTACAGGTGAATGTTAAGGTCAGAAGGTAAATGCCCTTCCTCAGACCACTGGCTATTCCACCAGCCAGTAAGAAAATGGAGATTTAAACCGTATCTTCTGGCTCCAGCACTCGGTCTCTTTCCATTGTACTTATAGCGGCTTTGAAGCTGGGAATCCATTTTCCTTGGGTCCCTCCTACTCTGCATCATCCACTTCAGGGCATCCGCCTTCCCACAATACACATCTATCCAGCAGCTATATCAAGGTACCAGTTTCCTGAAATGGAGGGGAAAAAAAAAAATCTCTTCAACCTTAACTTTTGGTTGAAAATTTAAAGTTAACCAAGCACCAGGATTTCCTGTCTTCAGACAGTGATGTTATTAAATGTTGGGGCATGGCGAGCGCTAGACAAGCAGAAATACTCTGTAATCCCCAACGCAATGAACCCCAGCAGGAACTCACATGGTAAAATGGATCGAATAATGAGAAACACATTTACGTTCCCCAAGCAGCCCGCAGAGAAAGGAGAAACGGGGATGCGGTCTTTGTTAGGAGCGGTTGCATTGCAGAAAGCTCATCATCCATCAAAACAGCAGACAGAGTGTGCCTGAGAGGGAACAAAGCCCAGTTCTGTCCCTGTGGGCAGAGCAAACAGGTAGGGCCATGGTTTGAGGCGCTTCGCCCTCGTCAAAGAGGTTCACAGAGTGGAGAGACTCCAGGCTCACAATCGCAAGGGGAGGTGATTGCTAAGCAAATAGCAATCACTAGCTCCCCGAGAGAGGACCCTGGAACACGGCCCACATCAACACTGAGAAGGAGAGTCGTGTCTTTAGCTTCTGAAGGACACTCTGCAGGTTGCCTGGGCAGGTTATGAAAGTCCACAGTAGTCCTTGATGTCCGTGTTGTACTAGGCTACTATCATAGGAGGTAGAGTTTGTCAAGAAAGACCTCAGGTTGTTTCCCCATTCTCCTCCGTATCTTGCCTATAACGCCATCCAGCAAAGCATTTGAAATGTTACCGTCAAATATAGAATTGATAACAATTAATACTATTCGATGGTGCTAGCAGATGCACCTGTAATCCCAGCACTCAGAGTTTGGAGGAGAGTGAACTTGAGGTTACACTGAGATAGCCACTGAATTGCAGGACAGCCTGGGCTACTGCAGGACAGCCTGGGCTACAGGACCCTGTCTCAATAAAATAAAATAAAGGTTTCTTTTTTTTTCTGTATTTGGATAATTTTGGAAAAAAAACATTTTTTAAAGTCTAACGCTATTTTGCAAATGTGTACATAAGAATGCTGTGGCTTTTCATCTTATCCCTTGGTGCCCTTGTTCCCTCTCTTGAATACTCAAGTTTCTTCAAAGGCTGCTTTGCTCCTGGTGAGAGGGCCCCATCTGTCCCCCGAGGACTGATACCAGGAAACCTGCAGTCACAATCGGCACCCATTGGCTTCTCTGAGAAGGATGTCAAAAATACAGATGAGATCGGTGATCTTTAGAACCGACAGAGCCACCTCACAGAGCAGTCCTGTGGACCTATCTCTCGTGTCCACTCATGGCTGAGATGGGTACAAATCAGCCAGAGAAGCAGTCCCGTTGGGGCGGATCCCGTCTCTTCACCAGGATGGTCCACCGGTGGCTGTCGGCTCTAGTGTCACACAATTTGCCCGAGTTGAAGCTTGACCTGCTGTAGAATAAAGTAAGTTTCTAAATCAAAATGAAGAAGGAAACGATGCTGACCTTTAAAAAGACAAAGAAGAAGAAGAAGGAATTCTGGGAAACCATAAACCACATCGTGTAGACATCCCATACATGGTTGCTTGCCTGTGTAGCTCATACAGTATCGTCAGAAATAGCACTGACCCGTGATGTATCATTCTACTGTCGGATTCGCATACATTGCCACAGAGGTGCATGATGGGTAACTGCTACCGTGGGGACAGCTCACACTGTAGGATCTAGGTTAGGCGCTATTAGACAATTAGAGAAACCGTACTTCTCCCCCTGTCCCCTGCCCCCACCACTCCAAATTCGTAAGTTGAAGTTCTAACCCACAGTACCTCCGAGTGTGACCTTATTTGGAAATAGGGCTGATGTGGACACGATTAGTTAAGATGAGGTCATCTGGGTGGGACTCCAAGCAATCTGACATCTTTATAAAGAGAAAGTATTTGGAAACACACATCCACAGGGGAGATACCGTGCGAGTGTGAAGGTAACGAGGAGAGTGATGTGTCCCTGAGCCAGGAAATACCAGCCATTGCCAGGATGGGTTCTCCGTCACAGAGGAAACCAGCTGCCATCATGAGACATAAAAAAATCTGCTGCTTAAGGTGCCCAGTCTGGTTTTTGTTTTGTTTTTGGCTTTTGTTTTTGTGAGAAATAAGGCAGTCATAGCAAACTAAGACAAAATGCAGCTATAATAAATCTCCAGGTCTCAAGGGAATGAGGAAGTAGAAATTTCCTAGTCAAAGCCACAGACACCGCCCACAGCTCTGGCTCTGCACTGCCTGTCCACAGCCCTTATTTTCATACACCTGTGCTGAAGGGGAAAAGAAGAACTCAGGAGGCACTGGCCATAGTCCCACGGCGCAGACAGAAAATTCCAGAAGGGATGAGAAGCAACTACTCGTCCTTCTGAACTCTCTCAAACAAGGGCTACACGGCAATTCCGCTATGAAAACACGTATTCACCCCATCACTGCAGCACCCTCCCCCCAGCATGGAGTAATCAACACTGTACTCACTGGGCCTTTTAAAGGGTCATTTAGAAAGGTCCGTCTCTCTAAAATTTGTGCATGGATCCCGAAATACCACGCTAAAGCCGTAAATGTGTACTGAACTCCTAAATATACACGAAGTGTTTTCGGGAACTGGGATAACTTGTTCCTGAGTGCTGTCATGCACGAACGGGACAAATGTGTTTCCTTGGGAGTCTTTTGCAAACTCTCATAACATTAGCTCTTGACCTGAGAACCAGTCAGATTTATTTTCCCAGACAGATTCATTTATAGAAAGACCAAGTTCAAACTGCAGCACCGGACATTCAAACGCAAGGCAACTGGCGCATTTTTATTGGAGCGGGTGACAGGGACTTGAACTTCTTAACAGTGGTGTTTCTTTCCTGTGCACCGATGAAGCAGAATGCTAGCTGAGGATTCTGGGAAAAACAAACAATCAAACAGTTAGCCTGCACTGATATTTCAAACTTACAGATGAAGAGAATATATACATACAAATATAAAATCCTTTACTCAAAGAACTTCATTATGGCTGGGTGGTGGTGGCACACGCCTTTAATCCCAGCACTCAGGAGGCAGAGGCAGGCGGATCTCTGTGAGTTCCAGGACAGCCAGGTCAGTTACACAGAGAAACCCTGTCTTGAAAAACCAAAACAAATAAACAATAATACACTTTATCATTCATGTTCTTTGTTGAATTTTGAACTTGACGTAATCCTCAGTTTCTAAATACTGAATATTAGAAAGTCATATTAAACATGGTAAGAAATTTAAGCCAGGCATGGATGGTTTTTCCTGTTGGAGCCCACTAGGGTTCCTAGTGGCTGTACCCAGCAGGACTGCATAAGAGGTTGATTGGACCATGGTACTGGGTACCAGGTGTTTGTAAGGGTCTACACTTGACTGTAACTAGCAAGGGGGAGTCTTTTGCTCCACCCCTTGGCATTGTTCTAAATAGCCCTTTGGAATAAAGTTCCGGGCTGGTGGATAAGGATCCGGGCCCATCTCAGTCTATCCTGTGTTTTGTCTGTTTCTCTCTCCTCTATTTCTAAATAAGTCTCTTATTCCTCATTCCTCAAGAGTCCCTGGGGTAAATAAGTGTAGGGACTGGCCTCCTACATTTCCCCACACCAATAATTCCAGCATTTGGAAGGCTGAGTCGGGGGGCTCATAAATTTGAGGCTGGCCTGAGCTACAAAGCAAGACCATGCTGCAGGGAAACAACAAAGAAACAAAGGAAAAAAACACCCATAAATTAGTATTATCCCAAGTTTCATACTGAAGAAGAGTTTGGAATATTTCCTTTCTGTCGTTTGTTAAGAATGTCAAGGGCAGGCAGGATGGTCCAGGGGTTGAACGCATCTGCTGTGCAAGCCTGAGGACCTGAGACCTGAGTTCAATCCCCAGAACTGCGGTGGAAGAGTCCCCCCAGTGTTGCCCTCTGACCTCCACACATGCGCCATGGCATACATAAACACTCAAGAGTGCACACACACATACACACGCACTCACGGGCATGCACACACACACATATGCATGCACATACACATATATACACAACAGTAAATAAATAATAAAATAAAAATTGTTTAAAACCAACTCTCAGTTGCAGTTACACTGAAAAGTTGTCTGTTGGAATCTTTCTCCTTTCTTCCACCAGCTGTAGGAGCGACTTCTTGCGTCCCTGATTTCTTCTCTAAAGTATGGTCTACGAGGCTAGGGGAGACTTCCTTCTCGTGCCTTCCTTTTTGGACTACTTAAACCTTTCACAATGTTCTTATATTCCTCTTCCCATTTAAAAACCAAAACCCATCTTCGCTGGCTGCACAGGTCCATCTTGTGGATGCCTATGTATCTCCCCACTTCGGCCATACACATTTCCCGCCGATATTTTACTATAATAAACCACACCACAGTGAACATCCTTCACACTTCCTTGTCCGCTGCCTTGCTGATTGTTTTCACAATGTGACTGCACCCTAGTCCATGTTACGCGGCGATAAGAAAGTCCCCGAGGCTGAGCAATTTATGAAGAACACAGATGCATTTCTTGTAGTCCCAGAGGCTGGCAAGTCCATGGCCCAGCGCCGCACATCTGGTGCCGATCCTCATGGTATGCCGCCCACAATGGAGGGCAGAAAACAGGATAGCAATTCAGCAACAAGAGAAGGAAGGGGAGCTCATGCATGTCTCGGGGCCCTACTCCGTGGTAACTAAGCCTCCCCCGCGATGCCTACACTGCTCTGGTACTGACGGCGAAGCTCTTCCGGGTCCTCCCGCTTCTCACCGCTGTTACGCTGGGAAGTGTTTCCAGCTCATGAGTGGTGGTGAACACATCGGAGCCTTGGCAGATTCTAAGAACTGGAGTACCAGCTCGTGAGACCACTGAAGGGTTTTTGCATTTTGGGGCAACCAGCTTTCAACAAGTTGGCACCAACATGCTCTCTCTCTAGAAAAGCACGCCGGAGCTCATCACATCCTCCTTCGTCCACAGCCCACGTTTCTTCTCTTGCAGGATACAGTGAGGAGGGTGAAACATTTGCTTTTCAGGATAATTGGGTTGAGCGCTGGATCCTCGGAGGAGGCTCGTTAACGACTCCCGGGTGTCTGTCTGTGTCTGGTGCACACCCTCACTCCCTCAGAAAAGGAGCATGACGCAGACTGAGGTCGAGGCCAGCTCAACAGAATGCAGAGCCACATTCGTCCCACCCCTGTCCACCTGTCCCTCCTAGAAAGTCTCATCCACGTGAGGCTTTGCCTCCACGCTCCGTGCAGTTTCAGGAAATCTGTCTCATATCCAAGTTCACGTCCTCCTTCTTATTCCCACTCTTCTGGAGGTGGGGGGAGGGGGAGGGGGAGGGGAGGGGTGATGCACTTGAACCCATCTCCTCACACCTCTGGTTTCTTCACCAGAAATCTAAGTGACCTCACCTAATGTTGTCAAGACAGGAAAAGCCTAGAAGTGGTTTTATCTCCCCAAAACCTTGTCTTACTCTGTTGCTGGTGAGAGTGAGATGGGAAAAGCATCCAAAAAATAGGTGGTTCAGGGGCTCTTCGATTGGGCAGAGATAGAGACCCTGCTTTCGCGAGCACTCTAAGGGTGGAACCAGAAGTCTTCATGTGTTATGGGACTCCTTCGTGCTCCCTCCTCACAGAAAAGTCTCGCAGCCTTCTGCTACAGCAGCAGCGTGTGGGCCACAGTAAATCCTATGCTGAAGATTTTCTTGGAAAACAAAGATGAATCTACAGTTAGTTCCAGTGTGGAAAAGGAGAAGGGGACCAGAGGAGAAGGTGGGTGGGGTGAACAGAGGGCAACCGGGATGGGCCCGAAGTACAACATTGGAAGGTAGGAAAATGTCTTCCTGAAACTCAATATTCTGTACAGTGAATACATGCTTTAAAAAAGAAAGAAAGAAAGAAAGGAAGGAAGGAAAGAAAGAAAGAAGGAAGGAAGGAAGGAAAGAAAGAAAGAAAGAAAGAAAGAAAGAAAGAAAGAAAGAAAGGAAAGAAAGAAAGAAAGAAAGAAAGAAAGAAAGAAAGAAAGAAAGAAAGAAAGAAAGAAAGAAAGAAAGAAAGAAAGAAAGAAAAAGTCCCCTGTGGAAAGGGGGCCCCAAGCTTGAGGGCACTGTGCACACAGAGCTGCCAATGCTGTGCATACACCTTGGATCAGCTTCCTTTTTGGACGGCAGGTCCCCTGGTGCCCTGGTGCCCAGCGAGGAAAAAGACCCGTGTGAGGTAAGAATGGTGCCGTTGCAGGAAATGCAGACTTAGTGAGGTCAACGACTTCCCAAAAGCACACCGGAAATGGGCGAACTATAAGTCACCTCTAACTTTTGCCTACGCTCTCCTCCTCTGTGGTCTGGACCTCCAAGGTCAAGAGGGAAGAATGCTTAGAGGCGCGTCCGCTGCCCACGTGACCTACCCGAGGGGGCCTGGCCAGCTCTGTGCACATGCTCTGTGTCACGTCCCACGGCTAGGGCCCGGCGGCCCATGGGTGATGAGCTTCTGGCCCCACCCCACAACACACCCCCCACCCCCCACGCAGTTAAGACAGACTTCCTCTTGCGACAGGTTCCTTCCCACACCAGTGGTGGTTTTTCTTGCCCGACTCCTGACCCCTTTCTTCTTTTACTTTATGCTAAAAAGGATGCTAAAAGCTTTAGCAGAAAAGGCAAATTTGAGTTAAAGGAATCGAAAAATAATCCTTAATAGCGGATGCAAGAAATTAAGTCACCGGGTAACCAGTTTGTCCTGAGTTATTCAGATAATCTTTTATCTTGCTTTACTTCTGGACGCTCAGACGCAGAACAAATGTGCCCCGGGCTAAATGCAGAGGCGAAGATAACAGAAAAGCGCTGTGGTCTTTTCAGGGTCAAAAATGCTTCTCTGAGTCCTGCCCTCCCCCACCCCCACCCCCGGGCTCAGTGCCCTCCTGGCTTTGAGGGTAGAAACCTCAGACCTCTGGCGAATGTGTTCCACAGAGGGAGTTGGAACCAACCTCTCTGTGCCTGGGAGGTACTGACCAACTGGTCCCTAAGTGGGTCTGGGGTTTCTCGGTGAACACTGAAAGTCTTGTATCCCAGGATAGCCCCCAGTCCCGGCCAACAGAGATGCTAACCATCCTGCCTTGGGAACGGGAACGTGGGAAACGCAGGGGTTCGATGGGATGGACCTACCTGTCTGGTTTCTTTTCCTTGGTCTTTTGATTCTTTTTGGCTTTGTAGCCCAAGCTGGCCTCAGACTCGCAGTCCCCCTGCCTCAGTTACCTGCGTGCTAGGCATGTGCTACCGTCTCATGCCATCTCTGCCAGAGCAGAGCAGTTGGAACCCTAGTTCCTGTCAGGAGGATATTGTGCCGAGTGCACAGGAAGGTGGGATGCCTACATGTACACGTTAAAATGTTCTCTGGCTGCCCTGATGCATTAGAATAAATATAACCACACAAGTCCAACGTGGTCGCTGCAGAACATTTTAAAATAGAGATGACAAGAAGGAAGTCAAAACTACTCATAATCTTACAATGCCGCTAAACCATTTTGAGACTTCAAGATTTTAATATAATCATACGCCTAAGAGCTATCTTGCTAGTCTTTTCCAGAAAAAGAATGTAGAATGAGGCTTGGAAGCAATTTTTTTTTCACTGAACGATATGAGACTGAATCCATGTCAACAAGAATACTTTTATGACATCATCATCTTAATGAGCACCACAGGATATTCCACACCACACATACAGCATGGTTTACAAAACCTACATGAAGTAGGACATTTCTGCTGCTTTGAATACTTCCGTGTTACAGATAGTGCTGAAGGGCTGGCGGTTTAGCATGGTGGCCGAGCCTTTGGCTATAGCGTGGCTCTTGAGTTTAACCTCAGTGAATATACAGGGGGCAAGCTTCAGGAACGTGCTGCTGAGTCAGCTCCCAGAAGCTTCCCACAGAACCAAGAGCAGAGCCATGTTTTATTTATTCACCAGGCACAAGAGCCAGGCAGTCTTATGATGGGGGTGTGACCTCCAAAACTCAAGTCCCACGTGCCAATTGTGCAGGGTAAGGGAAGCTGGGAGATGCAGATCGGGGCCTTTTTGCTTTGGCAAGGCCGATAACCAGTGAGCTGTAAGAACAGGAACACCATTTAAAAGATTTCTAGCCCTGTCATCCTAGACTTCTGTTGTGGAGAGCAGGAGGGTAGAGCGAGGATGAGAAAGACACCGAGCCATAACTCTCCGGCTCTCTGGGCTCTGTTCCAAAATAATGGAGTTGGGATGGATGGATGGGATGATGTAGACAGGGTGGTGTTGATTAGGAGCTGGTAACTACTGAGGCTGGGTGCACAGACACACATTGTACTATCCTTTCTCTAGCACAAACTACAAGTTTTCTTGAACAAAAGCAGTACGTTTTTAAAAGGCAGTGAAAGTGTAGAGTGTGGCTATAGTATAAAACCCTAATGCTGTAGGCATTTGTAGCTAGAGGTTTTTTTTTTTTTTTTTTTTTTTGGATTTTCGAGACAGGGTTTCTCTGTGTAGCTTTGCGCCTTTCCTGGAGCTCACTTGGTAGCCCAGGCTGGCCTCGAACTCACAGAGATCCGCCTGCCTCTGCCTCCCGAGTGCTGGGATTAAAGGCGTGCGCCACCAACGCCCGGCGCTAGAGGTTTTTTGCCTTGTCCACAGTCAGGACAAATCTCTATCACCTGCCAGTCCCACAGCCGCTCAGACCTGACCAAGTAAACATAGAGACTTATATTGCTTACAAACTGTATGGCTGTGGCAGGCTTCTTGTTAACTGTTCTTATATCTTAAATTAATCCATTTTTATAAATCTATACCTTGTCACGTGGCTTGTGGCTTACCGGCGTCTTCACATGCTGCTTGTCATGGTGGCGGCTGGCAGTGACTCCTTTTTGTCTTTTTTTTCTTTTCTGTTAGTCCTGCCTATACGTTTTGCCTAGCCACTGGCCAATCAGTATTTTATTTATTGACCATTCAGAGCAACACACTTGCCATACAGAACATCCCATAGCAGGCATTCTCTACAGATCACAGCCCAATGATGAAAGACTTTTAGCTAGGAATTATTTTCCATTTGCAACCACTGTTTTTCCCAACATTCCCCAAGGAAGGAAAGAAGTGATTATTTTTTCACTTAAAGTGGGTCAGAATAAGGCAACATTACTACACTCATAGTGTTCACTATACCCAAAAACTGTTCCATGGCCACCTACCATACTTAGTGTCTCAATAGATAGGTCATTACAGTGATTGGCTTTTCAGGGGTCACCAACAAGTGAAAACCATATAACTCCTGAGAAATAGCAAATATGTATTTTGATATGTGTGCCCTATGCAACATGTAGGGCATATTTTTGCTAAAAAAAAAAATGTTATTGATCTGAAATTCCAATGTAAGTGGGCATCCCATATTTTGTCTGGCTCCTTGACTCCAGCAGCTTATAAAATTCAGGAGATCCTGCCCGGAGGTCCCACCCTTCTCTACCTCATGCCCCATCTCTACTCACCCCAAACTGACCAGACTAGAGTCATGCAATCATGAGTCTCTGTATGTCATCACCATCTTACCTGGTCTTCCTGGAAAGGGATTCTCCCACAGCAAGATGGCTTTGAGGTGAGTGTTCTACCTGGCCCCTAGTCAGGTCTCTAAGAGGAGGCATCCCACAAATCCCTCTCACCATTCACCCACACCCAACAGAGCTGAGGTTAAGACCCTCACGATGCACAGACCGTTTCTGCCATCACAGAGTCTACATATACAGATAGGTGCTGTAGAACGTGCTCTTCCAAGGCAGCAGAGAGCGATTGCAGGCTGGAGAGCAGGAGAGAGCTGGCATCCAACTTCACTCTGGCAACTGTCTCCACCTGTCACTATCGGTTCCAGATTATTAAAGCTACGATGATGGAGCTTCTCCAGCTAGAAAGCCGTCCATTTTCCCTGCCTATCACTTGACAACTCATTAGCATCCCGACTGGAAGTGAGCCAGAGGAAGGAAGTGATAAACCACCGTGAGTCAACATGTTTCTTGCCAGAAGTTCTCGTAAAAGGAGCAAGATGCTTGAAAGGGAGAGAAATCAGTTCAAAAAAAAGTTTTAGGGGCTGTGGGGATTTCACATTGTCCTCTAAATCAGAGATAAACAAGACTTATCTCTTATAGTTGACGTCTCCAGATGGAATGTTCTAGAAAGACACTCAATTCTGTTGCCTGGAACCATAAGAAATGTCCACCATTCATTCTGTTCTACTATGAGGTTAAACAAAGATTAGTGTTAAAGGGGTAGTGGGCAAATAGAGTGACTTTTAAACTGGGTGTAAGATCCAGGTGGACCAGGATGAAGGTAACATTCTTCAGGGGACAACCACTTGGTTCACAAATTCAGTGTCAATGGGTTTGTTTGATAAGAGCAGAATATGGTCACACACACACACACACACACACACACACACACACACACACACACACACACCCCTGCCTCTGCTGTAAACTGCTAAGTCTAGCCAAAGAATGACATCATTTGCTGTACATAAAAAGAGCTGTTTGCTTTTCTTGGCTTGTCATAGTGTTTGCCTGAGGTGGGAAAGACAGTCATGGGGAAGGGTGAATCTGCTCAAAGTGTACCGATGTGCAGGCATGAAAATGTTATAGCAAAGCTGGGTGGTGGTGGCGGCGCACGTCTTTAATCCCAGCACTTGGGAGGCAGGGGCAGGCGGATCTCTGTGAGTTCAAGGCCACCCTGGTCTACAGAGCGAGATCCAGGACCAAAACTACACAGAGAAACCCTGTTTTGAAAAACAACAACCAAAAAAAAAAAAAAAAGAGGAAAATGTTATAGTGAAGCTAACTAAAAAATTAATTGAAAAATTGTAAGTAAGGAGCGTAGGGATTCAGTGGTTCCAAATAGGGGAAAGCTGAAAGAAATGAGGATCGGGGAAGGAGGAGAGCTAAGCAAACACCTCAGAGAGAAAGGTGGCCAGAGAGAAACTGCCCAAACCAGGGACAGCCCCGGAATTCTAAAATAGCAATTGCAGTGGCCATTTAAAAATTATTTATTATGGTAATTTTCAGTCCTATTCAAAAGTAAACAGACTGGTATAATGAACCTAGTATGCCATTTTGAGCTTCAACAATTATTAACTCAAAGCCTCATTTAATCAAATTCTCTGCCCACTCGCCCTTCCAGCATGGGTCATTCTGAAGGAAATCCCACACATTGTATTTCATCAATAAATATTTCAGCATGGCATTAAGATTTAACTAGCCAATTCTCAACTGCTTCTCCAAAATTAGCCAGTTTCTGCACGATCTGTTCCTACAGGAGCCTGCAGGAGGGGGCAGCATGAAGAGGAAGCCATGTTTTTCTGTATGGTTGGAGACTCCATATTCACAATCCTGAAGTGTTCGAGGCCCCCAAAATGCATAGAAACCAGTTGACTGTGGCCTACAAGGCAAGAGGAGGACAGCATAGGAGAGTGTGACCCCACCAACAGCTTCAGGAGACCAGAGGAAGACTCTGGCTCCTACAAAGTGCTGTGGTTGATCCGGAACATTCTCTCAAAACATCGAATACAGGTTGACCACCACAGCTCCTAGAGACATGCAGGACACGGCCGTCGAGTGAGACTATTGAGGCTACACGATCAGTCAAACTTCCAGCAAGTTCTTTTGTGCTAGTTAATGCTAGGCACATGTCAAACAAGAGTGTCACAGTTTGAACGTGCTCCCAAAGGCCATGTATTGTATCTGTAATTCCCAGCGACACTGTGGAGAGGTGATTAGGGCCTGAGGTTTCTGTCCTCGTGCGTGGATTAATGCCATTAATGTGGGGACAAGTTAGCTACCCTGACGGTGGACAACTGGAAGCCAGTTCAACCCTTTCTGGCTCCCTCATCTGTCGACTTCCTACCACTGAATGATGTAGCCCCGAAGGCTTTGCCAGCGTCTAGCACCCTCCCGGCCTCTGGAACTCTGGGAGATAAATTTGCCAAGAAATTATCCCAGTCTGTGATACTCTGCTGTGCAATACAGTGCAGACGAGGAGAGAAACCACCACCATTTCCCCTTATTCAAAACAAGAAACCAGGAGTGCTTTCTGTGTATTTGCTTCCTTCCTGAGAACCAACAATCCACTCTTGTACGGGGATCTATAACCATCCACAGCTAAACTCTTGCTAAACGAAATGGCCCCAGGTTCTTGGGTCAGAGTGCTTCTCCAGAAACAGGGGGTTAACTGTGCTCCCTTCCAGGGTGTACTCCATAATCCTCTACAGTGCTCCACCTCTTCTGCAAAGATCCGCTGTCAGCACTTTTCAACCAAGATCCCTTACGATTTTTTTTAAATGTCATTTCGTTCCCAAATTAAAATTCCATAATAAATCTTCGCCCCCCTCCCCGTGAGCGTTTCTGACACCCATGAAGAATTTCCCTTTCAAAGATCTGTCTTCTTACACTCTCCCTGAGAGCTCCTCTGACACCTTCCCCCCAGGTAAGACCACACCCCTTAGCTCCTCATCTTGCCCGTGGAGCCTTTAAGGTATTTTTAAAACTATGTATCCCGATAAAAATCTGTGCTCACTCAGCACTATCATAAGCTGCCGTCTTCCCTGAGAACTGGGGTTTGTATACTTGCTAATGTCTCTGTAGTGGCTGAAAGACATGGCCCCACAGACAAAGAGATAATCCTCACCAAGCGCTTCTCAGGCTCCAGGATTGAGTATACCTAAAAGGCCTGTTGGGACAAAGGCGCCAGGGTGGGGTCACCGAGTAAGACCTGCTAGGCTGGGCCTGAGAATGTGCATTGGTGTACATTTGTGAAACTCATTGACCCCTAGAAGGTTGGTAGGGCAGGTTGACATGGTAGGTTATTCATACAAGTTCTGACCAGCATTGTGCTCAAAATTAAACCAACACAGAGTCTTGGGGTACACAGGAAGGCGGAAGAGCTGGAGAAGGGAGGTTTAAAGACCCATTTCACTTCAGCTTTTACAGGTTTAGACTTCACGTCTTAAATCTTCGGCTTCAAACACCAGGCACTTGTAGCCATACTTTCTGGAACATTCTGTAAGAACACAGTCTCTCTTCCTCTTAACCTTCCTGGTCCTAATTCAGGTTTTTCTTCTTATTCAATGTGTTCCTCACCCCCCTTTCAGACATTTTTCATTTAAGAGTGTTTTTTTTTTCTTTCTGCCATACTTGTCACTTTTGAGTATAATTTAGTTTTTTTTTTTTTCCCACAGAAGAGAAGCACTTGGCATTAGCAAAGGCACTTGGATAATTTAAACAAACAAACTCTTGATGGGAGGATCAGAACTTAATTCCCCCCTGCCTCTTTCCTTACGGAGAACTTCACTGCCAAGGCTTCAGAAGCGTCGAGGGCAAGGTCTACGTGAATACTTGCACGTCTGTGCAGTCCTGTACCTCTTGGCACTCGGGCAGAGCTTAAGCCCATCATCTTATGATTTGAGTTTGCTCTGCTTTAGAATGCTCTCTAGGTCACCCATATTTCACTTAAAGAATTTATGAGGGTCATTTCAGTCATTTACACCCCCTTCTCTGGGCCTTGAGCCATGTCAGAGTTTTCCGGCATTTCTCAAGACTTTCCCCCAGTGATCCGCAAAGAAAACCAGCCTTTCCTTATGTTATCATTCCCTCCCTTCCTTCCCATTCTCCCCAAGCCTAAAAGGTGAGCTTGCCTGTGGCTAATGTGTGCACATCTACAAGATTGTTCTACAATCTTGTGCACATCTACAAGAATGGCTTTACACCATTTCCCAAATCTCTTTAGGAACAACAGACTAAAAGGGCCTCCCTCACTCCTCATCACATACTAAGACAGCACTCAGTCTGTTCTGTTAATAATCACCATCGCCTACTGCTCATGCAGACACACCCTCAAAGTAAAGCACCTTTCATTATTACTTCATTGCTAGTGTTCACAAAACTTGCGATCTTAGCCTCAGTTCCTGAGCTCTGCAGATATTTTTTCCAGTATGTGTCTCCTTCACTTCCTCACGGTGGACGAGACAGGAACCCAGGGGCTGAGGGCAGCTTGGGTCGTCTCTCCAGGTGCAGCAGTGGAGGGTCACTCTGAGCCTGCCTGATGACATAAGGCATTCGATCTGATAAGGCTTGCTTTGCACTGTAGGTCGCTGCCTGCCTTGTGTTAGAAGGCTACTCAGGGTCATTTGTGAAGCAAATTTTATTGACTCTGACTCATTGGAAAGAATGGCATGTGCTGGCATTGTGTCGCTGAACAGAGTCTTTGCCATTTAGGGCTCCCGGCTCAGATGAGAGTCAGGGAGGAAAAGTGGACATCCATGGGGAAACTGAGAAAACAAACACACAGAAGCACATGGTACCCTCTGACATGCTTCCGGTCACTTCCTGGGTTGCCTTCAAGACTCTGAAGAGGAAGACCACACTAGACAACACGGCTTCTCTCCAACAAGGGCTGGAATCATCGTTGAGAGCTATGTACTCTAGTAATGATGGCTTAGGGGTGATTTTTCTTTCAAGGTACTATTACAAGAAGTACCCAGCTATATACAGGTACAAGTACTGTATTTACTGAATCATGGCATTTCACCAGGTACCTCAAGATTGGGCCCTCTCATGAAGAGAAATGTTAATGAGCAAAAGACCCTAAAATAAAGGCTTATATAGCACGTTGTTCCTATCAGTAGAGCTCTGGTTGCATCAGTCAGGGACAGTAGAGGTGTGAATCTGCCTATTTAAGAAATAAGAGGCTTTCTTCTAACGCCACACATTTTTCACGTCCTAAGAATATAATCATTCAGCAGCATTTTTAAAAGCCTCCTAACCTGCATCTTTAGAACAAAGTTTGAGTGTGGAGGTTAAAGCCTTGCAATCACGTAAACAAACTAACACAGAATTAAACGGGGGTGGGGGTGGTGGACTGGAGAGATGGCTTTGCAGTTAAAAGCATGTGCTCTTGCAGAGGACTGGAGTTCAGACTCCAGTATCCATGTTGGGAAGCTGGGGAAAAAAATGCCTGGGCAGTAACTCCAGCTCAAAAGGATCCAATACCCTTTTCTGGCTTCTATGGGCATCTGCACACACGTGAACACATACAGACACACACAATTAAAAAAAAAAATTTTTTTTAAATCTTGTTTTAAGCTTTAATCTAGAAAGCCAAAAGCAGATTCAAAGTATTCTACTTGTTGTCTTATGAAGAACCAAGTACACGACCTTCTCCACAGTGTTCTCTGAGAACCCACCAGCAAGGCTCAAGACACCCTTCCTTCCCCTTGAAATGCTTCCAAGTCCCTCCTTCTGTGTTTACCCTTCTTGGAAACAACTGGGACCCAAAGCTGAGACTCTTTCCTAGAGAGGGCGTGTCTCAGGTCCCCATGATGCCAGTGCCTCGCATCACTGGGATGAATTGATACATGAGATGGTTAAGATTACTGCCTTTGGCAAAGATAAATAATATTGATTCTTGGTGATCCCCAAACCAAGGACCCAGTTGGAGAAATAAGGTCTGGAAATGAAATTTACGGCTGAGATGGCAACCGACATTCAAACTCACTGACAGCAGAAGCCAGAAGGAGCACTATGCATTTGTTACTTGTTGAGACTAGTGAATAAAAATGAAAACTCTGAAGGTCAGACAGGCGGGTGTAAATTCCAGTTAGCACAGAGGGAAGGTGGGAAGCTGGTTATCAAGGCCATCTTATACCTGAGAAGAGGCAGGAAGGTAAGGTTGTAGGTGGATCTTAATGCAAAGGCCAGTGCTGTGGGATCTTTCTGTATGCTGTGAATATATGTTGTTTCCATTGGTTAATAAATAAGCTGCATTGGCCTATGGCAGGACAGAATGGAGCCAGCTGGGAAATCCAAGAGGGATAGAGAGAGAAGAAAGGCAGGGTCAGAGAAGATGCCAGCTTGCCGCCTAAGGAGCAACAAGATGTCCTCAGACTGGTAACATCACCACCACTTGGCAACACATAGATGAATAGAAATGGGTTAATTTAAGATGAAAGAGCTAGCTATCAAGAAGCCTGAGCCATAGACCATACAGTTTGTAATTAATATGTCTCTGTGTGTTTACTTGGGACCAAGCGGCTACAGGACCCGGTGAGTCACAGGAAAATTTCCAACTACAGGCCAGGGATTTCTTCTCCAAAGACCAAATCAAGATTTGTGCTCCCAAAGAAGACCGCACAGAATCTAGCCAGGTGATTCTAACTCAACCTTCCTAATGCTGTGACCCTTTAATGTAGTTACTCATGTTGTGGTGATCCCCCAACTACAAAATTATTTCATGGCTACTTCCTAACTGTAATTTTGCTACTGACATGAATCATAATGTAAATATCTGATATGCAGGAGAGCTGACATGCAACCCCCAGGTTGAGAACCACTGCTCTAACCCCAGTTTTTTACGGCTGCTGCTTTATCATTGGGCTTTCTGTGCCTTGGCACACTGGTTCTGAAGAACACAGGACAAGCTGAAGTTCTGGGGAAGAACTGACCAAGAAATGCTGGGAGAGTGGATAGAGATTCCTATCAAAATGCTAATTCAGGAAGCTTCTGGGAGTTTCATTTCTTCATAGGAGGCAAAAATCTCACTATGCCACCCAGGCTGAACTCAAACTCCAGGGCTCAAGGAATCGTTTCGCCTCAGCCTTCCAAGTAACTGAGTGTACAGCACTACGCCTGGGCTGCCTGGTGTGTGTGTGTGTGTGTGTGTGTGTGTGTGTGTGTGTGTGTGTGTCTGTGTTGTGTCTGTGTCTCTGTGTGTGTTTCCTTTAAAGAAAGTAGATTAGTGGTTAGGAATAGAGAGGATTGGAATAGAGAGACAATAATATTTTCTTGAGGGAATGGAAATGCCTTAAAATTGACTGTAGTATTGGTTGCACGTAGTGCATATGAATTATGTATTAAAAAGTTGGGTCTTCTGCCTGAACAAATTATACTTTAATGAGACAACTGTATTAGTATTTCATGTAGGACCAAACATTTTCAGCATAATAGAAGGTTTTGAGATCTAAGAGGGTTGGATTTAGGAGAGAGTGATGTAGCCTTCAAATGAAAATTCTCTCTTTAAAAAAATAAGTCTGTAAATAATTAGCTATCACGTTCTATTATTGAGTTGTTTTATCTTGTAATTTCCTGGGAGGCAATTTTATTTTCCAATGCGAAACCACAGTAAAGTCACTTGTCTGTCAAGAAAGAAGCATTGGGTCTTTTCAGGGGCTTTGTTGTTTGCTTTGCTTTAGCCTCCGGCCGCTGGAGGGAAGGGTGGGTGTGTACTATGAGGAGCTTTAACACGGTAGCCTCACAGAGCCAAGAGATAAAGAGATCAGTGATGCTCAGAAGGAAAGACATCACTGGAACCTGAAGAAACAGAGATGGGGGGAAGTCACTGCTGCAGCCTGGATCCCACATCTAAAGCCTCTGTCATCCTCTGTCATCTCCGCAGTTATGTGATTTTTGTCCTGCGCAGCGCACAAAGGGGCGGTGGCATGAGTGTGTGGCTGCGCACATATCCTAGGAAGATACTGGCCGCCTTCGTGCTCTGGAGAATGGAAGGACCAATTAAGAAGAGTCAATCAGACTCCTTTCCTTCTGACAAATGCGTTCCCGCGAATGGATCGGGAACTGAATACCAGGGATTTTTCTATTCCTTTGTATAATTAGGGCACCACTGACTAGACTCCTAATTCTCAGGCATCCCTCAGATTTTGCACATGAAGCCAGCATTCTCGGGGACTTCACAAGTACCCGTTGCCTTTAATTATGTGGAATTCCAAAGAGGGAGCTTAAAAAGTTGTGCATTTGGTGACAGATGTACATTTGATTTCCAATGTAATAATTAGAATAAATACCAGAAAAAGGAAAGGTGTTTCTCAAAGACCGAAGCTTCATTGAGTGATGACTGTGCCGAATCCACTGATTATTATTCATTTAATTAAGATGGCTAAGAAACATTAACATAGCAGAGGGATCTTCTGCTGAGAACAATGCCCTGTATCATACTGTGTAAATGCAAGGACTTTCCCTTGTGAGTCCAATACTCTTAGCAACAGTTCCCTTTCCAAACATGCCAAGAAAGATATGTTGCTTTGGGTTACAGACTCTGGAAAATCAACAGACCAAAACACCCAGGAGAACTGGGCAGAGAAAGGGTTGAGCCTGGTTACCCTACAGTCCCTGGGGAGCTGCAGAGTGACAGAGCACACAGGGGCACCCTAGCAAGGCTCCCTCCACACTCCCAGCCCTGCTGCCCTGATCACCAGGCTCCCCTGCCCAGCCTTTCACACTAGTCCACCAACGTGTTAAGAGGATCTCAGCTCCAAGTTAGAAACATAGCTACAGAACCACAGCAATGTTTTAAAAATTGACTTTGGTCCACAGACGTGCCACCGGAGCCAGATTCTTCCAGATGTCAAGCGTTCACTTCTGCGTTCATTTGCAAGGATGAAACACACTGATTAAGTGGGTTAATTGGTCTCTTGTGTGCTCATTATGAATGCTCTCTCAGTAAAGAAGTGGTCGAATAAAGAGCCAACTGATTTCTTCCTCTGTGTCCCTTATTGGGAGTTCTGAACACTGCCAACATCTCGCTTGTCCTCTTAAGGCATCACACAACTAACTGTGTGTGAGTCCTCTGCACAGACTGGTTGGGTAAACCACTGTTGTATTTCTCACTCCCATATTGAGTCAAATAAATTGTGGCTGCATGACTTGCTCACACCAGTCAAAATACTTTCATACGTGTGTGATCCCTCACACCCCGAAGATGCTGACCTCCGGATCTTCACTCTCTCTGGAATTCTCAGGGAACACGACAAAGGAATGCATTTCAGGTGATCCGTGTCTTCCCAGCCACTTAAGTTCATGCGCTACGTCACCACTAATCCAAAGATTTTCACTAAAACACACCACAACAAGGAAATATAAGTTAAAATAAGAACTAATTTAGAATATGACATTTTTTTAAATTAATATTTTTGTGTATATGGGTATTTTGCTTGCATACATGTCTGTGCACCATGTGTGTGCATGCTTGGTCCCCATGGAAACCAAGAGAGGGCATCAGATACCCTGGACCCAGAGTTGTAAAAAGTTGTTCACACCCATTGTGGGTGTGGAGAGTCAAACCCAGGTCCTCTGGAAGAACCAGTGCTTTTAATCGACAAGCCATCTCTCTGGCTTACATAACAAAGTATTTTAAGTTAAACTATTATACCCAGGTTCGGAAAAGATGTACATGACATTCTGGTATTTGGGGAGGCGGATTTTTAATTTTTACTTTATTATTATTGCTATCATCATCATCATCATCATCATCCAGTCAGTTCTTTCCTGTCACCATGTAGGTCCTAGGGATCAAACTCACATGGTCAGGCTCAGCAGCGAGTACCTTTACCCCCTGAGCCATCTCACTGGCCCATGATGCCCAAACTTTCTTGAATTAGAAGTCACTCCATAGTGACCAACCAGAGGCTTCCCTGTCAGCTCTTCAGGGTCACACTTTAGTCTCTGCAGTGGGATCTGTGAGACCCTTTCTTTTGTTTTATTTTAGATCCTAGACTGAGAGAAAGAGAGAGAGAGAGAGAGAGAGAGAGAGAGAGAGAGAGAGAGAGAGAGAGAGAGAGCACATACAGTGCGAAAGCTGTGAATACCATTCATCACTGGACACTTGGCCTAACAAAATGGTAGGCTACGTCTACCCCAAGTAACCCTGCTGCTGTCTGCCTGCTGATGCCGCGCCTCGCAGCATCCCCAACAGCCCAAGCTCAGTGTGAAGGCTGAATCAGTTCACTGCAAGGGTGGGCAAACTGTAAAAAACACTGGGTACAAATCCTCTGCGAGCCCCACAGCCTTTGCCAAGACAGCAAATACTTTCTTAAACTACTAAGTAAAACTGGACAGCCATGAAGGCTGTGGACCAAATGCCACGATCAGTTGTTTTTATCTGTCATTCTTAAAATGGATAAAAGTACTGCCTTTGCGTGTGGTTGGTTTTGGGGTGTGTGTGTGTGTGTGTGTGTGTGTGTGTGTGTGTGTGTGTGTGTGTGTGTGTTATGTGGTATATGTTGGGGTATGTGTTTGCTGGGGCTCCCTGTACCCAGGGTCTGTACAGGGTAGCTAAGTGCTCTACCACTGAGCTACATCTCCAGCTTGATATCCCTTCTGCATTCTCATGGGTAAAGTTGATTCTGATTTTAAGTCTAGATCTGTTCAGATACATTAATTAGGGACCATTGTGTATGGAGTAATATGAGGTCTTAAAAAAAAATCGGTCCTTCCACACCCAAGACATGCCAGCATGGATGGCCAGGGAGTGCTTACCAGGCCTCGGTCCTACACAGGGAGCTACAGGCAGCTAAGGAAAGCTGAGAGCAGGAGCAATTGTCTTCCCCAGGGAAGAGCGTGCCAACTGGTTCTCCAAATACCAAACTGTCAACCCTGAACACATACATGTGAGTAACAGTATACAGACTGAGCAGGTGGTATACATATATTTTATACATATTGATTATATATACACAATTAATAATTTGAAAGACAGCAAAAAGGGATATATGGGAGGACTGGAGGGGAAGGGAAGGTGGAAAGTATGTAATTATATTATAATCTAAAAACAAGTAATTGTTAAAAAGGACAATTAAAAAACTGAAGGAGAAAAGAAAGCAAGGGAGAAAAAAATCTTCCTGGATCCCCCGACTCTCCTGCCTCACACCACCCCCCTCAGAGAATCTCAAGGACCTTACAGGGACCCTGGGCTTTCTCACTCACCACCTCTAGCAGTGAGTATTTAGAGCATTCTATCTACCCTGCCCGCCCTGTCCTTGACCCTTCTGTGGTCTCTTTATGATGCAGCAGGTGACCAGGAGGCTCTCTGAAAACACGAGACAGGTCTTGCCACACTGGGGCTACCCCCATCTCACTTTGAGGAAGTCCCAAATTCTTACTGTGCTGTCAGTGACCCTACACAGTCCCCATCTGACCTCTCTGAACTCTTCTTCCTGCGTGTATGAGTCGGTCTGTGTCTGCCACCCTGGTTTCTTTGTTCCTCTTCTTACCTCAGAAACCTTTCCCCGGCCAGTACCTCCTCTGGACCCATCCACCCAGGCCTTACTGGGCACAGTCTCCCATCTCTCAGGGCTCTGATCAAATGTCCCCTTCTCACTAAGGTGCCCTCTGACCTCGCCATTTAAATCCACAGTCTCTTTCCTCCCTGGGGCCCTCTGGCCTCCTTACTCAGCTTTCCTCTCCTCCCCAGGACCTCCATCTTTTAATTCACTAGCTAGCAAGCATATTCTGGTCACTTCCTTCCTCTCCTCGAGAGGTGGGATGCTTCACAAAGGGGACATGTTTTGTGTGCTGTTTTTCACGTTTCCGGAGACGGGACCGGTGGACAATGATTGTTGAGTGGTTGAGTATAAACAGATGCCAGAAAGCAGATGGCAGGTCTGATCTTTAAGCTGAGATACTGTTACTGTATTTCCAATATATACGGAAGGTGATATGTGACTACAAATGTTTCTTCAAATCTCTTCCTCGGTATGGTGGTGGCCTCCTTTCCAGTTAGCAGCTGTGATGGTAAGGGTCTGGAGAGAGCCAAGGCTGTAATGAAATAAGCACCAACGGGCACTTGGAGAGTGAATCTGTGAAGTGGGTGTCAAAGTGGCAAGGTGACCTTCAACCATGAAGCTGGCCAAGGCTTCACATGATTGTAACAGCCAGTGTCGACAAAAGAACCGAGAAAAGTAGGCAGTCAGCAAATGCTACCCTTGTGGAAAATTACTTAACCAAGTCAAAAGCTTTAAAATATTCAAGAATTAATTTGTGGGAATGTACCTTACATGTGGAAATAAAAACGGAATAGCTAAATGGATAAAGATTTTCTTTCATTTGTGCTTATTAGAGCAAAACTTGGAGTTGGGAGTGGTGGCCCACATGTGGAATCCCAGCACTTCAGAGGCAGAGTTCAAGGCCACCCTTGACTACCTAGGAGGCCAGCCTGGGCTACATCTTTCTTCGTGTGTGTGTGTGTGTGTGTGTGTGTAGGTGGGGGAAATCCACAAAAATCAAAGACAGTGCAAGACTTGAAAACAACTTGGGTAATTGACAATAGGAACATGATTAATCAAACCAAGTTTCATCAACTTGATCTGTTTTAATGACTCGTTAATAGAGTAGCAACATGGAGAATTCTAATGTGATGCTATATAACAATTCTTTGCCTATGACTTTAGGGAAAAGGGTGGGAAGGAAGTAGGTCAAACACAAACAGATGCACCCAGGCCCAGAGCTGAGAACTCATCTGTAGCTAGAGTTTTCCTGCCTTGCCCACAGTCAGGACAAATCTTTGTCACCCGCCAGTCCCACAGCCGCTCAGACCCAACCAAGTAAACACAGAGACTTATATTGCTTACAAACTGTATGGCTGTGGCAGGCTTCTTGCTAACTGTTCTTATAGCTTAAATTAGTCCATTTCCATAAATCTATACCTTGCTACGTGGCTGGTGGCCCACCGGCATCTTCACATGCTGCTTGTCCTGGCGGCATCTGGCAGTCAGTCCTTCTGCCTTCCTGTCCTTTTATTTCTCCTCTCTGTTAGTCCTGCCTATCCTTCCTGCCTAGCCACAGCCGATCAGGTTTTATTTATTGATCAATCAGAACAACTTGACATACAGACCATCCCCCAGCACAGCCAAGTGCAGACCATCTCAGACACCTGCACTCAGGCCCATGGTCCTAATCATCCTCTATACGGACCTGCTGGGTAACGCCACAAAGAACCCAAGAAGGGCTCCCACAGGACATACAGAACATCCCACAGCACTCATATGCTTGGCTTTCTGACTAGAAGGAGTGCATATTTCTGATGTCAAATTCCCAGGAATCCTAAGTATACAGGCACCCAGTGACCTCCCCTGACACCCCAGAGCCTCGGAGAACACTTATAAACTAGGCACCCAAGGGACCCTCACACCAATCACCTAGAACATGAATAGAAACAAAAATGTTAAAGTGGAGCTTAGAGGAGAGGGCGGAGGCATGAGAAGGTACCGTGAGAATCCCAGGGGGCAGCACCCACAACTCCCAGGTTCCCCGAGAAGCCTTGGCCCTGAGCTGGGAGTCGGGCAGACTCGGCAGATGAGCTGCAGTGGAGGCTATCAGGGTCCAGGTCCCGAAAGACAACCAAAAGAGCCAAGGGAGAACGGGAAGGCCAGGGGGAGCGCCGAAGAGACTCTCTCCAAAGGATGAGGCTAGCTGGCGCACATGGGCGGAGCCGCCGTGATGCGCTGTAGAGGCCACAGCACAGACACAGCAGAGGGATGGGAGGGGGCTCAGTGGCTAAAGGCATTTGCCTTGCAAACCTGGAAACCTGAGTTCGAAACCCCCATAAAGGTGGAAGGAGAGAACCAATTCCACAAGACGTTGTCCTCTGTGTACCAGGCTTTTTCTTTTGGGCCACCAAGCAGCTTCCAAATCATGACACAGAGACTTTTTATTAGTTATGAATGCTCGGCCTTAGCTTAGGCTTGTTTCTGGCTAGCTCTTTTAACTTAAATTAGCCTGTTTCCCTTTATCTACCTTTTGCCTCAGAGCTTTTTACATTTTCTTTCTGTATGCCCTCCTCTGTGTCTACTGGAGGCTGCCTGGCTGGCCCTGGGGCAGCTCCCTCTCTTTCTTCCTCTTCCTCTCCTCTCTTCTTTCTTCTCTTCTCTCGTTTCTCTATTTATTCTCTCTGCCTGCCAGCCCTGCCTATCGTTTTCCTGCCTAGCTATTAGCCATTCTGTTTTTTTATTAAACCAATCAGGTGCCTTAGGCAGATAAAGTACAATAGCAACACATCTTTACATAATTAAACAAATGCAGCAGAAACAAATGTAACACACCTTTACATCATTAACAATGACAGCAGACACAAATGCAACACATCTTTACACAGTTAAAGTAACACCCAGCCGGGAGGTGGTGGCGCACGCCTTTAATCCCAGCACTCGGGAGGCAGAGGCAGGCGAATCTCTGTGAGTTCGAGGCCAGCCTGGGCTACCAAGTGAGTTCCAGGAAAGGCGCAAAGCTACACAGAGAAACCCTGTCTCGAAAAACCAAAAATAAAATAAAATAAAATAAAAATAAAGTAACACTCTGCAGCATAAACAAGTGTAACACATCTTTGCCCAGTTAAAATACTTCACAACACCTCTGACCTCCACACACTCTCTTATGTGCAAGTAATGCGTGATGTGCTTACACACACACACACACACACACACACACACACACACACACACACACACACATTTTTTGCTTTGAAAGAAAGAAACAGCAGCAATTCTCTCAAAGCTCCTACCATACTACTGGTCTTTGACCAAGGAAAACAAAGGATTTTGTCAATGTAAATGACCTAACAAATGCCTTCTCTGGGTTGTGATTCAGTGTTTGCTCAATCAAATTCAGCTGATGGTGATGACTGCAGGGCATTTTATGGGTCTTCAAAGATCTGCACACATGCTTCAGTCTATTCAAGCATAAAATCCGGAAAACATCTCTCTGCAGACCAACATGCAGTCCCCTGCTCTGTGTGCTGAAATGGAATATAAGGGCTTCACACATGTGAGGTAAGCCGTCTACCACGGGGCCACATGTCACATCCCCAGCCCAAACCATGCTGAGGAACTATATTGAGTTTCCTTGGCTCCTGTGACTTGTCAAAAATAAAATTGTTTGCTTGATCTTATAGTCTTATCAGCACATGAAAGTATAATGTGCAAACATAGAGATTTCAAAACCAAAAATGGCCCAAAGGCTCACTTTTACAGCTAAGCGTCTCCAGGAGGGCACATTTTGAAGCTTTTCATGACTAGCTATCATGTATTCTATTTTTATTTACTTGTTTACGCATGCTTGTTTCTTTGTGATAAATGGCCCTAGATAGCCCAAGCTGATCCCAAACCTAGGATTCTCTTGCCCCCATCTTCTAAGTACTCAGATTGCAGGCATGAACTTCTATGCCCAGCCTGTCATATATTCTTTATTAAATCAAATAGAATTCTACCGTGTGATTTGTATACAGCTATAGGTTTGATCTTCATTGAGTCTAAGAAGATAAAAGGCTTATTTCTGTATTTTGCTTCTGTAACATTTCAGAGAAATAGGATGACCTGGGTTTTGGTTATAAAATTGTGGGAAGTTAGTGTTGAGGCCTCTGCCTTGTTTACTTATTAGTTTAAAAATAGAACCATGGAGGCTTCTGCCCTTGGGTCTCTCTAATGAGCTCTGATTTCATTTTTCTTGTCTTGAACCATCAAGGGGAATTTTATGGTTTTGTTTTAACCTTCAGTGGTGAAATCAAGCACACACAAAAGGGAATATACAAAATAAATGTACAGTGCAGTAATGAACATGAGAAATATATAATCACAACAAAGGCCAATAATAAAAGTTGCCAGCACCCCAAAAGTCTTATCACCCCTCATCGCCAACACCATACATCCTCTCCTCTCACTACCCACCCCAGCAGTGTGACTTCCAGGCCAGACACTGCTTTTACCCCAATTATCACTTCTTAGGGTAGCCTTCCAACATCATGGCTTAGCATTGATGTCCTTATTTTAACTGTGACATAACTAGAAATATGTAATATGTAGTCTTTGGTAACTGGTTAATTTCACAAGAGCACATTTAGACATGTACAGTCCATGTGATTGCATTTTCAGTTCATGGACTTTTCACACCTGAATAGTTGATCCGCGACTACATCACACTTTGGCAATTCTTCTCCTCAAGGGCATCATGTTTTTCTATTTTATTTTACTTTCCTTGATTAAAAATGTGGTTGTGCCCGTCAACGAAGAATGGATGAAAAAAATGTGGTACATATACACAATGGAATACTACTCAGCAGAGAAAAACAATGAAAGCATGAAATTTGCAGGCAAATGGATGGAACTAGAAAAAATCATCCTGAGTGAGGTAACCCAAACCCAGAAAGACAGTCATGGTATGTACTCACTCATAAGTGGATTCTAGATATAAAATAAAGAACAATCAGACCACAACCCATAGAACCATGGAGGCTATATATATATAGCATGGAGGTCCCTAGGACGACTGTGGCTTATAATAAATTTCAGATTTACTCAATTATTGAAAAAAAAATAGCCAAACGAATGGAAACACATGAACTATGAACCAATGGCTGAGGGGCCCCCAGCTGGATCAGGCCCTCTGAATAGGTGAGACAGTTGATTGGCTTGATCTGTTTGGGAGGCAACTAGGCAGTGGTACCGGGTCCTGTGCTCATTGCATGAGTTGGCTGTTTGAAACCTGGGACTTATGCAGGGACGCTTGGCTCAGTCTGGGAGGAGGGGACTGGACCTGCCTGGACTGAGTCTACCAGGTTGATCTCAGTCCTCAGGGGAGGCTTTGCCCTGGAGGAGGTGGGAATGGGGAGTGGGCTGGGGGTAAGGGAAGGGGGTGGGAGGGGGGAGAACAGGGGAACCCGTGGCTGATATGTAGAACTGAATGGTATTGTAAAATAAAATAAAAGGAAAAAAAGAAAAAAAATGTGGTTGTGTGTCTTTTCACATACTATGGGCTGTCTGGAAATCTTTAGGAACTATGGTTTTTTCTTTTTGTTGTTAGTGGTGTTCTTTGACACAAAGTCTCACTATGTAGCCCAGGCTATCCTCAAACTCATTATCCTCCCACTTCTATCTCCCTAGTGCCAGGAATCCACGTTTGTGCCAACCAGAAATACTTCTAACCATCTTTTTTTTTTTTTAACTTATTTTTTTAAAACATAAAGTCGTACTATTTAGCCCAGGCTGGCCTCAAACTCATTATTCTCCCACATAGCCCAGGCTGGCCTCAAACCCTCCCTGCTCCTCCTGCTTCTACCCCCACCCCCCGAGTGGTGGAACTAGAGGCTTGTGCCTCCATACCGACTACCTTGTCACAAAGAGCACAAATGTAAAAAAAAAATTTTTTTTCTTTAAATACCCATTTTGTTATTTTTGAAATGGTACACTTACAAACACTAATTTCCAACTCAAAACAGGAATCAGATGCTCACACTCTTTGGGCATTCTTCATTTCAAAACACTTTTCTGTGTTTCCCAAATTCATACATCAACATCAGAGTGTCTGAAATAGAGAGGTTTTCATAGTGAATCAGTGCAGGAGGATTTATCAGCTTCCATTTTATATCATGTTTTCCAGCTGCATCGAGGTATAATGAGAAGAAAACCGCACATATTTAGAGTGTACAGCATGATGTTTTCATTGGTAACACAAGCGGCCACGATCAAGTTACTCAGCACATGTCCTCTCACGTGGCTGTTCTTCGCTCTGTATGTGAACATTTACAGTCTACCCCACCAAATTTCAAGCATACAGTGCGGTTATTTAGGACTGCCACGACGTGATAAGCTGGCTCTGTAAAAAACCCAACCTATGATGCATCCTGCGCCCTCTAACATTTCTCATTTCCCCATTCTCCTATCTCACCTCCTCCCCATCCTCCTCCTCTCTGGTTCCATGACTATGGCTCCTTTAGATTCCTTCTGGAGGTGAGCCTGTGTCTTATTCCACTTAGCACCACAGTTTCCAGGTTCACCCACCCTCTTGCAACTGAGGGATTTCTGCTTCGTTGTTCTGTTTTCCGCTCGGGAAGGGTCTTGCTATTCTATACCGCCCAGATTGGCCTACAACTCAAGACCTTCATACTCCACTCTCCCAGGTGATGGATTATAGGCAACAATTTCTTTTTTTCTTTTTAAAGCTAAACAAGTTATTTCCTTCTATTAGGCCTTTGGATGAAAGAATCATAAATTTAATTTTTTTCAGTTAACAATTTCAAATATGTATTTGTGTAAACTGTGGATGGACTGATGTTCACTTCTACGGGAGAAACTGTACAGAGGGGATCTTGGATATTGTTTTGTGATTTTAACTTTTTTTTAAGATCTATTTATTTTATGTGATGAGCATTTTGCTCCCAAGTATGTCTACACAGCACATGTGTACCTGGTGCCTGCAGAGGCCAAAAGAACATGTCAGATCCCCTGGAACCAGACTGATGGATGGCTGGGAAGCCGCCATGTGGGTCCCGGGAACTGAATCCCGGTCTTCCCCAAGAGCAGCAGGTGCTCTTAACCCCGGAGCCATCTCTCCAGCTCCTTAGTTTATGATTTTATAAAGAGGAACTAACTGGGATGGAAACGCTGCTCCTCTAATGCCATCCTAAGAATAAGCCATACTTCCAGGTCCAGGACAACGACCTGTGCACAGTGAAAATCATGGCCCTCCTGTTTATATTCCAAAGAGCCTACATCAGTAGCTGAGCCATAACAACTAGATAAATCTTTCCACATGGGTCACAATGTCACACGCCCTCTGACCTGTCATCCTCAATCAGCTAGCCGAACAAGTCCACATTCTGATAGTCCAGCACTTCACAGCTACCTCTGTTGCTCTTCTAAACAGGTATCATTTAGAATTGTTTTTATGCAGCTGAGTCTAGGGGTCTCACGTATAATACCAGCACTCAAAAGGCTGAGGGAAGAAGCTTATTAGTTCAAGGCCAGCCTGGGCTTCCTGGCGAGATCTTGACTCTAATTGAGCAAACAAACAAACAAAATACTCTTTAAATGACAGAGGTAGTAATCATTTAATCTTGTAAGAATAATTTGGCTTAAATAAATAGTACAAATAGCGGAATGTTAGTGATACCCATCAAATATTCACTAAATGAAAACTTCCCTCTATAATTTATGAAGTCTGATTGCTGGCCATCCATCACAGGCTCAGTACAGCAAAATGGCGGAGATGTCTGTAGCAGGAATCTTAGAGAGTCTTAATGGTAAAATCAAACCTGCGGCCAGTTATTGGGGTGAATGCTGAAAGATCAGAGAAACAGAGCAAGCCACAGCTACCTCACTTCACCAGTTCCTCAGCTGGTCCTATTTCCTCAGACTGGATGCCTCTGAGTCCTCATCCAGAATGAAGCTCAGCTGAACTGTGCTGCTCGAAAGCCTGAAAGTTTAACCAGCCAAATGCTTCTAGTTCCCAGTTTTCACGCCTTATATACCTTTCTGCTTTCTGACATCACTTCCTGGGATTAAAGGCTCACTTCCTGGGATTAAAGGCGTGAGTCACCATGCCTGGCTGTTTCCAATGTGGCTTTGAACTCACAGAGATCCCAGATGGATTTCTGCCTCTGGAATGCTAGGATTAAAGGTGTGAGTGCCACCATTTTCTAGCCTTTGTATCTGGCTTTTTTGTCTCTGACCCCAGATAAGTTTATTAGGATGCACAATATTTTGGGGAACACAATACCACCACAGATGTCTGTAGCTGCAATGGAGGAGAGCATGGATAGGGGAAGAAGGGGGGTGCTTGGTGCAAGGAAGCAAGAGGAAGAGCCTTCCTGGAAGGGGCCGTCTGTGTTCTCCCTCTCACCATCTCAAAAAGGAAGAAAGCGAGGCAGCACAGCACAGTCAGAGACAAATCAGTGCCAAGGAGTGTAGCAGGCGGTAGTTCGAACCCTTAAGAGAATGTCCTCCAGACAAGCTCCAAATCTGCTCCCGGACAGAGGTCAGTACAATAAAAGCCAGCACAATGGCGGCTGATGCAGTAGAAGTGCACACTTACTGGGTGGTTGCTATTCATTAGGCACCGTTTTGAGTCCTTTATAAACATGAATCCTTCACTTCTCACTCTAACCCTCTCAGATGAAGGCTGTTGCGTCCCTGTGTAGCAGAAGGCCATTTATTTAGCGAGCCTGGGCTCTCCATCACTGCGGCACTTGCTCTCTCAATGGCCAGAAACTGATTGCAGTTACGGCTAGAATCCTGAGCAATTACAGTAAAATAGGTTGAAAATTCTCACGATCTACTACATCCATCTTGAAAGCAAGAAGTGATCATTCAAACACACACAGAGAGCCTCTGTAGCTGAACAGAACACTCAAAAAGAAAAATCTAATCAGGTACACAAACTGAAGGACTCCAGGCAGAACCAAGAGGGAGATTTGCCTTAGACAGGAAGGTCACAGCGTTCCGCACTCCCTGTGGAAGGGAATAGTGTTCACACCAGAACTACCATCTTGCTATCCCATGCACTTGAAGTAACCATTCAACCAGAAACATACAGTTCCTTCCAAAGCCCTCGCGGGTTAGCATCAGCAGAAAGGTCTGCCATTCTAAAGCCCCACGAAAAGAAGTCGCATGTAAAAAGTATTCAAGTGCAGTATCAGAACCAAGTGAACCAGGCCTGACGTGGAAGTGGGGCGGCTGAAGGAACGGTACCTTCACCCAGCCTGTCTCCAGTGTGCCGCTTCCTCCAGCGTAGGAGATTCCCACGGGGCAGCTCTGACTCGCACTTGGGGAGGAAGACAGAAGCAGCTCAGACGTGTAAGGACAATACCTGAGTGCACACAGCAACCAGTCCCACAGCTGAGAATCCAGGCCTTTCTTCCTTCTGGAACCCCAACCTGCTTGAATGACAACTTCTCCCAGGTATGATAAGCAACATAATTGACTGGTTTGCCCTATCCTCTGGGAGTTGGAAAGTTAGCTGGGTCAGGTTCCAAGCATGAGCAGATAAGGAGACAAGGCTTTTAGAAGCTGGAGAAGTAAGAATAGCTGTATTTTTTGAGCACCCAGGGTATACCAGGAATACACCACCAATCTATCCATCTATCTATCATCTCTCTATTCACCATCTATTGCCTGCCAACAAACTATCTCTCATCTATCTCTTATCTCTCATCTATCTTCCACCTATTTATTGTCTGTCTTTACTTCCTGGTCCGTTTATCTTTAAAACATCCTTGTGAGGGACACCCTGGGAGCTCTATTTTACTAATGAGAACCATGGGAGGTTAAGCAGGTTACCAAGGTAACAGTGAGTGATCCTGCATGAAAGCAGGTCCAGAACTCACCCCAGCCACATGAATCCGCCAACACTGGCATTTCACACGCCGCCGTTTGATGACACATGCTGAGGATGGCCTACCTCTCCTCCTGTCTTCTCCTGCCAACTCTCAACACCTCAGTTATCTCTCTGTTGAAATCTCCCTTTTGATGCAGGAAACCCAATCGGCCTTTGTGAGGCTCGGCCTTCTGCTGCTACATAAAGGACTTGCTTTCAATGCACTTCTCTCCTTCAGTTAAGAAGGATCAACAGGCCAAAAAAAGTGTCTCCTGGGGCTCAGGTGGGGTGCAGAATTTAAGAAAAGCAAATACCTTGCCAGCTGGGGAGGTGGCTCACCATACTAGTCACACAAGCCTGTCAAGCTGAGTTCCGTCCCTGGAAGCCATGTTAAAAAAAAAAAAAAAAAAAAAAAAGCCAGATGTAGCGGTGCACATCTGTAATCCCGGGTAATATTCCTACGGTAAGATGGGAGGGAGAGTCAGGAGAATCATCTGGAAGCTCGAGAGACAGCGAGCCTGGAATATGCAGCCCAGCAGTAGACGCAAGATCCTGCCTCAGGTGTTGACCTCTGACCTCCACTCAAGTTGTGGCATGCGTGTGAGGTTCTCTCTCTCTCTCTCTCTCTCTCTCTCTCTCTCTTACACACACACACACACACACACACACACAAAGAATATTTCAATGCAATATTTTTAGGAATCAAAATTAGGGCCCGAGTTCTATCCATAGTACTGCTAACAAACAAAACCAAAATCCATCTTAAAAAAAAATCTACTTAAAAATAAAGATGGACTCAACCCTATATTTGCACAACACTCCTACCGCTCACTTGATGCTGTCCATATTTATCTTTGCATATTATTTAACATGTAGCTTTTGTATTAATTTTGATTTTCTTTTTCAAAATTCTATTTGTACATCATTGCATTCATTTCTCGTATGTGCATGTGAACATACTGGTGGGCATGTACAAGTGTCACGGCACACATGTGGAGGTCAGAGGACGGCTTGCCGGATCAGCTGTCTTCCATCACGTGGTTGCTGGGCCCTGACCTCGGGTCTCAGGCTTGGCTGCAAAAGCGTTCATTCTCTCAGCCATCTTGCTGGCCCTAATTTCACTTTTCTTAAAAGATATCACTGAAAGATCACTTCCCTTGCTGACTTTTGCGGGTATCCTCTGATGTCATGACCGAGTTGGGTAACTACTCATCGGCCTCTCCCTGCCCCAGTCCCAGACCGGGTACATGAATGACAGAGTTGTACACCCCACACCTGGTTTTGCTGTACCCCTTTCCATGTCCTGTCTTCCCTCTTCCTCTGTGGACCGTTCTGTGCCCTCCCACCGAAAAGGAAGATCCCATGATGCACACCAGGTCACAGCTGAGCAGTCCTTGCCTGCATACATGAAGGTGGGAAAAGGAAGTGTTGGCCACTTCCCACCAGCTGTTAGGAGGGCTTCTACGGCCACGCTTTCCTTTTCTCAAAGGATGCTTTCCACACACACAGTTGAACACTTTGCCAAGAGGGAACTCCCCTATTGTCGACACCCTCAAATCAGCCCCTCCTGGGATGCAGTGACATGATGGAGCCAATATGGCTGCCGGGGTTACTTTTCATGTCTCAGAAGTGCTCTGCTCATTTCCCATCTCTCTTCAGGCATCTGCAAGCCAGCTGGCTGCCTGGGCTCAGGGCTACCACCGTGTGGCCACAGGAACAAGCAAGGAAGGGCTGGTTGATCCAAGAGCCCTTTTTGGCCTCCAGGTTATTAGAGGAACAAGCAGCTACTGCCTGTGCTCCCGTGGAAGATGCTCCTATAAAGCCCCAGTCCTCTGGCTGGCTGGCTGGGTTTTAAGTGTGCAACAGTGGCCAGAAGCTTGCACATGGCATGCTTTCATTTGCAAGAGTAGAAATAGTAAAGCGCTCTGTGCAGGAAGACCCTAGGGCCATCCTAGCTTGACAAAGATCACCCTCTATGGGACAGTGACTTGCCGCTTTCCACCTGGGAACAGATGTGCTTTATCTGTTTCTTAGGCAGCGTTGATCGTTTTTTTGCCATAAGCTAAACCCAACTAATCAAAAACCTCAGCTCAGTTATGAGACCTCTGCTAGCCTCGGGCTCATTCAGAGGGAGAGACAGCAGGTACATATTGAGATCGGCGTGAGGGAAGTTGGCTCTGCCTCCAAACTCATCATCGACATGGAACTGGCTCTCTTTCCCTTCCCTGTGGGGAGGCTGATTCGAGCCTTGCTTATGTGTTCACAGCCTCTGCTGCCTCTTTTAATTTTTCCCCACCAACGTGGTGTCTTTAATTCCTTTTTTTTCCACAATGGGCCACTCTTTATACCAAGTTGAATAAACTACTCAACAATGAGAAGGCTTGGGTTTTGCGTCTCCTGAGCAGGAGCCCATTTCCAGGCTCTTTGGGGGAAGTCAGCTGCTATCTCCTGCCATCGAGTGTTTTTTAAGTGTGTGCTGTGATTTGTTCTTCGTGTGTGTTGTTTTGGTCAAGCTTGGAGTAGCTGGCTCTTTAGCCACGAGTAACAGAAACCAGCTTGTGCTGGTTGTAGCTACAGAGGGGATTTGTCACAGGATAAAGGAACATGTCATGGAAGCCAGGAGAGAAAATGTGGCCAGCTCTGCCCAGGCCTCTCTGCCACAGCCTGTCTCTCCTTTTGCCTTGTGCTTTTTTTTTTTTTTTCTCCCTGTCTGCTCACAGGCATTTACTGCCTGTCTGCAAGGAGAAATGTCACTGTCACTCAGAGAGCAGCACTCATCACTTCCACTCAAGATGTGTTGTGCATGTCTAGAGTCTTTCAGTACCGACGGCTAGGGGAAAAGAATCTGACTGGCCAGATCCTAACAGCAGCAGTGGCTAGTGGCTCAGAGACTGCCCACGCAAATGCATGTTCCAGATCTTTCTCTGGTTTTAGAACAGACCTAATCCCCACCCTGCCTGGGATTCTGACATAAAAATTCCTCAAGAGATTCTCACGATAAATTAGATAAGAGCCACTGAATGGTGTCAGTGAATCTTTCCATTAAGACTCAAGGGAGGCCACCCTTTAAGGTTTCTTTGCTTGTAGGGGATACTTCTTACAGGGGCATGAACAACCCATTTTATTGCAAATGTACATTAGTGGGAACCCGTTCCTCAGAGCACTGGCTGTAGAACCAGTCTAGGAGACATGTGGGAAGCCAGCTCACAGTTGGAGCTGATGTTCCTCACTCATAAAGGCCTCATGGTTCAGACTCTGAGGCCAGAGTTCAACAACAGGTCTCACCAAGTGAATCTGGCTCCATGTCAGCCAAGAAGATGACGCAGGTGTGGGTCAGTGTAAGAGTCCTGACAGGTTCAGAATCTATGCCCTCCCAAGGCAGACAGGCCAGACTCCCCTGGGAAAATACTATATTAGAGAATCTAGTTGTGTTCACGTTCCCATGTTTCAGTTTCATCAAAGTGCTATTTTAGCTGCATGGTAAACAATTATCTTTTCTTTTTCTAGTATTTATTGGCTCGTTCCTCAAGATTTAGTTTGTATTTCTACTCAGAAGTTATGCCGCTGACAACCTGGCCCATCAGTCATTGCTTCCGTCCCTCTGACGTCCTCTGAGTACTTAACACTAGGACTGTAATCACCTTACCTCATCGGCACCACTTGATGGTGGCTATTTGGTAACTAAATCTGCTGGGAAAGGGGCCAGCAGGGACTCGCTTTCCTGAATAGATGCAGCAGATGTGTCTGCTACCCTGTCCACTGGCTTCCTTCCTGTCCCCCACCTTTCCACAGCGAGTCACTCTGATTCTGTTAATAAGCCCGACTCCGTTCCAGAATCCGGGATCATCCACTCTCACAGAGAACTTAAGAAACTCCAGCCTCAACCCTGAATCTAGCATGCTGTGCTCTTCGGGACAGCCTTTAGTACCACAATGAATTCTGAAGCTGTTCACGGTGCCCTACTCTGAGATCCTCTCGTTAAAGCAAGCAATCATTCCCTGGGCATGATTCAGAGGTTGGCTCATTCAGCTCCGACAATAACCCTATTAAGTTCTGTAGGGAAGCTGAGAGTTGAGAAAGATTAAGTAACTTGCTGAGGCCACACCACTGGTGTCAGAATCCAGATCAAAACATAGCCCTGACCCCAACAGCATGCTCTTAAACACGATGCTACTCTTCGATTGCCTCTGGAGACCTGCTTTTCACTGTACTCTTTCCTGCCTTACTTTCTCAATTAGAATAAGATAGTTAGCAAGTATTCCCTAGTTGAATATAAACAATACAATTATTATTGCATGCTACCGGACTGAATATTGGTGAAGTAAAAAAAAAAAATTACTAACTAATCAGAATTATGTACCTTCACATCCAAGATCCTTAAAGAATTAGAAGCCTAGAGAAGTGATTCATGCTTAGGGGAGCCATGGCAAAGAATCAGCATGAATTTGAAATCACAGTGTGTTTAAGGACAACCTGGGCTACATAGTGAGCCTCAAAAACAAACATGAGGAGATATACTTGAACACAGGGCAAAAAAAAAAAAAAAAAAAAAAGTCACTACAACGGAGGACAGCATCCAAGCATTTTCCTGCAAACTGGTCCATAGCCTTGCAGACTACAGATCGTGCACCAGCGCAATGAAGAGCCAGCACATGAGCACAGGCTCAATTAAGCAGGTTCAGGTACAGCTCTGGGAAACAAACACTTGCCTCCAGCCTCAGTAGTTAACAAGCTTTCAGTCAAAGTGCAAAGTGTAATCACTCCTAGGCGGTCTGCCCTTGCACATCCACAGTGTGGAAAGGGAAGTGCCAGCGTTGGCAAAGAGCAGGGACCTGGCAGGTTGGAGCAGCGCGAGCCAGCCCTGCCTTGGCTGTGCGTGTTGGTGGGGAGAAAGGGAAGAGGGTGAGTTGTTTCTTCATGTCTGGACTTCAAGGTGCTGGTGACAGCAGTGAACTATCCTGGAAACTAGTGGAGAAATTTGCAGACCACCAGAGGCTGCGGGAAGGGTGCGAGATAAATCTTGAGCATCACCAGAAGGAAGGAGTAAGGTGGGGACACGAGCAAGCTTAGGGAGGTACATGCTGCATGCATGAAGCACTCTGGGTCCTCTTCCACTGTAGAGCTCCCTCTGCCTTGAGAAGCTCTAATGCAGCGGTTTTCAATGCACTGTGATCGTGACCCCTTTGGGGGTCAAATGACTCTTTCACAGGGGTCACCTATGAAAACACAGATATTTACACTACGATTCATAACAGTAGCAAAATGACAGTTAGAAAGTGTGGTTTGAATAGGCATGGCCCCCATGGACTCATGTTCGAATGCTTGGCCAGAGGGAGTGGTAATATTTGGAGGAAGTGTGTTACTGTGGCGGCGGACTTTGAAGTCTCATATATGCTCAATACATGCCCAGTGGGAGAGACTCCTTCCGCTGCCTGCAGATCAAGATGCAGAACTCCTGGCTTCAGCACCATGTCTGCCTGCATGCTGCCATGTCCCACCATAATGATATTGGACTAAACCTTTGAAACTCTAAGCCAGCCCATTAAATGTTTTCCTTTTTAATAGTTGCCATGGTCACGGTGTCTCTTCACAGCAATAGAACACTGACGAAGACATGAAGGAGCAATGAAATAATTTTATGGTTGGAGGTCACCACGACATGAGGAACTATATTAAAGGGTCACAGCATTATGAAAGTTGAAGACCAATGCTCCAATGTTTCATGTTTCCTTCTCCTCTGAACAGTGGTAAATGTCTCCCCAAGCCTGGTGCTCACAACGAGCTTTGGGATAAGTGACTTTAACCAGTAGGATCATGGAAAAATGTGACAGTAGAATATGATTTTTATGTGGCTCACTACTACCTGTAACTCCAGCTCCAGGGGATCACTCACTCTCTCTCTCTCCTCTCTCTCTCTCTCTGTCTCTTTCTGTCTCTGTCTCTGTCTCTGTCTCTGTCTCTCTCTCTCACACACACACACACACACACTGGGGGTAGGGGTTGTCTAACAAGGATAAAAACCTGTGGTTTCTAAGCATAAGATTCTTATATCACCAATCTCCATATTTAAGCAAAGAATCACATAACATTCCAAATCATTACATTGCAATTTTCTTATACTTCATTTTAAAAGGCATCGCTTCCTTCTTGCCTCTCAGATCACTAAGTGGTAAAATTCAAGAGTTACCTGAAGTAAACAATGTAGGCGTTAATGGATTACGACTTAAAGTGTCTTTATTAAATTTTACCTGTCTCTCCTGAATTTGAATCAATGTAGTGTTTGGAGGCTGCATCGTCCTCGCCAAAACCAAATGGATGAAAGTTGCCTTGTTCTTCACATATTTCAGGGAAGGCAACAGAGTGTAGCTCAGTTGCAAAAAGACAAAGGTCAGCAAGTGATGGTGAGCTGTTCTGTTCCACTACTGCTGGGTGTGCATGGTTTTCACCCCGCTCGGGACTGAGTAACCTCCAGACAGAGGTAAGGTGAATGCTCACAGGCAGGTGTGCCTGACATCAGATGAAAGAACCCAGAGGCTGGTGCTGGCTCATGAAGAGACTTCATGACATTCATGAGACAGGGGCAGGTTAGTTTCCATTCCGCCTAGAGACTCCTCACCTATTTTACTGTTGTTCATAAAGAAGTCCTCGGTAAGAGCTCTTATTGAATGTAAATTCAAAAAGAGCACCCTGAACAAGCAGACAGACAAAAACATTTTATGAACATATATTAAGAATTAGAGGCCGGGCGGTGGTGGTGCACACACCTTTAATCCCAGCACTCGGGAGGCAGAGCCAGGTGGATCTCTGTGAGTTCGAGGCCAGCCTGGTCTACAGACTGAGTTCCAGGAAAGGCGCAACACTACACAGAGAAACCCTGTCTCAAAAAACCAAAGAAGAAGAAGAAGAAGAAGGAGAAGGAGAAGGAGAAGGAGAAGGAGAAGGAGAAGGAGAAGAAGGAGAATTAGAAATTCAACGCTGCACCCAAGGTCTCCATGTAGGGTATGTCTATATGTAGGGGGTGCTGAGACATCTTCTAAGGGACTCCACGGAAGGGTAACCTTAAAGGAATTTTACTCCACATTCTCAACTTAAAACACATGCACATGCAAAATCCAATGCATCCTGTCTACAAAACCAAGGCACACCACTCACTCGGCTCACTCCAGGGGCACGGGCCTGAGGCATTAACTCTCCTGCACAAAGACGGGGAGCTCAGCAGTCTCTCAGACATCTGCCCCATTTCAATATTTTAACAAGAGTACTGGGGAAACAGCTGAGTGGCTAAGAGACTTGTGCTGCAAGCATGAAGATCTGAGTTCAAATCTCCAGCGCCACAGAAAAAGTTGGGCGTGGCCGCATGTTCCTGTGAGATGTCCTGCCATGGTCTCTGCATGCATACCCACATGTTCACATGTGCATGCTCTCTCTCTCTCTCCCCTTTCTTCCTCCCTCCCTCCCTCCCTCCCTCCCTCCCTCCCTCCCTCCCTCCCTCCCTCCCTCCCTCCCTCCCTCCCTCCTTACTAAGAGGAATTAGTAACAGGGATATTTGGGGATCTGTCAGGATGTTTAAAATGTGGATATCTAGAAAAATAGAGCAAAAATAATTATGATTTTAATTAACAAGTTGGCCTCTTTCATCTCTCAGACCCCTACTCAGAAACACACCTTCTTTTTTTGTCTGCTTGCTGTTTTAAATGGGGTCTTGTTCTGTAGCTCTGGCTGGCCTGATACTTTCTACAGCACACACGGAACTCAAGCTCATGGCAATACCTGCCTGCCTTCGCCTCCCCAGGGCTAAGATTACAGGCATGTGCCACCACCCCACTTATTAAGTGCATCAGGTGTTGTCACTTGAGGGCTGTCGTTCCCCCTCTTTTTTTCTTATTGAGACAGGGTCTCCTAGTGACCTTAAATATGTGTGTGTGTGTGTATATATATATATATTTATATATTAGAATGGCTTGCTGGCCAGATCCCAGGAATCTTCTGAGTCCACACCCCCAGTGCTGAGGTTACAAGAATATCCAGCTTCTCTTCCTGGGGATTGTACTCAGGTCCTCCTTGGCCCTTCACCCTCTGAGCCGTCTCCCCAGCCTCCAAAAGACATCCTTTTATTTTCTGAAAAAAATGTATTTGTTTATTATGTGTGTCAGGGGGCTGTCAGTGTGCCGCAGCACTCATGTGGAAGACAGCTTTTGAGAGCTGGTCTTCTCTTTCCACCTGGTGGCTCGGGAACCAAACTCAGGCCTAGCAACGGACACCTTTATGTATCATTCCTGGTAAGCTCCACCAGCTGGGCAGCAAACAACTATAAGAGATACTGAATGCTATAGTGTTTTACCTGAGTAAAATTGTCAACTGTTTAGAAACCAACCAGAGCGTTGAGCTGGTTCAGCAGGCAAAGGCACTCGCTACCAAGCCTGATGACCTGGTCGCCGGGTCCCATATGGTGCAGGGAGAGAACTGGTTCCCTCAAATTGTCCTCAGACTGCCACACTTCATGCAACCCCCCACAATATGAATAAAATTTAATAGTAATAAAAGCATTTAGGACAATGTCCAGTACAATTAAGGGTACAATTAATGTCAGGTTTTTAAAAAACAAAAAAACTCATTCTTAATGGTTTCACCCCTACGTGTATTTGGGTAGCACAAATTGGACCTGGTAGTTATAAAAAAAAAAAAAAAAGTAAGAGACAGGAATTGGGAGGGGCTGAGTCAGTCGGGCTGGGTTCAAGAGTTAGAAGTTTCCAGGTGAATATGGTAAAAGTACATTGTGTATATGTATGAAATCCTCAAAGAATAAAAAAAATCATAGAAAAAGTTATTCTTAGGACAATAAATAAAATAGTAACTTTGGGCCATCAAAATTATATTCTGGTAGTTTATTATTTTTATTGTAGCATGGAATATTTTTATAGACTATCAAAATTTTATGAACTGAATAAAACCTATACACAAAATGTTTCTGAATCACACTGTAAAATATTTACCCCCACAACAAATAACAGTTTACTTAAACCTTGTAAAATTATTACTACCATCTCCTAGCAGAAGACAAATTAGACGCCAGCTGCCAGATCAGTTTGTTTTTAGCGGCATACAGTACCTGATAAAGTAAAACTGTTCACATTTACTTCCCAATTCTACCAAACATCTCAGTTCAAAACATGCACTTTTACTGAAAGAAACCATCTCACCTTGTACCTACCTAACTTGCTTACTAAATGGCAATTTCATACAAAGCATTGCCTTGTTACAACTTAAGAGAAACAAAACATTGAATCTTGTCTGGTAAATCCACCAGAGTTTAAATCCTCACTGCTTTATATAACTTTTTTTAAAAAAAGGTTTATTTTACAGGTTCTGTCTGAATGTATATATGTGTCCATGTGTGCCTAGTGCCTAGGAGGTCAGAACTGGAGTTATGGATAGCTGTGAACCACCATGTGAGTTCTGAGGCTCCAAAGCAGGTCCTCTGCTAACGCAGCAAGTGCTCTTGACCACCAGGCCTCTCTCCAGCTCCTTTGTCTAGTCTTTTCACCACAGTCTATACTGGTTCTTGACGGTTTTCATGTCTTCAGAATTCATCAGCACATTTTATTCACCAGTCACTCTTTCTGCCAAAATTAGTCCGGTTTGGTTGACTTACTATGATGGTTATTTTAACTTGATTTTATTATATGATGGATATTTGCTATATATAAAGTCAGGAGTATATAGTATAATAAAAATAATCCAAAGCACTAATTATATAAAAATACTATATATATGAACAAAAGGTATTTTGAAACTAACAGGTTGGACTATCCTAATTCTTCTTGAATACACGGGATTAGGCAGTTTCCCTAACTGAGGACCAGCAAGTCCAACTAATATGCACATGTCTTAGTAAGACTCTTTGGGTTTCCATTCCCAAACCCGAGAATATATAATTCTGAGTAACAAACACTTCTAACAGTCTATAACCTACAACTACTTGTTTTCCACAAGAATAAAAGACCAAGAAGCGAGTCATAATTAACTGATTACTTTTTAAAAAACTCAGTTTTGAAGACAGATCACAATGCAATCCTTGGCATGGGATTTAAGAAATTGAAATCAACTGTCCTGAGAGTTATTTCCATTCCTCCTCCTCTTTGTGTAGGGGCTGTAGTCACACTTACATGAATACAAGTTTTTTTTTTTTTTTTATTTATTATGTATACAGAGGAGGGTGCCAGATCTCATTACAGATGGTTGTGAGCCACCATGTGGTTGCTGGGAATTGAACTCAGGACCTCTGGAAGAGCAGTCGGTGCTCTTAACCTCTGAGCCATCTTTCCAGCCCGAATACAAGTTTTAAGAACTAGACACAGAATACTAGGTGCTCTTTCATGAATTCTAACGGTAGAATGCTTGACTAGTGTCATACATGAGACCCTGGGCCCAATGCCCTGAACACCCTGCCCCCCAAAGGAGTACTCCCCCGTTTTCATTTCTTTAATATCAACTATTTAAATCACGAGGTCTACCGGTCCAATGGGAACGGCTCCTGCTCTCCAGCCCAGCCGCCGTTCTCCAACACAGGAGCGGAACACAGGAGAGAAAGCATTAGTCGAGAGACAGCCCCGGGGACCTCCTAAGTGGAGGGAATGGCCAACTCTTATGTTTCACTGCTTTCACCACAATGTAAAACAATTTTCATTCATTTGCGCTAATACAATCTTACATTTTCATCGAACTTTTAGGTCCAACATGGGCCTTTTTAGTGGTTTTACTGTATTAGAAAATCTTGATGGGGTCGTTGAAATACCTATGTAATTTAAGAAAGAAAAAGACGTACTTTAAAAGTTTTTATTCATTTTCTGGGTTGTTTTTTTTTTTTTTTTTTTTTTTAAAATTGCGTGTATCCCTGTGCATGTGAATACAGTTGCCATGAAGGCCTGAAGAGGGCGTCAGATTCCTTAGAGCTGGAGTTACAGGCAGCTATGGGCCACTCACATGGTTGCTGGTATTGAACTCTTAACCACTGGGTTATTTCTCCAGCCCCTCCCTATGCATTTTCTATATGGATAGTGGAATTAATTTCTATAGCATTTAGAGTCCATCAGACATAAAGAATGATGCCTATTATAACATGTGAATATTTATGCTAAGGTGAATATTCTATCTACTGACAACATTAAACCTGGGAAATTTAATGTGCTTTATTGTGCAATGGAGCCAAGGTGTGGTAGCTCACATCTTTAATCCCCATCTCAAGAAACTGAGGCAGGTGGGTCTCAGGAAAGTTCACAGCCAATCTAATCCACACAGCAAGTTCCAGGCCAGCCTGGACTGCCATCATGAGATCCTGCCTCAAAAACCAAAAAAAGTGAAATGGAATAGTTTCTATCTAAAAACTTTTTTAAAAAGTATTCATGAAAACCAAACAAATTGAAGAATTATTGTTCTAAAACAGAAGGGAAGCAATGCATGACCTTTTCAAGGTCAAAGACACACGGAGAGGGTTTACAATCAGCAATACAGAGACAGAATAGGAATGAATTTCACATCTGTTTGCTTTTTCTGGCACCTAGAGGGGAAGGCGAGTATTCATAGGGATTAAATATTTCTGACTCTGAGATTCAGGGTTCACAGGAACAAGAAAATGGAAAGCTCTGGTGGTGACTCTCTATCCAGGCAGCTACTCTTTCTTCAGAGTCGTCAGGATTTAAGTCGTTCACCTTCTCCAGTTCAGGAAGAGGTACAGACATTAAGGAATATATTTCACCATGCCTATTTTCAATTATACATTGTATGTTAGAGTTTGAGGACACAATATTTAAGTCTATGAAGACGAAATAGTGAATATGAACCTCTGGGGCACCAATCAAGGGCCCAGTGCGTACAGAAAACACATCAGAAGACATCATCAAAGTCAGGGTAGGCTGGGATCAAAGATGGTTCATAAGCAAGAGACCAAGCTTGACGGCCTACTTTCTGGGGACAAAAGGAGTGTCACGTGACACATGTCAGGCAGGGATGGTGATTGGCCTGGGGCAGATGGCCACCATCAAAACTGGAGAATGTAAGAAACTCAGACTGGAGAGTCTAAATGCCGGGAGACTTGACTTTTATTGAATGAGAAAAAACAGGCTTCTGCGGTACAAGTGCAAAGCATGGTTTTAGAAAGATATTTGCGGGAACAGATAGGAACAGACAGTGTCTCCTGGTTAAGCCTCCGCTTGACCCAGCCCGGTTACCTTAATCAGTCAGGCCTGTGGGCCTATCTGAGGCTTTTCCTTGATTGGTAATTAATAGAGGAGGGCGTAGCCACTGTGAGTGCTACCTGAGGCATTTCCTTGATTGGTAATTGACAGGAAGTGTGGGCGGTGCTACCACTATAAGGCTTTCCCCACACTTCCTGCACCTGCTTGAGCTCCTGCCCTGACTTCTCACTTGTTGGGTAAAATACGTCCTCCACCCTCAAACTGATTTTGGCCATATTATTTATCACAGCAATAGAGAAAGAAGTTAAACTAGAACACAGCACTGCTTTGAATGCATAGCCTAAAGCTCATGTCTTAGAAACCCCTCAAATTCCTATGTTAATGGTATTGAGAGGTAGAGCTTTTGGGAGGTAGCATTATGGGTACAGTGATCAAAGCTGGTGTACTCTTACATTTTCTTCCCATTTTCTCTACATCATGCTGACATGGCAAGAAGGTCCTTCCCAAATGTACCACCTAGGCATTGACCATCCCAACCTCCAAAACAGCAAGAAAGCAACTTGTTCTTTATAAAGACCCAGTATAGCCGAAAGGTTTCTCCAGTACTGCCTGGCTACACAGTCCCTCAGCTGCTTATAAAATACTCATTCAGAGGATCAATATTAATGACTAATTGCATGGCCTATGGCAGGTTTCTTGCTAGCTAGCTCTTACAACTTAAATTAACTCATTTCTATTAATCTATGTTTTGCCACGTGTTCCATGGCTTACCAGTCTGCTGGCATGCTGTTCCTTGGGTGGCAGGCTGGTGTCTCCTCCCCTCTACCTTTCTTCTTCCCCTATATCTGCCTGGATTTCCCGCCTACCTCTAAGCTGTCTTGCCATAGGCCAATGCAGCTTTATTTATCAACCAATCAGAGCCACACATATTCACAGCATACAGAAGGACATCCCACAGCAGCCCAGTGTGTGGAATTGTGTGTCAAGATCACAAAATGGACGAAGATTGTGAGACAGTGGTCAGATAAATTTATCAATGGTTGAGGATGTGATAGGTCAAGGATGTGTACCAGAGCAGGGGAGAAAGGACCAAGAGTTCCGAGCGGTTCAGGACTGAGTGGTTCCACTGACAAAGATAAGTCGATAAAGAAAATAAACTCAAGGGCAAAGGAGGAGCGAGGCAGCAAGCAACAACAGCCCTCTCTGCGATGGAGGGCAAAGTCACATAGCAAGCTTAGCAGTTATTTTGTCCTCTTGATCAACCTGGAAAGGACTTGTGTCTAAAACTGTCACCGATCATACTACATGGATCCAGAATGGTCAGTATTACCTCAACAAAAACCAAAGCAAACTCCAAATTGACAGACCTGGAGAACACTCCCTAGGAGGTGTGAAATTGGACTGTATGTAAGTCTCAGAACTCCCATTCTTGTACCCAGGCCTTGACACACAATCCACAGAAATGACTTGGTTCTCTGAATCCAAAGGCTCTTCAACTACAGCTTCAATGAACCAGACTGAAAAAATAAAAGGTGGAGACATGGGTCAGCAGTTAAGGACACTTGCTTTTTTTGTTTGTTTGTTTTGTTTTTTGAGACAGGGTTTCTGTGTAGCTTTGGCGCCTGTTGCTAGAGTTTTCTGCCTTGCCCACAGGGACAAATCTTTGTCACCCACCAGTCTCACAGCCGCTCAGACCCAACCAAGTAAACACAGAGACTTATATTGCTTACAAACTGTATGGCCGTGGCAGGCTTCTTGCTAACTGTGCTTATAGCTTAAATTAGTCCATTTCCATAAATCTATACCTTGCCACGTGGCTGGTGGCTTACCGGCATCTTCACATACTGCTGGTCATGGCGGCGGCTGCAGTCAGTCCTTCTGCCTTCCTGTCCTTTTATTTCTCCTCTCTGTTAGTCCCGCCTATCCTTCCTGCCTAGCCACAGCCGATCAGGTTTTATTTATTGATCAATCAGAACAACTTGACATACAGACCATCCCCCAGCACAGCCAAGTACAGACCATCTCAGACACCTGCACTCAGGCCCATGGTCCTAATCATCCTCTATGAGGACCTGCTGGGTAACGCCACAAAGAACCCAAGAAGGGCTCCCACAGGACATACAGAACATCCCACAGCACTTCCCCTTTTCTTTTTTTAAAAAGGAAGGTTTTAACTTTTACACATCTTTAAAGCCAGCTTGGTATATTTGGGAATTTGGGCGTAGCTTCTCTTACTACTTCCTGCTGGAGGGGGGCGCAGTATCTTATGGGGATACAAAGAAAATTTTAGGTTCATGGAGTAGTCCGTGAGACTGTATCGTCTGAGCCAGTTGCCTTGAAACGATTCTGGATGTTGGATCATCTGGGCCATGGTGTCATCGGAGACCTTTCAGGGTGTCTTGGCTGGTCAAATCTGATGTATCTTAATCTGGAACAAATCCATAGCCTCTGGCTTTCTGTAGAGACAAAAACAGAGCCTCTTTTCCAAAGCAACATATCCTTACATCTAAATTTTGAAGTCAAGGTACCTTTAAAATATACATTTTGGCATAACTCAACAGCTTTTGCAATCAAATGTTTTTCTTCAGCTACAAATATCAAAGAGAACATAATCCAGATTCTCTGTGTGATAGCCATCTTTATGTGGCTTATTTTTTATATTACTTTTACTTTCTCTTTAAAGACTTTATTTTTTTAAACTTTCTATTTCTTTATATAACTGTCTATGTTCCTTTTCCTCTCTCTTCCAAGCCTATGTACATTTTTACACACATTGTAAAGCATCTAAAGTCTTGTTCCATCTGAATCTGTCTTATTGCAAACTTATTGCTTTAAACTGTAGCCTTCTAAGCCTGAAACGGCTCTGTGGCTGCTGGCTCCGCCCCCTTCAATTTCCCAACTTGGCGGTGGTACGTTTTCCACCAGCTCTGGGAGCCATCAAGTCTCAGAAATAGTGGGTCTACACTTTTATCCAAGCAGCGTGTAGCCCAGAAACCTTTTTTTGTTTTGTACTAGCAAAGGCTAAATCCGCCACGCAGCTTAATGTTCCATTTGCAGAGGCCTCATTCCCGCCATACTGCAGGTCAAGCGCACACGCCAGGAACCCGCCAGTAACTCAAACCGGCAGCTGCTGCTCATTTGAGAGAGACAATTAAGAAGCTGTTTTTAGTTCCATTTTAGAATCTTTTTTCTCAAGTTTTAGGGGGAAACTCTTGCCCCACGTTGGGCGCCATTTGTTGCTAGAGTTTTCCGCCTTGCCCACAGGGACAAATCTTTGTCACCCGCCAGTCCCACAGCCGCTCAGACCCAACCAAGTAAACACAGAGACTTATATTGCTTACAAACTGTATGGCCGTGGCAGGATTCTTGCTAACTGTGCTTATAGCTTAAATTAGTCCATTTCCATAAATCTATACCTTGCCACGTGGCTGGTGGCTTACCGGCATCTTCACATGCTGCTGGTCATGGCGGCGGCTGCAGTCAGTCCTTCTGCCTTCCTGTCCTTTTATTTCTCCTCTCTGTTAGTCCCGCCTATCCTTCCTGCCTAGCCACAGCCGATCAGGTTTTATTTATTGATCAATCAGAACAACTTGACATACAGACCATCCCCCAGCACAGCCAAGTACAGACCATCTCAGACACCTGCACTCAGGTCCATGGTCCTAATCATCCTCTATGAGGACCTGCTGGGTAACGCCACAAAGAACCCAAGAAGGGCTCCCACAGGACATACAGAACATCCCACAGCAGGCACCTTTCCTGGAACTCACTGTGTAGACCAGGCTGGCTTTGAACTCACAGAGATCTGCCTACCTCTGCCTCCCAAATCCTGGGATTAAAGGCATGTGTCACCACCACCTGGCCACTTGTTATTCTTATAGAGGACCCAGCAGCTCACAACTATCTGTAAGCCCAGTTCCAGGGAATGTGATGCTCTCTTCTGGCCTCTGAGGGTACTCTAACTAAAAAATACATCTTAAAAAAAAAATGTATCTGCATTGATCATTTTCAGTGAAAATGAAATGCAGACATTTTCACCCAACAATAGTGCATACAGCATTCCACAGCATTCATGAGGGTGTTTACAAGAGATCTAGAGATGACTTCAGGTATATGAAAAGGACAGGCTCTTTGCACTATGACAGCAGACAACATAGGACTGTGCATCCTGACAATTAGTTATCCACAAGTGACTCTGGACACCAAGGGCTGACTGACAGTACGCTATCCCCTATCCCAAGCTTAAGCCTTTTAGCTCCTGTCTCAGTAGACATACCATATTAACATTCTTCCCAAGAATATTGGGGTAACTTTTAAAAAGCCTGTCTCCCCAAAGACTCAGAGCCTGTTCTGTCTGAAGAGAGAATCAACTGCTCTAACAGTACTCATTGTTAGGTGTAACTTTAACTGTACTCTAACATTCTGCTCTAGGACTGCTGTGGGATGTCTTTCTGTATGCTGTGAATATATGTTGCTTCCATTGGTTAACAAAGAAAACTGCACTGGCCTATGGCAGGGTAGAATGGAGCCAGGTAGGAAATCCAAGAGGGATCGAGAGAGAAGAAAGGCAGGGTCAGAGGAGACACCAGCCTGTTGTCCAAGGAGCAACAAGATGCCAGCAGCCATGGCAACACATAGATTAATAGAAATGGGTTAATTTAAGATGAAAGAGCTAGCTAGCAAGAAGCCTGGGCCATAGGCCACCCAGTTTGTAAAAAATATAAGCCTGTGTGTTTGCTTGGGACTGAGCAGCTGTGGGACCGGGCTGCTGCAGGACCAGGTGAACATGGGAAAACTTTTGACTACATAGGACTCTCACACTATATCAATCAGTTTTTCATCTACTGAGGGAGCTTAATAAGGCTTTCAATCAGGAAGAGATCAACAAACATCTACAGAGGACTAAGCAGCTCGCTGGCCAGGTTTCTGGTGAATATTCATCTCAGGTGCTGAGGTACAAAAACAGAATGCAGGCAAATAATTGGGATCGGGAGCTACTCACAAAGCTTTATTTACACCATCAAAATTTTATTTCCCAGAATTGCCATGCTACTGGCCACCCTTCATCACAGGCATGGTAGCACTTACCTGTAATTCCAGCACTGAAGAATTTGAAGCCAGTCTAGACAACTCAGTGACATCTGTCAAAAGCAAACGCCCATACACACAAGTGCTCTTTTGATTCTGATCTGCCACTTGGCCATCAGATCCGGCCCGTGGTTACAGTTTACTGATCCCTTGCTCTAGAGTGAGCTGGATGCTATCTGGAATGCAGGTCAGCACTAAGGACAAGACGACACTGACTAGGACCACTCGTACCAACACTGGAATCAGTTCTGCATGAAAGCATCTCAACACGGGAAACCTCACCCGGCCCGGACACGGACAGGATTGACAGATTGATAGCTCTTTCTCGATTCCGTGGGCCTTCACCAAGGAACTAGCCTTCTCTACAGCAGCAGCTCCCAAGGTCTGCCCTTCAAAGAGGGCACGCCCTTCACAAAGGACACAGCCAGTTCGCTTCTGAGGTGGTGACCCTCTGGTGCTGCTTCTTCAGACCACTCATCCTCCTTCCCTAGAAATCTTACTACCCACCTTTCCTTCCCTCCAAATTAGTCTCCAAATTAATATTTTGTAAGGTAACATTCAGGAAGATGGACTAACGATGTTTCACCTTTCCAGAAATTACCATTTAAAGAAACAACTCAGTGACAGTATCTCCCTTTACTAACATGTTAGCAACTCCCAAAGGTCTTTTAAGCTAACCCAGTTGAAGAACTATTGCTATAGCAGGACAAACAAGTCTCTAAAGGAAAAGAACAAAAGAAGAAAAAAAAAAAACCTTCATTCCTTTGTTTGATCCAGTCAGAGGGAAAAGTGGAGCGAAAGAAAAATATTTTCAGTCGATGTCAGTATTTAATACAAACATGAGACAAAAATCTGACAAAATATAGCTGAGTATATACACCAGTTGGTGTGGATTTGGAAATAACAGGCAGATAACATCCCAATGTGTCCAAGCAAGGAAAAGGAAAGCAAGGAAATTGCGTGGCTACTGATGATGAAGGAGAGCACAAAGGCTCTAAGTAACTATTAATAACTATCACCATCAGTGTAACACGTTCTAGCAGTAACAACAGTCAAATAGTACAAATAGCTTTACACACAATGGCAGCCATTCCTCAGCATTTTCCTCCCAAGAATGGCTTGGGAGGAAACACACCATCACTGCAGAAGCCAAATCAAATCAGAGGTTGGCAAAGACTCAAAACCTGGGTAAAGATGGCAAAACACTTAGTAGAGCCAAAGGAATTTAAAAACTTGTATTGTTGGAATTCTTAACAACAACAACAACAAAGTAAAAGGTTAAGTAAGTACTTGATTACTTGTCAGGAAGAAATTTAAACAGCTTGATTTAGAAAACAAAAATTAAAAAACCCAGGAAGGTATTAGTATTTCCTGCCATTCTCCAGTTTTCCAACTGTAGTTTCAGCTATTTGGTAGCAACTATGCAATCAGGTGACAAGCAATTCTTTTTCTAGGGCATGGGCCTGCTTATGTCAACATGGCTTACGTGGGAAAATCACCTGAAGGAAGAGTAAGTAAGCGGGCCTCCTGGTACCTGTCACAGTGACGTGCTATTTTCCATTCTTCTCCTTCAAGACAGAAGCTCACTGGCTCAAGAAACCACAAGTCTGTGGAGGGAATTCTTATACTACCAAGCACATCTACTGTCCTTTCTCTTATGCAGTTAAAAAACATGATGAAATCAATCTACTTGATTGTATTAACCACGGAAATAATGTGGCCTCACAGTTACTATTAAGGGTTAAAAACAAACAAACAAACAAAAAGCAATGTCAGTGAAATTGGTCCATGAAAAACTTGAGAGGAGTTTAATTCCAAAAGTTCACACTTTCAGCCTCTAGATAGAATTTTACATTATCTCCAAAGCACATTTTGATTTTAGAAATAGGATTTTTTTTCCCAGTATATACTGGTCTTTCACTAAGACAAGCCAGGTACCTTTACTAACTATGGCACATAACATTTAACCCCACAGTACTGAACACAAATGTCAATGCTCATCATGAGCTGTAAGTCAATCTCAAAGTGGGGCAAATACACATTCACAAAGGAGAGAAGCTAATGTACAAATCTCTAAACATTCCCATTGATTTGTATCTTATAGCTCTTATAATTTCATTTCTATTTTTTACTGACACTTTTTGGAGTCGGGTTTGCGTATGTGATCCAGGGTGGCCTCAGATTCATCTCTGTCTTAACTTCTGAGCATTGGAATTACATGTGCATGCCACCAGGCTGGTTCTTCTAATTTTTCATTAGTCAATAACTAGGACTTTTTTTTTTTTTTTTTTTTCCTGAGACAGGGTTTCTCTGTGTAGCTTTGCGCCTTTCCTGGAAATCACTCTGTAGCCTAGGTTGGCCTTGAACTCAGAGATCCGCCTGGCTCTGCCTCCTGAGTGCTGGGATTAAAGGTGTGTGCCACCACTGCCTGGCATAATAACTAGATTTTTAACTAGACCCTGTAATCTATGACAAGGTTTCCAGTTATGAGATGAAACTGGCAGATGTGCCCCAGTACTTTATTACATTTTGCTTATTTGTTTTGGAAGTACATGTATGTATATGTGTGGGCTCAGTTCTAACAGTGTGCAAGTAGAGGGTCAGAGGACATCCTTGAATTGATTCTCAGTCCACTGTGTGGCTCCTAGGATCAAACTCTGGTAGTTAAGCTTAGTGGGAGACACCTTTGGAAGCAATTACCTGTCCTGAATACATGCAATGTTCCAGAAAGAACTACCCGAATTTGCTGCCCAGCAAGCACTAAGCTGAGCGGACCAGATGTGTAATGCACAGGACAACTACTGTCGCCCCCATCACCTCAGACCTAGTTTGGTTCCAGCTAGTGCTGGCTGAGCAACTTCTTTGTGTGCTATGTGGTAAGGCCTACTGTGGTTGTGTGTGCACCAACTTGTATACTTTTGTTCTTGCCACTCACCCTAAACAGTACAACTATCTTCATAGTTTAGTAAGTATGCTATCTAGAGACTGTTAAAATACACAGGAGAATATGTGTAGCTTATATATAAACATTATGCTCCTGGAGGGACAGAACGTGAACATCTGTAGAATCTGGTACCCACACGGCATTCCTAGAAGAAATCCCTCAATGATACTGAGAAGAAGACTGCAGATGAACTTCACCTACAAACTTCAAAAATGAAAAGGACTATGATGTACGTAAAATCCAATGGGAACATAAACACTACTTTTCAATCCTTTCCACGCTTCCAAAAACATATTTAATTTAATGGTGTTAATGTAGAAATTCATTTCAAATTTCAACATCAGGAAGACACAACATTCAAGGAGTGAACCAATAAAACCTGGCATTTTAAAACCAAAGGAACACATTTTGGACATCTTATAAAGTTCAGTTCTAAGCAGGAATGGTTACTGTGTGACAAATACTGCTCCTATCAAAAGTGCTGGTGACAGAGAAGTCATTGTGTCCTCCCACACAATGTTTGCATACACCCCCATCTATCTGTAATTGTAGTACAGTTTCAAATGTTTAAGGTGCATGAAGGTTGCACTAGAGCCGATGCATTCCTCAGCTACCTCTTCATTTGTAGAAATGGATCCAGACAAAAACGCAGCTACTTTCTGCTGTGTGGCATCTGTGGAGCTGGAGCGCCCTCTACTGGTAAGGAAGAGGACACACTCATCAACTGTCCTCCGTGCATTTTTTCATTGATTCGAAGTTCACATCCATCCTGAAGCATCCGAACTGCTATTCTAGCAATATTCTTAGAGTCATCAAGACCACTGTGAGGCCGCCCATCATAATCCATTCCTAATTTTTCCAGCATTATTGTCAGTTTGGTTTGGCTTCTAGGAACCTGGAAAATAAACAGCGTAGTAAGTACTTTAGGCACTCAGAATAGTTAAATTAAAAAAGAAGAAACAAAACAGCCAGCATCCTATTCTCCTTTTCCCAGAGAAAAGCAGTCTCCCTAAGGCACAAGACAAGAACTTCAAGATGGCAATTATGAATAGGCTCAAGGACCTTAACAAGGATAGGAATAAATGCCTGTATGAAGAACAGGAAAACACAAACAGTTGAATGAAATAATAAAAACAACTCAAGACATGAAAATAGACTCTAACGGAGAAACAGAATCATTGAAGCCCAAATGTCGGGTGTGGTGGAATATGCCTTTAATCCCAGCACTCTGGAGGCAGTGAGTGAGTTCAAGGCTAGCCTGGACTACATAATAAGTTCCTGGACAGCCGGAGCTACAATATTAAGATGCTGATTCTAAAAGACCAAAAGAAAAAAAAAATAAATAAATAAAAATAAAATTTGATGCAGTAAGTCAAAATAAAAAACTCAAGAGAAAAACTGAGGTGGACGAGAGAATTTCAGGTCATAAAGACAGTGTAAAAGAAAAGATTAATCAAAAGAAAATTAAAAGATAAATCTTTAAAACAAACAAACAGAGCCGGGCGGTGGTGGCGCACGCCTTTAATCCCAGCACTCGGGAGGCAGAGCCAGGCGGATCGCTGTGAGTTCGAGGCCAGCCTGGGCTACCAAGTGAGCTCCAGGAAAGGCGCAAAACTACGCAGAGAAACCCTGTCTCAAAAAACCAAAAAAAAAAAAAAACAAAAAAAAAAAACAAACAAACAGGCACAAAAATACCAAAAACCAAACCAACACAACACAACACATAACACACACACACACACACACACACACACACACACACACACGGAACAAAAAACAAAACAGGCACAAAACATCTAGGAAATCTGGGATGGGAGACTATGAAAAGACCAAACCTACAAATACTGACACAAAGGAAGAAGAAACCTAGGTCAAAGGTCCAGAAAACATTTTAACAAAATCATGAAAGAAAAGTCCCCAAATCTAAAGAAAGGGATTCCTATCAAGGTTCAAGGGACATACAGAACACCAAATACACAGGCTCAGAAAAGAAACTCCCCATGGCACTTTAATAACAAAGAAAGGCTGTTAGTCACATAGAGAGGCAGCCACTAGAATAACCCGACTTCTCAATGGAATACAAGCACGGAAAGACCACAGGCACCAGCAGACCACCACACCCAGCTCAACCATCAATCATAATCACAGAAGAAAGAAAAACATTTCATGGACACCAGTATATAGGTGTGGGCCTGCGTGACCTTGTGCTAAAGCTGGATATTCAACATCCAGTCGTAACTTTGTGGTACTAACCAGTGGGAACAAATTAAAAGTGTGATGTTGAGGTGTGCCCACACTGTGAAACAGGGAGGCAAGCTGAGACTGAATCAACTCTCAATGGTCTGGGCGGAAGACAAGACTGCTGGATCCTCTTACATGGTGTCAGCAAGAACAAAGGCACCACTCAGGGAAGAGGAATATTCTCTCTCCTTCTCCACCTCGTTCAGCCACCATCAGAGAAGCCTTATTACAGCAGATGGGAATTAACATACCCACAACTGGACACGCGCAGAGTGAGACCTGGAACACTCAGTCTTAAGTGGGATGTCTCCATCACAGTCCGCCCTTCAGGGCTCAGGGAGGTATGTGGAAGAGGTGAAGGAGCCAGAGGGGAAGGAGGAGTCCAAGGAAACAGTGCCGCCCGGACAAAAGGACTGATGCCCACACGAACTCAGACTGAGGCAGCATGTACAGGGCTTGTAAGGGTTCAAGCGAGATGGGGTCCCAGTACTGAGGATGAAGTGGACACAGGTTCCCACCTCTAACCAAAACTACCTGTAACTGATACCCGCTGGCAACAGAAAAATTAAGTTTTCTCCAACGGAGTCTCACTGAGTATGGCATTTTTGTACTTTCTGTCTCATTTGGGGGCATTTTTTTGTCTTATTGGCCGTTTGCTCAGATGCTTTGGTTTGCATTGTTGTGAGTTTGTGAATTTGTGGGTATTTTAGAGAGAAAGGGCATTAAGTTAGGTGGGTGGGTGGGGAGGATCTGGGAGCAGCTGATGGAGGGGAAAATTGTGATTAGAAAATATTTATGAAAATTGTTTTCAACTAAAAATGGAAATTCTAATAAAAATGATAGAATAGCATTCAACTTTCTACAGAGATGGAGGTACTACTGCAAAAACTAGTGATGGTTTTATACTTAGCTTTATAAACCTGGGTATATGTGATGTTTAAACATGGGGAAATTCTCTCAACTGAGAACCAAGCAAGACTCACCTGGCATGTTACAGGCAGTGCTTAAATAAGGAAGCACTGTCTCGACTATACCAATTTATATGATCTTATATTACATGAAACTGACTAACTGTACAGAAGAAATAAAAATAGAGCATAGCAGTCAGGAGAGCTATTCCATTTTTTACTTCAAAAACAGCTTTTAATGAAGATAGGGCCCATAAAAGATACATTTATATAATTTTATACATACTAAGTCCACATTTGAGCCTGGTATACTATGCAAAAGAAGAAACTGGAAGTTTTCCCTCGAATCTTTGAAATGTCTGTAACTCCAGTTCCAGAGCATCATTGCCCTCTTCTGGCCTCTGGGCACCTGCACACATAAACATGTGTGCACATGAGCACACCACATGCACACACACACACACACACACACACACACACACACACACACACAAAATAAGACAAATTTTTTTTAAAAGGCTAATTATAAAGAAAATTTTTAGGCTTATATAAAAATATCAGTGGTTCACTGTAAGGTAAATACATCAATATAATTATAAAGTTGCATATATATAAAGCAGTAAATTCCTAGTGTTCTTGAGTGTAGAATTTTATATATATATATACATATATATGTATATATATATATATAAAATTGTGCCTGAGGCTGTATTTTTTTTAGCCTACTTTTAGAAATATTAAATCCTATTTTAGTTTAAGCCAGTTGATTAACTGATTTGTAATGTCTACCTTGTAAGTTTTTAAATCTATGAAGAGAGAACAAAGAGATGAATACATTTTAATTTCTGACGAACACTCTTGAGAAAAACTGGGTTAAAATTAATGGGGGGGGGCACTCAAACTGTTGCACAGTATCTTATACCACTGACTTCACCATGAGACTTTCAGGTCTACTTGGAGAAGGCAGACAAAACAAGATGGAGAAGACAAAACAAGATGGAGAATCAATATTTGGTATGCAGCCCAGGTAGCCCGGAACTCTTGCCTCAGGCTCCAAAAGAACTGGAACTGGGCATGTGCTACCACGCTCAGCTCAGAGGATCCTGTTTAAAATAAAGGATCTGACACTCTTCTACTGCTCACATGGGTGCTATCAATACAAAGGAAGGAAAACCATACACAAAAGATCAGGCAAATAAATAGACCAAATTCTACACTCAAGAACACTAGGAATTTACTGCTTTATATATATGCAACTTTATAATTATATTGATGTATTTACCTTACAGTGAACCACTGATATTTTTATATAAGCCTAAAAATTTTCTTTATAATTAGCCTTTTAAAAAAAAATTTGTCTTATTTTGTGTGTGTGTGCATGTGATGTGCTCATGTGCACACGTGTTTATGTGTGCAGGTGCCCAGAGGCCAGAAGAGGGCAATGATGCTCTGGAACTGGAGTTACAGACAGTTCAAAGTCAAGTAATGAGGGGTCTGGGAACCAAGATTTTATTAATATGCCTTAACACAACAGGCAGAAGACAGTTAAGTCTGCAACTATAGCAGGACACAACCAGTAAAGGCCATACTACTAAAAAAAAGTGCCAGGAGTGGCAGCCTACACCTTTAATCCCAGCACTGGGGAGGCAGAGGCAGGTGGGTCTCTATGATAAGTTTGAGGCCAGCCTGGTCTATTTAGCTAGTTCTGGGCCATCCAAGGCTACAGTGAGTTCTTGTCTCAAAAAAGAAAACCAAACCAAAACACAAAACAAAAAAGATTTTAAAAGGTAAAGTAGCTGCTAACGGAAGGGGTCATGGAGAAAGGAAAATGACAGGTTAAACACCTGGAGAGGCTGAAGAGACTGGGGGGCGGGGGGGGGGGGGGGGGGGGGGGGGGGGAGCACTGGCTGCCCTTTCAGAGTCCAGCACCTGTAACATCAGTTCCAGATCAGAGATCTGATGCCTTCTGGCCTCTGCAAGCACCAAACACATGCATGCAGGCAAAACATCCACACACATAAAATTAGATGACATAAATTTAAGACACAATCTACTGAGATATATTAACTTTATAGTGATTTGGGCTCAATACACAAAATATATAATAAAATACAATGATGTTTATGGCAAACAGATTACAAGAGGAACTGCGGCCACACACCTTCTGTGTAGTATGGCATCCTGACTATTCTGGAGACACAGTGAAGGATCTACAGATTTGCTGCTGTTTTCTGATTCAAAATAGTAAAGTGAGGATGTCCCTGAAACAAGACTGACCGTGAACTTACAAGGGCTGGAGCTGAGTCATGGCTCATTATACCTTTTTCCTCTCAGTTATGTTTAGTATTTCCCGTAACATTTAAAAAAAAAATTTTTTTTTAAATTCCCAGAATGTGTGACAAGAAATACACACACACACACACACACACACACACACAAGGGGTAAATTATGAAATGTCATCAAAGGACTAACAAGCCATAACCAAACCATGCTAAACCAGTAACAAAAAGCCAAGCCCCAAGTGGAAAGAAAAAAGGATGGATAGGTAGCGCCCAAGTGCCTGGCAATCACAGATGGCGGCAAAGATATGGATCTATTGTAAGCTTGCTGCTCACGAGGCAGCAAGTGGAAGAGGCCCTTTGGAAAATTATCCTGGTGCCACCCAGCAATGCCAGTGATGCACACACCCTATGACCGACCATCAGTTCCTCTCCTAGGTTTGTAGCCCAAGATTTTATTAATATGCCTTAACACAACAGGCAGGTGAATCCAAAGGGTACCTGAAGACACGTACAAGAACATTCACAGCATCAGCGTGCAGAGAAGGCCCAACTAGAAAACTCCAACACACCCCACCACTCGGCCAAAAATAGCTTTCAATAAAGCTTTTAAGAAAAAGCACCTTAAAAAAAAATATCAAACTAGTTAAGGACATACTTTACTAAAAGATGTTGTAAAGGGAGAAAGAACACAGAATCTGGGACAGGATAGAAAGCGAATTCTCAAGGCATTTTTATAAGACTGAAGGACAAATAAGTTACAATTATAAGACTAATGGCTCCGAGAAGGAATCCTGACAAGTCTGACTGGTGAGTAATGGAGATCTCTGGTCACCAGGGTGGGGACACAGGCCTGCTGTCTCGCACTCTGCTGGCGCAGCACAGGCTACACGGTGAGCCTGCCTCCGTACCAGCAAACTGAGCAGGAGAGAGGCTCTGTGAGCAGTCTCCATCCTCACAGGCCATCAGCATCCAGCAATGACTGACTACAGAGATGCAGGGTGGGAAGGACACTTGTAGACGGGGTTAACGGAGCTGAAACATCAGTCACTGTAGGAATTCAACAGCTAGGTCACTTGTCACTCTGCAATGCAGAGCACCGTCCACAACTCTAGTTCCAGTGGATCTGACACCATCTTCTCCTCCAGGGGCAGCAGGCTTGCATATGGCACACATACATACACACAGGCAAAACAATCACAACACACACACACACAAAAACCCCCAACATTGTAAAAACCTAAAAAATGTTCACTATACATACAAAGTCAAAGCTGAATATATATGTAAAATAGAGCAAACATGATCAAGGGCATAAATAATTTTAAAAGTACAATTTTTACCTTATAAAAGTTTCCGTATGACTTTCGAATATTGATCCACTTTTTAGCAAAGGGAGGGTATTTGAGCCTGCTGAGCTGGCACTGGATGTTCAAGAACTTACTCATATCCCAGGAACTTATCAAAAGAGAAAAAGGGCATAAAGTAAGTGCTAAACTATTATTACAAACAATACTTTAAGTTGTTCTTTTATTTCTTCTTATGTTGACCGTCTCATATTCACACAAAATACCACGCTTAGAAAATTAACCTTGATTCCCAGGAAATACTTTAAAACTCTAATCAAAAACAAAAACAAACAAACAAAACCAAAAAACCCCCGCAGTATCTTCTTCTTAAACCAATTCTTCCTAGGCTCATCTTGATTGCTTTTGTAGTCTTGGTTCCTGCCAAACTGTCGCCTTGCTGTAACTCCTCGGCTTGACTGTCACACCAAATTTATCATTGAAGTTCTTTAAGAGTATGCCTTGACATAAAACATGTAAGCAACTAATTTAGAGACAAATTTTAGGGTGAAATACAACCTGACCTGCTATTTCTCTACACCGTGCTTACTGCGGGACAGTGTGCGCTGCACTCCTTAATCCCAGCACCACAGCACCTGAAGCAGCCAGAGCTACACAGCGAGGCCTTGTCCCAAAACCAAGCCAGGGAAGTACTGAGTGCGCAATGTGGAAACCAGTGCATTCAAGTGTGGCTTTTCTTAGGCAGAGTAAAAAACAGGAGTAACTAGAACCTTCCGTGGGAAATTTCACAATCCCTCAACTCGGCTGCTGTAAAAACTACTGCACACCCGAGGAGCCTACTGCTGCCCCCGTGCACTTTTAACAGCCCTCACCCACCTAAGCCTATTCCCCGAGCTGCCTGGGGCACGAATTACTGGTTTTGCTGCTGCTCTAATTAAAAAACAAACCAACCAACCCATACTGATTTTGAATACCTGTGCAGGAATTTAAGATCATGTGTAAAGATCTCGAAGCCCTTCTATGTCAGGACCGTCCTGACAGGGGAGCACACACCACCACAGCATCAACCAAACCTGAAGCTCGTCAGGGCTTCTTCCTTCCCCTTTAATGGCACTGTGGTCTAGTGACCCTGGGACAATGTCTGTAACCCTGTCAACCCTTCAGACCTTCCTATGCAGCTCTTCATTTCCCCTTTTCTTTTTTGGAGAAGAGGCCCAAGTAGGTTTTTGAGATAGGGTCTCAAAAGACAGTTGAGACCTGCCTCAAATTCACTATGTAGGCTGACCTTGAACCCTGATCCTCCTGCCTCCATCTCTCAAGCGGGGAGATTACAGGAGTGCCCCCACACCCAGCTCTCACTCCCCTTTCCATAAGACAGACACCTCTGGACTCGGTAGGCACTAGAGGAAGACTACGCAGTAATAAAAGGACTGTTCTGAAAGGCCTTGCAACTTCCTTACAAAAAGATCACACACCAGACAGTCACATGGGCCGACATCGTACTGGCTGAAGACTTTCACAAGAGATGGAAAGACCAACGTGAGTTGTGGTGCCAGGGTAAAGCAAAAGGAAAAGCAGGTAAAGAGGAGAATCTCCCAGAAGAAAACAGGAAGTGGACAGAGAAAGGTAAAGCCTGAGAATGAACCGGCAGCCTAAAAAATGGCGGGTGAAGCAGGTGTAGGTGTGTCTGTGCGTGTGTGCGTGTGTGTGTGCATGTGTGTACGCCAAGCTGAAGGCCTCTGAGAGCAGGTAAATGTCATGATGGAACACAGACAAGCTGTTTCAGCGTCCTGTACAGTATGTATCATTCTGGGTCTCTAGTCACAGACTTGATGATGGTGGCCTTCCCTCCTTCCTTCCATCCTAGGAATTCAAACTAGGAAAAGAACATGAAAAGAAAAACACTGCCTTGTGGAGTGACTCCTGGGAACTTTTAATGAGTAACACTGGACATTCTAGCCGTTCAAAGAGTAAGAGCCTCTTCACTGTTAAAAGGATTTAAACCTATTCCCTACTTACCCATCTGTTAATATGCAGTACTTGTACTTAGTGCCCAGTTCCTTTGACTTCATCCACTCAATTACTTTCTTCAGGACCTGAGGGAAAGCATCGGCTCTGTCTACCTGATCCTGAAGACACAAAAGGAGAACAAGTTTAGGGCAGCTGCTCTTATAGTCCTACAACATGCCCAGGCATGACCTGGAGAGAGACAAACACACGTGAACTGTGAAACTCTGTGATTTCAATGACTGAGATCTACTTACCACCTAAATGTTCATCTGAGATCACTGAACTCGTCTTATGGCCAAGGACTAAAGCCTGCTTTCAAGTGAGTGTGCAAGTCTCCCAAAATCAGGAGCTAAGATTGCCCTGGTTTTGTCGGCTGGCGCCTGGAGTCACCAGGAAGAATGGCCCTCAACAGAAGGATTACTAGATCCCTGGTCGGCCAGTGGCCCGTAGGGACTTCCTCGACTGCTGATACAGGAAGGCCAAGCCTCGCTGGGCAGAACCATCCCTGGGCAGGTGGCTAGGGATCCTGGATATATAACAAAGCCAGGTCTGCTTCCTCTCTGCCCTGACTTCCTTCAGTGATGGCCTGTGATCGGAAAGCGCAGGATGAAGTAAACCATCTCCTCCAAGGAGCTTTGGTGGTGGTGTTCACTACAGCAGCAGAAGTGAACGAGAACAAGGACCGACCCCGGTGGCTCTCTCTGTGATTAACTGAGTCTTCAGACAGCAGCTGCCCTAAACTTGTTCCTCTAGGCTACAGCCCTGAAGTATTCTATCTCGCTCACTTCTCCACACTACACTACAGTACGGGGCACATCGTACCACACTGCCATGAGGCTGGACTTCAAACTGTCGATCTGATTCACTGCCTCTCTCTTACACTTGCTTTCAGGATGGGGACCCTTTATGATTGGCTTGCCTCTGCCGAGCTCAAACACAGTCTCAAGAATCCATAGATTTGAGCCATCCCGAACTACACCGAGTTCTGCCACAGCACACCTAGAATGTCCATTCTGTCCTTTCACTTATCAAGATTCCGTCCAACTTCACCAACCTGAAGACATGTCTCGGGGCAGCCCTACCTTCCAACACAGATGTAAGCCTCCTGTACAGATGTCTACACAACCTAATAAAATACTGACTTGTCACTCTTCCTAGCCAAGCTGTGACTACTGGCTTATTCTGTCTGACCCCAACTGAGACTTGAAATATACAGTGGGCACTGAACTATGTGGAGAGTCAGCAAACTAATGAAGGATCCAAATAATTAAAAAAGGCCTACACATGAAAATATAGACAAAACCAGAGACGGGCCACCAAAGGTATATAGTCAATACTGTAACCAGGCACGGTCTAAATCCTGTCTGTGCTCCATTTCTCAGCTGAAATCTTGACTGCATCCTTACAACTCCATGGGTGTGAGGGGGAGCAGGAAGTAACAAAATGCTATCAAGTGTAGAGCTGACTCCTGGGCTTTGACTTCTGTTTCTAAGTGAGGCTCCGTCAGTGCTGCCCAAGCTGCCCTCAAACGTCTGTGCTCAAGAGCGCATTCGGCCTCAGAACTGAGGCCCCTATTCCCTTAGCATGTGAGACTATAACACACACCACTGCACCAGCCCTAAGACCTTTGGTTTGTTTTAAAAAATTACTATTTTGTTGTTATATACAATTAATTTATTATTTTTTAAAAAATTCTTTAATTTTGTGTATGTAGGTATTTTGCCTTTATGTGTACCATGTGCATGTTCAGTGCCTGTGGAGGCCAGAAAAGGGCACTGGATCCTGGATCTGGAGTCACAGACAGTTGTGAGCTACCATGTGGGTGCTGGGAATCGAACCCATGTCCTCTGAAAGAACAGCCAATGCTCTTAACTGCTGAACCATCTCTACAAACCATCTCTTTGTTGTTGTCTTAATTACAGTATGAAAGACTTTTACCAAGCAAGGAAAACAGCACGTTAAATTGCTCATAATGATATTCTTTAAACTACCACAATAAATCACGGATTTAAAGATTTCTTTCAAATTCAAAATAAATAACCACTCGCCACCCAAACTAACAGAAATGAAGAGAGAATTCTCACCTGAGTAATTCCAGTAAGATTGATGCAGAAATCTGAAAGATGTGAGTTAACCTCTGGCCTCACGTACTGCTGGAACGTATCTTCCTGCAAGGAAGGACACAGTGAAAGTGCTGTGTGTGACTACAGTCCATGACACATGGGAAACAAATCCAGCCACAGCAGAATTACACAGGTATCCATGGCAGAGTATTTTAGAGCGCCTAAGGACAATTTCCCAACAAAAAGCCTCTGATACCCAAATGTAAAGTCACAGTTCATTTTGATTTTTAAAAACATCATGTCAGCAGGTGTCTAAAAGCAAACCTTCAAGGTTGTGGCAAGTGTTTTCCTGGTATGTAAAATATTGGTCATTTTGCTTGATCTATGTTAAGAATATTAAGCCTATTAAGTTGGTCCTTTACAATAGTGGGTTTTTAAAATGATGCATTCTTTTGAGGAAATGAGGCTTCAGTCACAGGAAACCAGCTCAAGACTAAATAAATAAATGGGTTTAATAATAAATAAATACATAAAAACAGGAGACAACTAGAGGTAAGAGGAGGCTAGGTCATACATGGAATACGTGTTTGATTTAAAGTTAGGTCAGGAGTCATGGAAAGGTTTTGAAAGGGTTCCATGTGCCCCTGTGTTGGAATCGGCTGGTAGCAGGATAGAAACAGACCTACTGATGAAGAACTGCCCAGAAGCTCACAGGCCAGCCAGTCTGCAGTGGGTAGGCAAGAGAACTAAGAGATCACACCAAACAACGTGAAAGGAGAGAACCACCTCCCCAAACCACCTCTGACCTTCACACGTGGGCTGTGGCATGCATGCGTGTGCACCCTCACACACACATCTTTGTAAATATTTAAAAAGAATACACAGCTTAAACTTGACTGAAGGAAGTGGGTCTAGGAGATGGTGGGAAGAAAGCACATGAAGACAGAAGTGTATGTACCTTATCTGAAGAGTTCTTCCTAAAGAGAAGAGGGGTAGCCGGCAGTACAGTGGAGTAAAAGGAGGATTTCCCTGTGGTGGGACAGCACGTGATGAGAACACACCAGAAAGTGATGCACCCTAATGTCTAAGTGCTATCAGTGCCCTAAACTGCAGAAGGAAGGAAGTCCTACAAGTTATCCAGGGAATCTGCCGTCACAGCTGCCGTGTGTCCTTTTTGACCATTAATCTCTTGGGAGAAGGCGACTTCAGAAACAGGCTCAAATATGCAGGTGGCACAACTAGTAAGAGACCCACTTCAACATGGCATGGGGAGAGAACTAAGTCCCGAAAGCTGTCCTCTGCCCCGCACTACCAAGGGGGATGGCGAGGAAGAACAGACTAAACCAGGCTGTGAACAGAAAAGCCATGTGTTGCTGTGGGACGGTCTGTATGTCAAATTGCTCTGACTGGTCAATAAATAAAACAGATTGGCCAGTGGCCAGGCAGGAAGTAGATGGGACAAGGAGAGAGGAGAGTTCTGGGAAGCGGAAGGCTGAGGCGGAGAGACAATGCCAGCCGTCGCCATGACCAGCAGCATGTGAAGACGCCGGTAAGCCACCAGCCACGTGGCAAGGTATAGATTTATGGAAATGGATTAATTTAAGATAAAAGAACAGTTAGCAAGAAGCCTGCCACGGCCATACAGTTTGTAAGCAATATAAATCTCTGTGTTTACTTGGTTGGGTCTGAGCCGCTGTGGGACTGGCGGGTGACAAAGATTTGTCCTGACTGTGGGCAAGGCAGGAAAACTCTAGCTACAATGTGTTATCATGTACAAGGCCTTCCTGACGTTAAGTGACTAGATAGATGAGGCATGATGATGTCTCCTCGATCACACTTTATAAGGTAAAAAAGTATTATTTCGAGGAGTACCTTCTACCATGTTCTAAACTAACAATGCAGTGCCTATAATTACTTAAGGCATACACATACACAGACTGGGAATTAAGGTCCAGCTGCCTGCCCCCCCTTGTAGAATATGATTTGAAGGTGTGTTACTTTTGTTTATGTTGCATTTGTTTAACTCTGTGAAGCTGTGTTACTCTGCCCGTCTAAAACACCTGATGGTCTAATAAAGAACTGGACGGAGAATAGTAATGCAGGAGAAAGGATAGGCAGGGCTGACAGGCAGAGAGAACATACAGAAGGAGAAATCTCAGAGGACTCCAGGCACCAGACACCCAGTTACACCTCCAGCCAAGGAGTAAGAGTAAGATTTATAGAAGTAATAGAATAGGAAAAGCCCAGAGGCAAAAGGTAGCCAGGATAATTTAAGAAAAGCTGGCTAGAAATAGGCCAAACTAAAGCCAGGCATTTATAATAAGAAGCCTCTGTGTGTAATTTATTTGGGAGGTGGGTGGCAGGCCCCCAAAAGAGCAAAAACAACAATCAACACCCCCATGCCATCACCAACTATTTCTACAAACTACCCTCCACCCTCACAGAACATCAAAACCATAAGCTGATACGTTCCACAGAACTAGACTCTTATCTCTGGGACCAGGGCCAGGCTCCAGGGTATTTTTTCTGTTTTATCTGTCACTTCCCTAGAGATTTGCCATCCACTCAGATCTTCTAAGCAACAGAAAAAGCACAATTTCAACTCATGGAGAGGAAGAAAAGCAGGAATTGCTTCATTATGATTTTACTGTTAATCATGCTGATAGGGAGCTCACAGCAATATGCAAAGATCTCCTTTTGGAATTTTATTTCCAGCTAAAATGGCAAACAGGCGCTTCCAGCTTCCTATTGAACACTAGAATAGTTCCAACTAAAAATAAGATGAAAATGCAATTTTCATTTCTTACTTACTATTTTTTTTACTTACTATTTCTAAGGTGTGTATATTCAACAGAACAACAGGAAACTCAATGATTTCATGTAGAAAATCAGCTGGGTTTCCCTCTTCACAAGTAGCCTCAAAGTCAATAATACAAATGTAGTCATAGTAACTGTCCACAGAATTGCTTTCTTTCAACATCAACTTCTGCTTCTTGTAATAGTTTTTCAATCTCTTCTTTAGGACATCCTTGACTCCTCTAAAAAACAGAAGATTGGGCGAACGTTATAGTCAAGAATCCCAGGTCCTAACTGCTGGCACTGGTTGAAGAGCCGCAGGCACAGAGCTGAAACAAATGGAAGGAAAGAAAAACTCAACACTAAGTTAGCAAAGAGCCAATGAAAACAAAATGCTCACTACGACCAATCTTCCTTCACAAGAGAAGTCTTTTCTTCATTATATCTAGTATTTCAAGCCATAACCTTGCACACACACACCTAACACTGCCCTATATGCTATAATATATGATATAAAAATTGAAGATAACTGGACAAACTGTAACATTGAGTGAAAAAATGCAGATTGAACACATATTTTTTCTTCTGGCATTCATGGGTTAGACAACTAAATAAACGAAAAACCTCTTAAGGGTATGAAAGCATTACGGCCTCAAGTGGAATGTCTTATAGCTACTTCAAAAGTAATTTAGGATAAACCCCCAGAGCATGCTTTGAGAGAACACTACTATACTCACAGTTCTCTTAAAAGTAGGTTGTTTGATTTCTTGGTCACACCGCCAATAGGGGACTTAAAACTGACACATTGTAAGCCCTTTGTTTTCCTTTCTAAACTGCCACTGACGCACTGAACAAGTATCCTACTTGTGGAAACTGAAAATCAACCAGCTGCTTGTTTTAAGACTATTTTAGTGTTTTCTTCTTTATGAGACAGGGTCTCATTATATAGTCCTGGCTGTCCTGGAACTCACTGTGTAGACCTGGCCGGCCTCGAACTTGGAGATCTACCTGCCTTTCTGCCTCCCAGTTACCAGAATTAAAGTCATATACCACCATGCCCAGCATTTTAGTGTTTTCTTTACACATTATCCAAACCTAGAAAAGTCCCTCAACCCTTTCCATATTAAGACAGCGAGCACCCTGTGAGACGTGACTACCTTGTCTGTCACTTTATTTACTGTTTCCCTAAGGAAATGGCACTGTGTACCTGACGGCAGCACAGATATTGAACCAGCCGTCCTGTTGAAAAACTTCTCCCTCTACCATCTGCCCGGCTCCTTCTTATCCAAACACAGTTTACCAGCTCTACCTCTGCACACTACTTGAGCCAGGCTCTCCTCAATCCTCTCCCCCACAGCTTCTCGTAGTTCTTGGACTATGGCAGAAGGCCCCCCACCCCCACCCCCGAGATCACAGTCTGCAGCACACTGCTTCACCTCACTGAAGAACTGAGCATTACTTCAATTTCCCATGTAAGCCATCTCAGTGGCTTCCTTCTATCCGCACAGGGTTCCTTTACTTTGCCTCAACTTACCATTTCAGTCCCACTGTCAAACACTCCCTCTTCCCACAGCATACCGCCACACCCTGAGTTATGGACAAAGCACACTGTGTGCCGTAACTGGACTAGACAGCATGCTTTTGAATTCTTTAAGTTTGACTGTACAACAAAGACAAGAATATATGACTGAAAACACACAAACAGAAATTGCAAGGTTTTCTGTTTTAAATTTCTTTTTACCTGAAATATGCTCCTTCCCTGTCCTATCTGGCGTCATTTAAATGTCGCATTTCTGAACTCCTGGGACACACCGCTCTGCGCCCTCAGCTGCACTGCAGTCCTCAGCCCTCCACCACCACCCTGACCGCTCTAACTGTGACATTTGTGTGTTTTCACGAGACTGAGGTTTGCAGAGTGGGGGAATGTGTCTGTATTTACCTTTATAACGTCAATGTCTAGTGTAGTGCTTAGAGTTCAATACAGGCTTGTTGAATAAATGTACAAGCATACATCTAGACCTCTAGCTCCCATGTAAGCCAGGAGTAAGCAACTGATCTTCACACCTGGGAAGAACAAAAATTTTTCTCAGACATCTTCTGTAGGCCGCAGGTTGTACTTTAATAACAGAAAGAGTCAAGAGAAAATAAAATCAAAACGTTCCTTACAAACTATGATACAGACAACCTGGAAGGGGAGAACAGGTAGGTGCTCTTTTGAAAAGTACTACAACAGTTCCATCTGAAAACCAGTGGAGGCAGGCCACTTAGAAGGAATAAGAATTCTGACTACCCTGAAACAATGTTTTCAACTATTACATACAGTCAGTTTTTTTTCCTTGATATCAAACACTGTGCATATTTCTGGACGATAAGAGCCAGAATGCCACACACCCCAAACTTAAAAAAAAAAAAAAAGTGGGAGGAGCTAGAAAATAGTTCTGAAAACGCATGTGTCTGTTTCTTAGAAGACAGAGGGTTCATTAAGCTACACTTTTTTATTCAGTACAGTTAAATGTGATGGATACAACAGCTCCTTCGGAAACTAAAACAAAGCGATTGACTCTAAGTGAATGATTTCTACCTGATTTCAGACAAACTTCTGTCATAAAAATATCCTCTATCATGTCAACTAAACGAGCAACTATTATGCAAAATTTTCAAGACCAGTATGGTGAAACAAGCCTTCCCCCAGGAGGCAGAGAGGAGGACTGTATGTTCAAGGCCAGCTGCTCAGACTACACAAAAGCTCGTGTCAAAAGTAAAAAGTCAACATACTTGCTATAGCAAATGTGACTGTACATCTATACAATGATGGTACATTTCTAAAATAGTCACAAACTTTGATTCTGAGACCTTCTTTTGCTATCTATAGGAGAAAAATACGAAGTTGCATGCCAAGACTCATGTTAAAGAATATAAATTATGCTGGGCGGTGGTGGCGCACACCTTTAATCCCAGCACTTGGGAGGTGGATCTCTGTGAGTTTGAGGCCAGCCTGGACTACCAAGTGAGTTCGAGGAAAGGTACAAAACTACACAGAGGAAACCCTGTCTCCAAAAATATATATATAAATTACAGTTGTGATTTGAATGATCTCATAGTAGGAATTTTTTTGTTTTAGTATTTTCAAGATTTTCTAAAATGAGCAGGTACTACTTCTGTAACTGTAAGGTTATTATGGTTTTGAGAAATACAGTGTATTAGCTGTTTTAAGCAGCAGGTTAAAGTTAGTTTTAATTACCTTGTTTCAAGTTTAAATTCTGAGAGTTTGGCTTTGAGTTCCTCCTTACTCATTCTGTTAATACAACCATTTGTCATTGCAATCTCTTTGTAAACTGGGTCACTGAAGTCACTTCCATTGGAGGTAATGATCTTACATCCATCTGTTTCCTTGCCATCAAGTCTACATCGCTGCTTTTTCTATGAAAAAGAGAGAGAGGTCATTTGTAATCAGTGCAAATACATTTTTAAAGATGCAAACTCCTAAGCGTTCCCCCTTGACACCAGAGGAGGAGGACAGGAAGATGAGAGACGTGTTTCCAAGATAATTGGCCCTGCTCTGTTCTGAGTCATGAGACTCCTCAGAGGCAATGAAGCTAAGTAAAAAGAAGACGGATTATAGAGTCAGGGCCATGACAGTCTGGGGCCCCAGCTGGCCAATTACAGCAGCATGGCCTTGGGCATTTATTAGCCATTCATCTGCAGTTCTCTCACCTATACAAATATACTTGTCCTTGATGGTATTTGGTAATGGTAAACAGTATTTAGGTAGCATTTATTCTAAGTATGAGCTTGCGTACACAGCAGGCTAACTACTAATGAAAGATAATTTTACTTACAATCGTCAGACTATAGACAAGCCCTTTCACAAACAGTATCCTGAAACTTAGAAATAAGCCAAGTTTAAGTGACTTTTTATACCATTGTCTGTGGGAGCCCGTTTTCAGGTTCCTAGTGGCTTTACCCAGCAGGTCTGCTCTGCATAGAGGATGACTGGACCACAGGCCTGCATGCAGGTGTCTGAGATGGCCTGCACTGGGTTGTGCTGGGGGCGGGGGGGGTGGGGGTGGGGGGGTGGGGTGGGGCGGGGGGTGTCTTTTGCTCCATCCCTTGGCATTTCTATAAATACTCTAGGGCAGAGACAGTCAAGGCCCATTGAAATAGATTCCAGGCCCTCTCGAGGCTACTCTGTATTTTCCATCTGTTTCTCCCCCCTCTAATCCTAATATTTCCTGCTGTTCCTACTCAAGAGCACTCTGAAGAAATGTAAGGGTGGTGGGGAGCCCACCAATTGTGAATGTATGAATCAGCGACCTCCCTACTTTTTAGCTTGGCTTTATTTCACAAAGTTAACAAAACCTACCCCAAATGAAAAGAAAACAGACTTCCAGTCCAGTACTAAAACTTCCAAGGACTTAAAGCAAACAAATGCATTCTGCTTCAAAGCTCCCATGTTAAGTCCCACATTTATCAGTTATTCAGATCTACAGTGTTGCCGTTCTGTCACATGACTCCACTCTATTTTCCCCATAGGTAGACCTGAACCACAAACACACTAATTTCTTTCTTCTTCTTCTTCTTTTTTTTTTTGGTTTTTTGAGACAGGGTTCCTCTGGGTAGCTTTGTGCCTTTCCTGGAACTTGCTTTGGAGACCAGGCTGGCCTCGAACTCAGAGATGTGCCTGGCTCTGCCTCCCCAGTGCTGGGATTAAAGGCATGTGCCACCACCACCCAGCCTAATTTATTCTTTATATTTAAACTTACAAAGAATTTTAAGCTCCATCTTTATTCAGGTTACAAAACTGTCAACATTAAAGAATATTTATTTTAACCAAAACTGTTGTCTTAGTTAATTCATACAAATTTTCTTCTTCTAATAACTCCATTCTGATACACTTGAAGAATTCTTATAGAGCTTTGAAAATTTACTTCTTCTAGACATATAAATAGTAACTTCTATAAAGATTTATCTTTGCTACTAAGGACAATTCCATCCTTGATTTTGGGGAAATTGTTTCCTCCTGAATTTGAGGCCTACACTACAAGTTCTCCCCCCAAAAAAAGAAACCTACAAAGGAATAGAAGGAAATATTCAAAAGCCCATATGCATGAATTATCTACAACTACACATTAATTTACTAAATTAATGCCCAAGATTAGCACTAGCATCCACTCCAGTCTCTAGATCCATCTGTGGTGTCTCATACAGGACTGGCCAGATAAGAAACGTGGAGATGAATTCACAACACGGAAAGAAATACTCATTTTCATAGAACCTTGACATTCTGGAATTTTCATGTACCCAATTAAATACATGCCTAGTTTCTATTACCACAAATAAGACATCCTTTTACATTATGGGAAATGATCATCAACTTCTACATTAATTTGCTATAACGTAGAGAAGTACTTTCAAGTGTGGAACTTAAGAATGGGTTGCACACTTTCCAGAATAAAAATCTGAGTACCTAAAAAAATGGCTGTTCTTTTTCTATTGAGAAGGGGGCTCTAGCTTGGTCTTTGAAAGCCCTTTTTAAAGAACACGACCTACTGTTTCTGAGGTGAGACTTTTATAAAGTATAACTACTGCTAAATAAAACCTGTTTCCACATCTTGTTGCCAAAACTATGCACTGTCTACTTACAAAAGAAAAGCTTTTGCATCTGCACACCAAAACAAAAGTGTTCAAACATTAAAATGTTTCCTCTTCCTTCTGCTGGTTTACATCAACCATTGAAATTAGAATCAATGGAAATTTACTAGATAAATCTCAAAAACAACAAACAACTTTGTGTGGCTGAAATCAAGGAAAACATATATACACTCATTTATTAAAAGCACTTAACGGTAAGGTTTCTTGTTTTTTGTTTGTTTTTTCGAGACAGGGTTTCTCTGTGTAGCTTTGCTGATCTCGCTTTGTAGACCAGGCTGGCCTCGAACTCAAAAAGATCCGCCTGCCTCTGCCTCCCCAGTTTAAATCCTGGGATTAAAGGCGTGCGCCACCACTGCCCGGCAACAGTAAGGTTTTAATGAACAAAATAATCCCTAAAATCAATGCAAACACAGACCCAGGCCACAAAACATTTTATTTCAAAGTTTCAGGACTTTGAAAGACAATTAAGTTTATTCGGTTTCTCTCATGAAGCTTTGCAAATTAGCTCTAAAACTGACTTAGATGATGTTGCTGACAACATGTATTAGAACGAAAGGGGCATCTTTCCAGAGGGCGAACTTAACAGAGTACCAATTTAACAATGGCAATAAAATCCGGAGGAAGAGTGGCCAGGACAAGGGGAACACAAGATCTTTAAGGAAGAAAACCCTCCACCACAAAAGAACACGGAAGTCAGAGCGGACAGCAAAGATGTGCACTACGCAATAGGCAAAGGCGGCGGGGCGAACTGAAGGCACGGAATGAGGGGAGTAAACGAGCTATATTCAGACCATTACAACATCACTCTAGAGCAATTTCTGCTCTTGCAAGAGGCCCAGAGTTCGGTCCCCAGGACCCATATCTAAACCTCCTATTCTGGTCTTCGCAGGCACTTGCACACACGGGAATCCATTTACACACATATACATTAAAAAAACACATTGAGCCGGGCGGTGGTGGCGCAAGCCTTCAATTAATCCCAGCACTCAGGAGACAGAGCCAGGCGGATCTCTGTGAGTTCGAGGCCAGCCTGGGCTACAGAGTGAGTTCCAGGACAGGCACCAAAACTACACTTAGAAACCCTGTCTCGGAAAAACAAACAAACGAACAGACAATAACATCGTAAAGGCTATTCTGGCTACTACCGCACGGTGTAAATGGAAAGAACAAAGGCACTAAGGGAGCCTCTTCATCACACCCACCCACTTTTCGACATCTTGGTTTGGAGCCTACACTTTCACGGCTGAGCAGATCCAGATCCTCTCTCTAGCCCCTGCCAATACCCTCGATTCCCAGCGCTCCACTCCGACCGACGACGAAAAGGGGACGGGCCTGAGGCCATCTCATTCACCACCCGCAGCTAGCTAGCTCATCAGGATGAATCCATACATTTAGGTCTGGGGATCCGGCTTACAAGCCTGCCGCTGTCGCGAGGACGGGCCGGTGTGGGGTGTGGGGTGGGGTGGCGGCAAATTACTTAGAAAGCCGTTCGTGGCTGGGTTCTGGGAGTGACAGCGGGGGACAGAACAAGACAGGGTGGGTGGGAACCGGGGCAGATAGAGCTGGCAGTGGGGGTCGATCGTCCGGGGCTGGGGAGGCACAGGCGGCGGCGCTCGGGAAGCTCACCCGGGGTTGTGGGGGTTGGAGGTGGGGTGGGGGAAGCGCTGGGGCCCGATCAGCCAATCAGCGCCGCGGGGCTGATTGGAACCGGCCGGGCGCCCGCGCGCACCGAATGTTGACGCCGCATTCTCACTCGGAACTTCCCGCCCGACCTCCGCTCCCTCGCCCCGCTGGGGCCGGGGACAGGGACGGGGCCGGGGCCAGCGCGGCAGCCCCGCGCGAGCAGCCTCACCTCCACGCTCAGCGGCCGCGGCTCCTCACACTCCGGCCGCCGCGTCTTCTGCTGAGCCGCGTCGCCGCCGCTGCCGCCGCGGTGCCGGCCCCGCTGGTCCTCCATGCTGCCTCTTCACCGCCGGGAGATGGCCGCCGGCGCTCGCTCCTGCTCCGCCGAGCCCCGCGCGAAGCCGCCTTTTCTCCCTTCAAAAACAAAAAAACAAAAAAGAAAACTACCGCGCTCCCGTTCCCGCGGCGGCCGCCACACAAACTCCGCCGGACGCCTCCTACTTCCGGGAGCGTGGGGCGTCGTCACGCCGCGCAGGCGTAGTGGGCGGGACCAGGATCTCGCGCGCGCGCGCGCACCGGACCGGCGGGAGCGGCCCGGGGAAGTGGGCGTGGCCGTGGCCGAGCCGCGCTTTCCAAGGCGTTGCCCGCTGCCTAGGCGGCGTCTCTGAAGCCGCCCTAATTAGCGGTTGCTGCGGGTTCTCAGATCTTTTTCCCCAGGAACTCAAAACGCCTGCTTATTTCCCTCCGGTAGCCGAAGTTGCTTTGAAATCGGCCAGGGTGAGCCGGGCGGTGGTGGCGCACGCCTTTAATCCCAGCGCCTGGGATGCGGAGGCAGGTGGGTCTCTGTGAGTTCGAGGCCAGCCTGAGCTACCGAGTGAGTTCCAGGAAAGGCACCAAAGCTACACAGAGAAACCCTGTCTCGAAAAACCAAAGAAAAGAGAGGGGGAAAAAAACCAAAACCCAAAAACGGCCAGTGTGATCTTTGCCCTTCTGCAGATGTGTTCATGTCTAGACACCGCAGGTTTCCTTTCGGCTAGTTGCTCGCTTTTTGTTGCTGTTTGGCATTCTCTGGCATTTTTAAATCATTTCATTTAGGGAAATTTTCATTCATCATGTGCTCCCCACTTTGTGTTCATGGGTGTTTTACCTGCAGGTATGCCTGCATCTAGTGTGTGCAGTACCCCAGGAGGACAAAAGAGGGCGCGGTATCCTCTGGGATTGGGATTGGAGTCAGAACCAGTTGGCAGCTGCCACATAGGTGCTGGTGTCTTAGAAGTAAGTTTGAGAAGCAAAGGAAGAGACCACCGTTCCAAATGAAGTGTCTGGGCAAGGCAAACTTTACTCTTGACCAAGCGGGTGTGCTCAGAAGAGTGAACACACAAGAGACAGGAAGTGTGTTTGGTGTTTATTCTAACTTTGGTGGTGGTGGTGTTTCTTCCGCGTTTCCTGGGGTCCAGGCTCACAGGCTTATTCAACTGGGTAGTCTGAAAAGAACTGGAAATGGAGGAAGGGGGAGAGGGTCACTGTGCCAGGTCATCCAGGTCCTAGAATAAAAGAGCAGTTCTTTGTGCAAACAATGGTCTTTCTGGTTCTGGAGGATTGAAACATTTGCATTAAAGTCTTAACAGGTGGGGGAAGATAAAACAATTAATTCTTTGTCCTAAACATAAGTTTTATAGTATTTATAGAAAAAACTTATTTATTTTATTCTGTGTGCATGAGTATTTTGCCTACATGTCCATCTATGCATACTGCATGTACGCACGTGCAGTATGAGAACCCCTGAGATTGGAGTTTCAGAAGGTTGCCAGCTGCCATGTGGGTGCAGGAACGGAACGCTTGTCCTTCGCAAGATCAGTGCATGCTCTTACCAGCTAAGCTGTATTTCCAGCCTCTTCATTGGTTCCTGATGTGTAGCTTCCTCCAATTCTTTTCTGTCTGGGATTCATAATAGCGATATTAACACTGTTTCTGCCTTTCATGTCCTTACTTCTTAAGTTTCTATTTCTCGTATCTTCGTTTTCTCTCTCCAAGCCATTGGAGGTCATTTATGATAGACTCCTCCCCCACTTCAGCAGCAGCAGCTTGTAAGACCAGAAACTGAAACTCCATGACTGTGGTTCCTACTCAGAGGACTGGAATCTGAGCCATGCCTCTAGATTAATATCTGCCTCACTCAAGGCCTTACAGAACAAGAGCACACCTCCATTCCCTCCTAATCCAAATGGGCTTGTCAATCACCAGTGCAAGAGGGGGGGACCCCATCCCCTAGGAGAAGCTGTATTCTAGAGACTAGAACTGGTCAAAAGCATAACTAGAACACAGGCTGGGCATGGTCTCTTTGGCCTTTGTCCAAACTCACTCATTGAGTGTATGTCCTCTATAAGGGTGCCTTTGGTGACTGTCTGCACACCTTGAAAGTGCTCCATTTTCTCTGTCATAAACCCAGGAGGGATAGAGGTGGCCCAGTGGTTGGGAGCACATACTGCTCTTGCAGAAGACTCAAGTTTGCTGTCAAGTACCCACATTGGGTAGCTCCTAACTGCCTGTAGCTCCAGCTCCCGAGGATCTGACACTGACTGCTCTGACCTCCTAGGGCATGTACACACAGACATGCACACACTAAATAATAATAATAATAATAATAATAATAATAATAATATTTTTCTATACTATACTTTTTCCCCTCTGAATTCTTTCCACAGAGTTCACAAGGACTAGGGAGCCAAAGGGACTCCAGCGTGAGATCTCTATGATAGTGTCCCCTGGAAAAGTTCCATAATCTTGATTCTACAAATCTCTCTTGGGGTTGTTGCTATGACTCAGTGGGGAAAAGGTGCCACAAATCTCTACCTTATTATCCAGCTGTTTCTGCCTGTTATTTTTCTTATTTATTAATTTTTATCTTTGTGGGGTTTTTTTTTATTGAGCCAAACAATAACTCAGGGATGTTCCGTTGATTTACTTCAGAAAATTGATCCCATAAGAAAGGCAATCATGGAGCTGGAGAGATGGCTCAGAGGATAAGAGCATTGGCTGCTCTTCCAGAGGACCTGAGTGAGTTCAATTCCCACCACTCACATGGTGGTTCGCAACCATCTGTAATGAGATCTGTTGCCCTCTTCTGACTTGTAGGCAGAACACTATATACATCTGGAATCAACCAAATCCCAAGTGCCTGGGTACATTTTTTTCTGTTGTGTGTGTGTGTCGGGGGAGGGGGTAGTTCTTCATTGGATCCTTTGAGGTGGGAAGAGCCCACTCCTAAGCCTGGGTCATGCCCTCTAGTGGCAGCCTACATAAAAGGACATGGAAAAAGGAAGATTTTGCTCTTGGCCTGCTTGCCTTCACTCTCCATAGTAAGTCCATCTGTCCTGCTGCTGAGGTGTTCCTTCCCTGGTCAGGATTCCAGCGAGACTGAAGACTCACCGACATCAAGCCTACTGGACTCTTGGCCTTTCCACTGGCAGACAGCCATTGTTGGACTAAACGGACTAATTGGCCTGTAAGCCATTCTAATCAATTTGTGCTCTCCGTGCATGTGTGTGCGTGTGTGCGCGTGCATGTGCGTGTGCGTGTCTGTGTCTGTGTCTGTGTCTGTCTGTCTCTCTCTCTGTTGTGGTGATATTGTGTTCCCCAAAATATTGTGCACCCTAATAAATTTATCTGGGGACAGAGAACAGAACAGCCACTAGATACAGAGGCTAGAAAATGGTGGCACTCACACCTTTAATCCTAGCATTCCAGAGACAGAAATCCTTCGATCTCTGTGAGTTCAAGGCCACATTGGAAACAGCGAGGCATGGTGACACACACACCTTTAATCCCAAAAAGTGAGCCTTTAATCCTAGGGAGTGATGGTAGAAAGCAGAAAGGTATATAAGGCATGAGAGCCACCATTTTCTAGCCTCTGTATCTAGTGGCTGTCTGTTCTCTGACCCCAGATAAATTTATAAGGGTGCACAATATTTTGGGGAACACAGTACCACCACAGTGTGTAGCTGAACTGAGTCAGTTTAACCAAGGAGGCGACTTCCTTGAATGCAGGCAGCAGCATCCCATGAGTTGGAGTCCTGAATGGAGTAAGTGGAGAAAGCGGGCTGAAGACTGGACGTCATCTCTCTGCTTCCGTCCTGCCGGGTTCTCTCCTACTGCACAGCTAGATCCACAGTGTCACACCGCTCGACGATAATGTGCTATACCTCCAAATTCTTCCAAAATAAACAGTGTTCATAGGACACTTCGAGTGATTTGGGAAATTACAAGTTGTCTCTGGTTGCAAATTCTGTGCATGTGCACTTAGAACATTAAGAAAATAGAAGTTAGGCACGGTGGCTAACATCTTTAAATCTCAGCATGTGCTGGCCAGAGACAGGCAGATCCTTATGAGTTCAAGCCCTAGCCTGGTCTACATATCGAGTTCCAGGCCAGCCAGAGATACATAGTGAGACTCTGTTAAAAAAAAAAAAAAAAGAATTCTGTATTGTATTGAAGTTTACCACCACCAATCTCTGGTTTTGCTGTGCAGGAAGTTAGTTCTTTGAAGTGCCAGCAGAGGGCAGTCGACCCCAAACTTCCTGCACATTGTGTTTTCATCATTGAAAGTACTAACAGATTTTCAGTTTTAGTTCGAGGAGATAACAATTGAAAATCGATAGGAACACAGTTATAGAACATCTGGCTAGCATGCATGAAGCCCTAGGTTTAATCTCCCATACTCTGCTCCAAAAAAAAAAAAAAGTACTAGTCAGTAGGTTTAGCTAGTAGAAAATGTATATGAAAGTGTTCAATTTTTTTTTTCGTTTTTGTTTTTTTTTTTGTTTTGTTTTGTTTTTCGAGACAGGGCTTCTCTGTGTAGCTTTGCGCCTTTCCTGGGACTCACTTGGTAGCCCAGGCTGGCCTCAAACTCACAGAAAGCCGCCTGGCTCTGCCTCCCAAGTGCTGAGATTAAAGGCGTGTGCCACCACCACCCGGTGAAAGTGTTCAAATTCTTAAAAGGATTGTCACTTATTTTATATCCTTATATTAGCAATTCTATTGTTTTTTGTTTTGTTTCTGTTTTTACTATGTATTGTGGTGGATGCTGTTATTTAGGAGGGGGTTGCAACCTTTTCTTCATATTTTGCCATTCTTATTTTGGTGGGCAGGTGGCATACATAAACAAAATAGGATCAAATATGCTTTGTATTTCACTAAAAATCTTGGAAGGACAGGATTAATTCTGCTGAAGACAGATAAGTCAAAAGAATGCTCCACAGCAGAACAAGATCTTACCAAAGAAGTTTAGTGCTTTAATTTCTATACTAAAGTGATGAATTGCACTTTCGCATTGTCCTCCCCCCATCTTAAACACCATAAAATAGAAGTTATGTTTTAAAACCTAATTCCCCAAAGACTAGACTAAACGATAAGAGACCACGATCACATTTTTTTTGGAAGCTGGGGGTGGGGAGGATCTGTAGTCTATTTAACAGACCCAAGAACCCCAAATCATGAGCTAGCAGCGGAAAAGCCCAGCAGATCTGTGTCATATAGCAACGTCTTAGAGCAGTTTCTGGGGTTTTAGGGTATGCCCAGGACTGCAGGTGAATGGAGAGGGGAGCTAAGACAAGGAAGACTGGGAGAGAGTGGTTTGAAAAGAAGCAGGAGCACCAGAGCCTTGCTGACCTGGCAGGGTCAGGGTGCTTACTCTTCCTGAGGGGAATTAAGGGATCCCCCCCACACCCCTCCCCCAAAGCTCTTACCTAGTTCCCAGAATAGAACAGCTAGACTTCACCCTCCTGGTAGAAGATGGAAAGGCTCTTCCCTTAGGGCCTCTGGCCATCTATAAAGAAAATACACAGGCTGTTTAACTGTTTGAAGAACAGGGTCAGACTATGTAGTCCAGGCTGGCCAGAAACTCATAAAGCTCCTGCCTCTGCCTTTAAGTACTGGCATTACAAGTGTGACCCACCATGTCTGACTTGTTCATTAACTCTCAAAAGAGTCCTCAAGCCAATATAAATTGAAACTGGCCTCGGTTAGTAATGCCTACTAAACATCCCAGTTGAATCCAGCTTCCGCAAACCTTTTCAGAACCCCTTTGATTAACCTACAGCTGGCAAAGTCATCTAAGCAGAATCTACTTTATAATCAAGTACTGGATAGCTCATATAATCTGTAGGGAGAATGAAAACCCCTTCCCACCCTCAGTTAAAAATAATCTTTGAGGAATGTCCGGCAGCAAGTTTCCCAATCAGCCTTCTCCTCCATGCCACCCTCTTCTGAAATACAAGCTTTAGAAACAGGAATGTGCTACTTAGCTCTTGTCAACTTGTCAGTAACTCAGGTCACCCAGGAAGAGAGAACCTCTGGAGGAAGTGCCTCCCTCAGATCGGGCATGTCTGGGGGGCATTTTCTTAATGACTGACGTGAGGGCACAGCCGGCCGTGGGTGGTGCCAGTCCTGGGCAGGTGGTCCTGAGTTGTATAAGAAAGCTGGGCTAGCCAGTAAGCAGTGTTCCTCTGTGCCCCCTCCAGCTCTCTGCCTCTAGGATCCTGACGGAGCTCCTGCCCTGGCTTCTCTCAAGGGTGGGATGTCACTCGTAAGCTGAAGTAAAGCCTTTCATCCCCGGGATGCCTTTGGGCATGGCGTTTATCACGACAGAAAGCCAACTAGAACAAAGCATGTTCAATACCATTACTGCAAAGCTATTCGATATTATGGTATATGCTGGGCAAGATGTGAGTAGAGTCCAGGGAAGCTGTCTTTGTTCATCTGCACTTGCATTGTCTTAAGCAAGACTTGATGAAATTCTTGTTTTTCCCTCTGAGTCCCGCTATGTGTCTTTGAATATCGTCATTATACCCCAAAACATACTCTGCTTTGAGCTACTCGAAAGGTAAAGGCAAAGCTTGGCAAACTAAGGAGAAAATCTACTGCAGCCCATTCTGTCTGGCCAGGTCTCTTCTCCATGTCTGACGCACCATCTGTAGTTCTGTGAGACATGCCTAAGGGGCCCAGTTCCTGGGGAGGGACTTACTACTTTGTCCATAGACTTCCAGAAGATCTGTAAACTATCAGAGTCCAGTCCATGACTCAGGGGCCATTCAGACGATCCTGGAGCCTTCATAAAAAGTGTCAATTATTTTCTTCCTTATATGGCAGCTCTCCCTGTGTGTTTGTCTCTTAATTTTTCAAAACCAAATATTGTCAAAACTAAAATATCCAGGTTACAGATCCCCAGGTGAAAACATTTTTAAAAGCCGGTTAATGGGAGGCATGAAGAGGGCTCCTAAAACACTGAGCTCCATTTCTTATTCTGGATTGCAGTTGTAAAAAGGACTTACATCATCACCATCATCATCATCATCATCACCATCACCATCAACATATTTTAAAAAAGCTTTCGTATATATGATTCATTTTATAATTTAAAAGAATTACAGAATAGAAAAATATCATTCCCAAAATGTTACCTACCCCTACTTTGCCTTTAAATCATGTCATTATAAATGGACATTTCCTGAAACTATGACAAAATATAATAATGAGGAAGGGGCATCAAAGCACAAGAGACAAGAATGGTTTTGAAGAGAGTGCAGAAGTACTCAGGTTGAGAAGGCTTGAACGTGTCTGGTATAGACCAATAATGGAAGATACAGTGGAAGGAAATAATCCTGTATGGGAAATCAGTGTGTGGTTTGGGTTTGATATGAAATGCTATCCATAATCGCCTGTGTGTGTATACCTGTTTCCCAGTATACTGGTGACTCTGCTTTGTTAGGTCACGAAACTTCAAATGCAGCCTCAAGGGAGGAAGTGGCTTGCTGGGATGGACCTTAAGTTTTATGGCACACCCTAGTTGGTGTCCTGTTTCTGCTTCCTGTTCCATCAGGATATGAAGAGCACCGGCTATGTGTCCCCCCTCACAGATACTCAAGGTGGACTGTAGCCTCTCAGACTGTGGACCCACCCCTCCCCAAACTGCTTCTCGTCAGGTCAGTAGATTTCTGTGACAAGAAAAGCAGCCACTATAATACAGGAAAGTTAGTATGCATCTCGGCACATTTTCAGATGAAAACAACACAAGATTATAGAACCATCTAGGTATAAAAATGCTAGGACTTGAAGAGAAGAACAAAAATTAGACTGTCATTGGGCATGGTGGCACACACCTTTAATTCCAGCACTCAGGAGGCAGACACAGGGGGGACATCTATGAATTCAAAGCCAGCATGGTCTCTGTAGAATTCCTGAATTCCTGGGAAGGCCCCGTTGTTGTGGAATATTAGTTGAAGATGTGTTACATTTGTTTGTGCTATGGAATGTTGTTTGGTGATGCAAAGACATAAAAGCATTCTTTTATGTTGCATTTGTTGAACTCTGTAAAGCTGTGTTATTTTGCCTGTCAAAACCACCTGATTTTTCTAATCAAGAGCTAAATAGTCAATATCTAGGCAAGGGAGGGATAGGTGGGGCAGTCAGGCAGAGAGAATAAATAGGAGGAGAAATCTAGGCTCGAGAGAAAAAAGAGGGAGAAGAGGAGGAGAGGAAGACTGCAGGGGCCAGCCACTTAGCCACACAGCCAGCCACCGAGTAAGAAGGAAAGAAAGATATATAGAATAAGGAAAGGTTAAAAAGCCCAGAGGCAAAATGTAGAAGAAGAAAACCAGGATAATTTAAGTTAGAAAAGCTGGCTAGAAACAAGCCAAGCTAAGGCCAGGCATTCATAAATAAGAATAAGTCTCCATGTATTATTTGGGAACTGGGTGGGAGGCCCCCAAGGAGTAAAAAAAAAAACCAAAACAAAACAAAAAACAAAAAACAGCAACTACACCCTGTCTTTAAAATAACAAAAGGATTGTCCTCAGATCTCCCTGAAATACTAATTCTCAACAATCAATGGATCGTGTTCACAGAATTTTGAAGAGAGAGTTTGTACTCCAAGAATTTTAAATTCAATTTTAAGTGTAATTTAAACAAAAATGATTTCCAAGATCCCATTAAAATATTCTCAATTACTCTGAGTAAATAAAAATAATATGACTTAAACTGAAGATTTTATAATTTAATGTGTTTTGTTTTGTTTTGCTTTGTTCTTGGGACAGAGTATAATTATGTTGCTGAAGTTGGCCCCAGATTTACTATACAAGCCAAGCTGGCTTCAAGCTCATAATCCTTCTCTATTGACCTGTAGAGATTACAGATGTGCACCACCATGCCTGGCGTGTGTGTGTGTGTGTGTGTGTGTGTGTGTGTGTGTGTTTTACAGGAAGTTCTTTGATCATCAAAACCCCCAACCTGGGTGTTATGAAAACCACAAGAAAGTGGTTCATACATTTTAGTGTGCATAAGGATCAGGTGAGAATCTAAGGAGCAGTGTAGGTTTCTACTTCTCATTCTAAAATGGTTTTACTTGATAGACCCAGGGAGCCTTGGAATTTTAATTTTTTTTCCTAAGAAATATCTTTTTAAAATTGATTGGGTTAGTTGGCAGTTTCATGCACATGTGTGATGGACTTTGATGGCTGTCTCCCCTCTTTCCTATCTCCCCCCATCCCTGCCAGCTTCTGTCACATGCCCACCAGCCCTTTCCCAGATTCATGACTTTTGGTTTTGTGCTGTGACTCCATTTACTTTAACCAGGGCCACCTGTGTGTGCGGCTGCTGGCATGGCGTTATCATTGAACTGGGCCATCAGTGGTTACACTACTGAAGGCAAGGGATTTTCATTTTTGTCTCATATTGCATATTTCAGACTGGATAGGAAGGCTAATCATATACTATAGTGGAAATAATATAAATATAAATATTATAAAATAATAAACTCAGTTTACACAGTTACACAACAATTGATATGAGAGCTGGGTTGTCGCCCAGTTGGTAGAGTGCTTGCCTAGCACACATAAAGCCCTAGGTTTGAATCCAACACTCTATAAAACTAGGTATAGTGGTGCATGCCTGCAACCCCACGACTCTAGAGGTAGAAGCCAGAGGTCAGGAGTTCAAAGTCAGCCTCAATCTGTACAGTGAGTTTGAGGCCAATCCAAGCATCATGCAACCCTGTCTCAAAACACAGAAGAAAAGAAAATGTATTAGTAAAGGAAGAGAAATTTCCAGAATATTTAATATCTGCAATTTCGGAATATAGCATGTAAAGGCTTTTTAAATGGATGAGATAGATGTGAAGTGGTATTATTTAAATTATTAGTACATTAATAAATATAACTTATTTGGACATTATTTTAAGTACATAGACAAGGCACAGAATCAGTATGAAGAATTCATACACCTGTTTCACCCAGACTCTCAAGATGTACGTCCATTGTTCTCTTTTTTTTGTTTGTTTGTTTGTTTTTTGTTTTTTGAGACAGGGTTTCTCTTTGTAGCTTTGCGCCTTACCTGGAACTCACTTGGTAGCCCAGGCTAGCCTTGAACTCACAGAGATCTGCCTGCCTCTGCCTCCCAAGTGCTGGGATTAAAGGCGTGCGCCACCACCGCCCGGCCATTGTTCTCTTTTTTAAAATAAAGGACATTTTCTTCATGACCACCACACGACTCTTTTAATCAGGGAACCAAAACTCATGCAAACTTACCGCCCCAACATCTTTTTCTTTTCTGGCTCAGGGTTCATTTCAAGGATATACATGATACGAGTTGCCATGCTATTTTAGCCTCCTTCAGTATGGACCTTTCCTCAGTTTTTTCTGGTCTTTCATTATCTTGATGGTCCACAGATCTTCCCCTTATGTTTGGTGTTATCAGTTTGCCCTTGTCAGGTCCTCAGACTGGGATCAGCTATTTCTGGCTAAAGGATCATAGAACTCTCTCTGTGGTTTTCTTGACATATCACACTAGAGACAACATGAGGTCATCCCATCTCAAGTGATAACAAGTGGGACTGCCAGAACAAAGTTCCATGAACTGGATGGCTTAAATAAAGAAATTTTTGTTTTCCCAATTACGAACACTTCAGGTCTATAATTAAGGTGCAAACAGATTGGTTTCTCCTCAAGCCTCTTTGGTTTGTAAATGAACATCTTCACTCAATTTTCTCGCTGTGGATGTGTGGTAGTTTGGGTGAGAATGGCCCTCCATGGGCTCATGTATTTAAATACTTGGTCCCCGGTTGGTGGAACTGTTTGGGAAGGATTAGGAGGTGTGGCCTAGTTGGAGGAGGTGTGTCACTGGGGACAGGCTTTGAGTTTCAAAAGCTCATATCCTTCCAGTTAGCTCTCTCTGCTTTATGCTTATGGATCAGGTGTAAGTTCTCAACTACTTCTTCCATGCCATACCTGCCTACCTGTCTTACATACACCCCACCATGATGGTCATGAACTCACCCTCTGTAACTGTAAGCCCCAATAAACTCTTTCATAAGTTGCTTTGCTCATGGTGCTTTGTCAAAGCAGTAGAAAAATAAGGCAGCATGCCTGTATCCAGGTTAGTTTTCTAGTAAGATAGCAATCATACATGGGTCATTCCAATTACTTTTAACTTCATCAATGATAGGCTGAGATATATCTCAGTGGTAGAGCATTTGCCTAGCATGTACAGATCCTATTTGATTTGGGTTTGGATTTTGCATTTGTATTTTTATTCTATTCCCATCTATGAGGATCTCTCCAAAATAGTTAAATTCAGAGGTATTGGGCATTAGCACTTCAACATATGAGTTTTGGGGGAAGAGTTCGCACTACAGTAACAACCAATATTGCTTAGTCAAGCTGTTGTCAGGTTTCTTTATTGTAACATCAGAATTATGCCATTTGAAATTGATCAATATTTAAGGGAGAAGTGTATGGAAACTCTGCCAGTGCTTTATCAAACTTCAACCCACAAACTTTAGCATCCATTGACAATTCCTGTCCCAATAGGCCATTGTTGTGCTGGCCAATCAATAAATTACTCTTCCTTCCCATCATTCCTGCTGTAGTTAACAATTCATTGCAAAGCCGAGCCTTCCTACCTTGGTGATTCCTTTATATCACTACGGACATACAACTTACTATTCTTCTTCCTCTCTCTCCCTCTCTCCTCTTCTTAGGCTGACCTAGACAGATCTCCTTCAGGCTGGTTCTTGGGTCTGTTTTGCATGTTCTTATTTGTTTTTTCCCCCCCATCATTTCCTTATTTTGTTGTGCAACATGCAAAAATATTCAAGCTCACTGTGTGTTTTCTTGACCTTACCCAGTGTACCCTTCCAGAGAGTGACAGAGCTATTGCCTCTGAGCTCACTCATGAGCAGAAGGCACAGCCATACATGTACTCTGTACAGCTAATCCTACCTTTAAAAGTAAACTGGATGTTCATGCTTATGTTATTGTTCACAATCCAGCATCATAGGTCCCAATTTGTAATCTCCCACACCGAAAAAAAAATGTAAAATCTTCACTTTTCATTATTCTCAATTTGATTTTCTGTTTGCCTACTCCAACATGTTTACCACCCTGAATCTATCTCTCTTCCTACTAGAGATCAAACTGATGAAGGCTATATCATTTCTTGCTCCTCAGGATGAATCATAGGGTACTCAACTGTTAAAATATAGTCATAGTCAAGCACCTGGAAATGTGGCTTTCAGTTTCTAAATAAATCATAATCCCAATGTTGTAGACACAGGTTCATTTTTATTCTGTAATATGTGTTGGTGGGAGAAATTGGAATGTATTTTAATACTGAAGGAAATAAACTCACCGGTCCTGTTCACTGTCTTGTCAATATCTGGTTGTGTAGGCTCCTCTATTAGACAGACCACTCTTGGTTCCTGGGGTTTTCCTTCTCTTCAATATGAACAAAGCAGCAAAGCTGGTTGCTTTGCTTGACTAATTAGGTACTTCCAATTTTTTAAACTTAATTTTTGTAACTATTATAATTTTAATAAAGTTTATTTTAAAAACTTGCAAATAAATAAGAAAATGTTACACACCAAAATTAGCCAGATCCAAAGACTATCGAATTCAATTAATTTCTACCAAGTTAGAATTGGCATTCGAGGCAGAAGCTGTGAAGCTCCACATTCAATTTTACACTTTCAGTGTTGAATATATGTGATGCACTTATCCACCACCCAAAACAAACAAATGCCCATAACAGAATTAGCATTAGAAAAACAATTAGCCCTGTATCCTCTTTCATAACTCATATTCATTACCCATAGTCTGCATTCAGTCCTTGCTCATCCCCTATATTTAGCCTTTCTTGTTCTCCTTTCTTCTTATTATACTGTACTTTCATAATAAATTAATATTTTTGACTATTTTGTACATACTTGCCCCTGAATTATTTTAAAATATGTATTTATTTTATGTGTATGGATGTTTTGCCTGCAGGTGTATATGTGCACCTCATGTATGCAGTGCCCGAGGAAGCCAAAAGAGGGCATTGGATGCCCTGGAACTGGAATGCATAGGTCATGTGAACCGGCATGTGGGTGCTGGGAACCCAGTCTGGGTCCTCAACAAGAGTAGCAAGTGCTCTTAACTTCTGAGTCACTGCTCCAGACACTCCCACCCCGAATTCTTGAATAGCTCTGTGAACTGATCAGGACTGAGCTGTGGTACCCATTTCATGGAAGAGAAAGCAAGGCTCAAAAGAGCTCAAAAGAGGTGGGCTCTTCCAGCTGGGAGAGAAATAGGTTCCCTCCAAATTCAGCAAATCATCCATCTTTCTGTGGAAAAGGAAGTATAACTGCAGTTAAAAACAACAAAGAAATAACATGTCTTTGTCAGTTCACAGAACTGTTTCAGCTTAAGAGCTTTTTACTTTAGAAAATTGAGCCATGAAAAATTATTCTAAGTGTGTGGCCAGTGCCCTTCAATTCCCCTCTTACTTTTGCTGAGGGAAATAATAACTCTGGATTGCCCAAGGAGGTTGGATACTACTCATACCCCATATTTCCTGTGGAGTGTCCCAACTCTAAACCCTTTCTTATTCCATATGGGCCAGAATTGCTGCCTCACAAACCCTCTCACAGCATCATTGGCTGGCAGTGAGGGGTCACAAGGGTAGTTCTCTGCTTAAGTCCAACCTCAGCTAGTCTGCTCCAAAGAGAAGACTATCTCTCAAGTTGAGTCACAGATCAGTCACTTCAGGAAGTGAGATTTGATTTATGGGCTGTGGGGGCGGGGTTGTTGCTCAGTTGATAGAACGCTTGCCTAGCATGCATGAAGCCCTAGGCTTGACCTCCTTCATCTCTTTAACTGGGCATGGTGGTGCACACCTCTAATCCAATACTGTGGAGGTGGAGGTAGGAGGATGCATTCAAACTCACCCTCAGCCAGCGTGGTGGCACACACCTTTAATCCCAGAACTCAGGAGGCAGAGGAAGCAGCAGGCAGATCTCTGTGGGTTCGAGGCTATCTTGGTCTACATAGTGAGTTCTAGTGCATCCAGAAGTACACAGTGAGAGACCCTGTCTCAAACAAAACAAAACAAACAAACAAAAAAAAAAAAACAAGCAAGCAAACAAAAAAAGCCCCCCAAACCCAAAAGTCATCCCCAACTACATGGTGAGGTCCCTGCCAGACTGGAAAAAAAAAATTGAAACGAGTTACAGAACCTTTGACCCCCTTAGCCAAAGTCAAGTGCAGTCATGCTTCATTTAACAATGTGGCTGCTTTCTCAGAAATCTGTCCCTAGGCAGTTTCAACATTCTTCAAACATCACAGTACATACTTGGATGATACAGGCCACCCATTCCACATAGACATGTGGCAACACATGAGATGCACACCGCTGCTCCCGGTGAAGCCTGGGATGTTTTAATGAGTAGGAGCGCATTCTACAATAATGATATGAAGTCAAGTACAGTAAGCGCAAACCAGTAACTGTGGTTCACTACCGCCGTCAAGCATTATGTGGTGTACCTAATTATATGTGCTATACTTTTATGTGACTGGTGGCGGCAGTACAAGAGGTTTGTTCACACCACAGACACACAAGTCATGCACTGCACATCTCCAGAGAATTGGAGAATTGGCTTTTAGCTCCACTATAAACTTCTAAGATCATGCCGTTCTGGCCAGTCTACCATTGACAGGAGAGCTAACATGCCTGTAAAAATCACTGAAATGGAGAGAACATTTTTTGAGAAAATGTGTTTGGAAAGAGAAGCACTAACGATCCTTTTCAATGTTGGCCACAGTGGTTGGTAGTAATGCTTCCTTCTTTACCTCAAGCCAGTCTCACTTGGGACCTTGGAAAGCTTGCCCTGTCAAGGCACAGTGAGCTATATTTCGTGCATGGGAAATCTAGAGGGCCAGAGATGCCCCTAGCAGTTTGAAAAGGAGTTGCTGATGCTGTGAGCATCTAAGGTCTATCAGGGCAAAGAATGCATCCTGGACCAGGAGAAGAGGTTGCTGTAGCAGTGGTTCTCAACCTTCCTAATGCTACGACCCTTTAATACAGTTCCTCCTGTTGTGGTGACCCCCCAACCATAAACTTATTTTGTTGCTACTTCATGACTGCAATTCCATTACTGTGATGAATCATAATATCTGATATGGGACCTCACTGGGATCCTGACCCCCACATTGAGAACCACTGGTTTAGAGCCTCCCAAAACCCCAGCCAAGGAGCTTCCTGGGCTGCTATAGCGATGCCGCATGGAGTGGGACTGAACACACAGGTACATATACATGATGTGGGCGGACACATGGATGATAGAGTGACACCTAATCAGCAACCAGAAGAAGATACATAGCTTTCCATATGTGACGTATGGTCAACCTCATGGCGGGGGACTCAAGTACCATGAGATATAGGTACCCTTAGTCATTTGTTAAGCTTGGAAGAGAGAGAGGCATTTTCCAAAAGAAGCAGTTAAGGGAGCTCTTTCCTACCCACTCCATCCTTACCTTTCTTTTCTGCCCACCCCCTCCTTACTTTTTCTCCCACTTCAGCTGATAAACTATAATTGCCATGTTGGGAGTACAAGATTAGGGGGATAAAATGAGTGAAAAAAAGAAAATAGAGGTTTGTCCTCCCCAGCTGGCTTCTCTTCAGAAGATCCCAGCAGTGGGAAACTGGATGACACCTGAAACTTTTATTGGTATATGGGCTACAACAGCCTAACATCACTGTTCTTTGGTACAATGTCTGGCTTTAAATAGAACTTTCTATTATTTAGAAGAAGCATTAGGGAACCACCTGACTTTTTTCACTTATGGACAGAGATAGATCTTCTTCCACTAAATACATTTTAAATGGATGAGCGATAAAATAGGCTTCCTTTCCCATCAGTCTTGCTTGTGAAATATTTTGGTGATATATGGATAGAGTATTAGGGCATTTAATCCTTACCAAATGTGATAAGTCTCTTTTGAGTGTGTGTGTGTGTGTGTGTGTGTGTGTGTGTGTGTGAGAGAGAGAGAGAGAGAGAGAGAGAGAGAGAGAGAGAGAGGAAGGGAAGGGGAAGAGGGAGAGAGAGAGAGGGAGAGGGAGGGGGAGAGGGAGAGAGAGGGAGAGGGAGGGGGAGGGGGAGGGGGAGAGGGAGAGGAGGGGGAGGGGAAGAGGGAGAGGAGGGGGAGGGGAAGAGGGAGAGGAAGAGAGAGAGAGAGAGAGAAAGGAGAGAGAGTTATATGTTCATGTGTGCTTATGGTTTCACATGTGTGTGTGCACACATGAATGGAGGCCAAAGATTGAAGCTGGTTATCTTCCTCAATCACTAACTTATTTTTTGAGGAAAGTGTTGCAGAATATTCTTTTACACTATGTGAAGATGTGTCACTGTGATTGGTTTACTAAAGAGCTGGATGGCCAATAGCTAGGCAGGAAGAGGTTAGGTGGGACTTCTGGGGACAGAGAGGTCTTGGGGAAGATGAAAGGTGGGGTCTCCAGCCAGAGGCAGAGAAAGCAGCATGAGCAATATGGTGAGATGAGGTACTGAGACACTCGACAGAACGTAGATTAGTAGAAATGGGTTAATTTAAGTTATCGGAGCTAGTGGGATAAGCCTAAGCTAAGGCCGAGCAGTTTTCATAATTAATAAGTCTCTGAGTCATTATTAGGGAGCTGGCAGTACAGAAAAAGACTTGCTAGAGAAAAGGTCTCTTGCTATACCTGAAGCTTATCAAGTCTGCTAAGTTATCTGGCCACTGACCAGGATTGGTGTTTCTTTCTCTCTTCCCAGTCCCCTGCAGTGTCTACAGATATGTGCTCCCATACCCAGTTTGTTTTGTTTTCTAAAGATTTATTTTATCCACCCCTGTTCTAGTTAGAGTTACCACAGCTGTGATGAAACATCATGACAAAAAGCAAGTTGGGGAGGAAAGGGTTTATTGGGCTTACACTTCCATATCGCTGTTCATCACTGGAGGACGTCAGGACAGGAACTCAAGGGCAGGAACCTGGAGGCAGGAACTGATGCAGAGACCATGAAAGAATGCTGCTTCCTGGCTTAATCCTCATGGCTTACTGAACCTGCTTTCTTATAGAACCCAGGACCACAAGCCTAGGGATGGCTCCACTCATAATGGGCTGGGCCCTCCCCATCAATCACTAATTAAGAAAATGCCTTACAGGCTTGCCTACAGTCTAGTCATTTGGAGGCATTTTCTCAGTGAAGGCTCTTTCCTCCCACATGACTTTAGCTTGTGTCAAGTTGACATAAAACTATCTAGCACCCACACCTATGGTGTATGGGTATGGGTATGTGTGCATGCATGTGTGCATATGCCATGGAGCTGGAGTTACAGGCAGTTGTGAGTCACCTGACCTGGGTTCTGGGAAATGAGCTCAGGTCCGCTAGAAGCAACAAGTGCTCTTAATACCTGAGCCACATCTCCAGCCCCCATGCCCAGCTTTTGTGAGGGTTCTGAGAATGGAACTTGAGTCCTTTTGCTTGTGTGACAGGTACCTTATAGACTGAGCTGTCTCCCAAGGCCTATTTTTATTCCCATTTTACACATAAGGAAATGAGTCACAGAGAGACCTAAGACTAAGCTGACAGTAGATGGCAGAAATGAAATTTGATTGCAGAGCTTATACTCTTGATGATCACCCATGTGGCTTTATGACTAGAGAGAGTAAATACCATAAATATAGGGCAGCCTGGCCTGGTTTTTAAAATTTATCCTGTTGCAATAAGCACACTTTTAAATGTTCCCACTGTTCCTTTTCATAGAGACCTTCACTATTTCACATGTGTTTCTTAGGAACATGCTTTCCTTTGTGGGATTATAATACTGTGAAATTAAATGACTCTTTATTAACTATAGAACAACCTAGCAACCACTAGGTAGAGGATATTCACAGTACTTCTATATGATAAAAAAAGGAGAGAATTATTATTACCATAGGAAGTCTTTATCAGTCACTGTACTTTCAGGAAAACTGGAAGCAGAAAGAAAATTAATCCAGAGAATGTTGGATAAGGTGTTGGAAGATGTAGAAGGGCAGAAAAGAAAAAGGAGGGTATTCCCTAGAAGACAAGAGCTGTTACAGTTCCTGGTGCAGAGCCACTGAGTGTCTCAAAACCCTGCACTCCAAGAATCTTGGTGCTGTATGCCTCCTGTTCTAGGCAGTCATGGGTTCTCCATTCTATGGAATGAGAAGGACGAAGCTTCCTTTTCCTCTTCCATCTGATCAGCTTCCCCTGGAGCAAGGGAATGTTAGAGATGATGTGAAGGAAAGTGGATAGGCTAGAGTAGAGGGGAGAACCGATAGCTTCTTTCTTACATAGGTTTAGAGGACTCAGTGATTTCTCAGGTAGTCAGGTATGATATTCCAAAGTTCCCAAGCCCCTCTTCCTTTCTGACAGCAGCTACAAGTTAATGGGTTCTCAAGAACACAAAGCTGATATGCTGATAGTTATGGTTTATTATAGGCAAAGTACAAAGTTCAAAGGATGGAGTCCCTAGTCTTTCCCAGTGGAGGTACAAATGGTGCTGACTCCGCCCAACAGTGTGTGATAGTCTGTATGAGCATTGCCAACCAGGAAAGCTTGCTGGAGTCTTGATGACTTTGTAAGGGAGCACGGTCTCATAGATAGAGTTGTCTACATGCATAACCGACCTCAGCCACCACACCCTACCGAAGTTGACCTGATCATGCATGATCCGAAGCTCTCACTAAATTACATTGTTAGTGTAGATTGTCTTGTGTGGCCCACAGCCCTTTGGTAAGTAAATAAATGGCTACTCATCATTTATTTATCAGGACACACTGCCAAAGAGTTGAGGACAAAGCCTGAGTCTTTCTGCAGCTAACATTAATACTCTATGATGAACCAAGTTTCTTTTCAAGATATCGTTGTCCCCAAAGACATTTTACTCAATAAGCCTATGGTGTTTGCTTTCTGTCATTGTGATGAAATAACCTAAGAGACGTGACTGGGGAGGAGGAAAGTTTTGTTTTTGGTCATGAATTCTACAGTTTTACAGTATGGCCAGCTGTGCCATTTGCTCTCTGGACTGTGTGGGTCACATCATCCTATGGAGGAACACATGGTGGAGAGGAGACATCACCCTGTGGCCTCTAGGCATCAGGAGAAGATGGCAATAGGAGCTGGGTAGCAACATCCTCTTCAAGAGCACATTATAAATGACCTAACAACTTCCATTAAACCTCACCTTCTAAATGCTAATACCAAGTATGAATCATAAATATGGGGCAAGCTGGCCAGGAAAAATTCCTTCTGATACAGTAAGCATATTTCCTTCCATTAAACCTCACCTTCCTCTACCCGGGGGGACCAGCCCCGCAAATACAAAAGCCTTTGGAGAGTGTTTAAAATCTAAACAATAAAAAAAAAAATAAACAATAACATCTAGCATGCTTCAAGGGAATTGAAAAATGTTATTTATAGGTCATAAAATAGTCATTTCATATATGAAGTGGATTTGCACTCATTATATTTTATACAATCCTAAGTAATACTTAAAATATAGAGACATTCAGATTTTTCCCATTTGACCATAACTTTTACTGCTTTAAATTAATTGTGCAGCAAAAGTATAATTTAGAAATAAATTAGTTCAAGAATAGCTTATTAAACATTAAGATCTGAATTGAAATTTAAAACTCATTGACATGGCATGAATGAATAGTATGATACAGATTTAATATAATTGTCTATTGCATCAAAAATGAAATTGATTTATTATGATATCCATGTTTTAGTTCTATTATGGAATAAGAATAAATATTTTAAGCTTCTAAACATAGGAATTTCCATTCAAAACATATATGAGATAAGAATAGTATCTATTCAACAGCTAAAAATTCAAATTAAATCTTATAGACCCATAGCAGATCCTTTTAAAAATTCTAAAGGTATATTGTTGCACTAATACCCTTAAAGAATCAATAAAAAACATGGGTCTCCAACAATCTCCTTGAAATAAATTTGTGTATTTGTTAATTGTTCTTCAGTAAGGTGTTGGACTTGAAAATCTTGGCTCTTTTAATAGTAGTATTCTTTAAAAATAATAAAATAATTTTAAACTGTTTATGTAACTAGAATACTATATTTATATAACAAAAACAGTCACAAAGTGCAGGGTTCCAGGTGAGGCTTTATTGAGTTTGTTCCGAAGATCTAGCATTCCCTAAGTCAGAGATCTTAAGTTGTTATGGGACAAAGTTCTCTGTGAAAGTCTAGTAAAAGCTATGAACCCTTTTTTAACTACCGTTTAAACATATAAATGCATGGGATTACAAAGGATACCACTTATATTGAGACATATTCATTTAATTGCATATAAAGCAAATGTGTGGACTACCACTATATATACTAAAATGAAATGATCTAGTAGCTGATCAAAAAAAAAACCATTGATTTTATACTATGATAAACATCATAATATTCTGAAGTGTCTTCAATATCTGGAATGTGATACAGAAAAAGAAACACTCCTGGTTTCTGAATTACAGTTACTCTTAATAATTGATTAATAAACGAATACTCTTAATACTGTGGTCATTTTTCTTCCACACTCATGAAGATGTGCTTGTGTATACATACACATATTTTCCCCATTTCTTCTTACAGATCACTTGGTATATACCCCCGAATTCCTTGATTAGGGTTCCTCTACCCTATAGCCATGAACTAGTCTACAGAGTTGGGAAACGAACAGAGACATGTTCTGACTCGAGAGAGACATTGAAATCTGGTGAAATTGTTTTTGGGGGAAATAAAACCTCCACTTTCAGTGATACTTAGGGAAGTAGAATCAGTATGTCACAATCACTTGCTTTCATATTCTACAGATGAGCGCCTACCAAGCTCCACAGCCATTGTGGGGAGCCAGACCAACACGACTTTCTCATAAGGCTCTGATGAAGGGACAAAGGGAACTTTGGATCTGTGTCTTTGTCCAGGAGCAAACTTTTTCAGGACTGGTCTAGGGCTGGAGCCAGTGCCTTGAAGGGGTCAAGGTTGTGGTTTCTGGGGATTAGACTCATTCCCCTGGGCTGTGGTTATCAGTCCTTAGGCAGCCGTGTCTGAGATATCCCATGTTCTCTTTGTCAACGCTGTCTCACTTAGCTCTCTGCTGACCTTGGCCATGCCCCTGGCCCCCTCCCCCACAAATAGTATATATGATACTGTACTTCTTAATTTGCTTGGCATAAGTCTTCAGCTTATGCAAGACTTCCTGGTCTCAGATATTGCTTTGTCTTCTTTATTTTTCTGCTTTCTTTATTTCCTATCCCTCGTCCTTCTGCTCACCATTCTGGATCCTTATTCCTGCAGGTTTGGGTCAAAACATAACTGACTAAAATTAGAAAGAGGCTAGAGCGATGACTTGGTGGCTAAGAGCTTGCTGCTCTTTCAGAGGACCCACGTACCATTCCCAGCAACATAACATAAGCCAGGAGGCTTACAGCTACCTGTAACTACAGCTCCAGAGGATCCAACTGCCTCTTTCGGTCTTCTCTGCTCTCTCTCTCTCTCTCTCTCTCTCTCTCTCTTTCTCTCTCTCTCTCTCTCTCTCTCTCTCTCTCTCTCTCTCTCTCTGTTTACAAAGCTCAGGGTTGATGTATAGTGTCTTTGTTCTCTCTTATTTACTGAGAGTCTCTCACTCAAACCAGAGGGTGCTGATACAGTCACTCCATCTTGTTCCTGGGATGACCTAACTCCCTTCTGAGCATCAGAATTACAGGTGGGCTGCAACACACACACACACTCTGCATTAATGTGAATTCTGAGCATCTGACCTGTTCTCAAGCTTGCTGCTTGCATGACAAGCATGTTAGCCACAGAGCAATCATTTCTGCCCCACCTTCTTTTCCCTCTGCCATTCAACATGCAGACGTGAACTTTGTCAACATGTCAACAGGCAAAAAGGAAAGCTTCCATCCTTCCATTGTACCTAGTTGCTCAATAGGTGGACATTATGTTAGAACAATGGGGTCGTATTGTCTTTGTTGTTTGTTTGTTTGTTTGTTTGTTTCCTTTGGGTTCTGGGACTGAACCCAACGCCTCAAACTTGCTAAGCACATGTTTTACCCCAGAGTTACTCCCCTCGACTCTGATGAGACATGTGACATTAACCAGAAGCGTGATACTACAGTCGTGCCCTCAGCCAACATGGGTAGACGTCACTACAGAATAAGTTAAGCTGACTGTTGTCCAAACAAATAGCAGAGAGAACTGTTCTTTAAGGATTAGATTTAGGACCAGTGCCACGGTTCAGCGAGGAAACACACTTTGCTGTCAATCCTGACGACACTAATTCTATCTCCAGGACCCACATAGTGGACAGAGAGAATCGGCTCTCACAAATTGTCCTCTGACCTCTACATGCATTGTGGTGTGTGTGTGTGTGTGTGTGTGTGTGTGTGTGTGTGTGTGTGTATGTGTGTGTGTGTGTATGTGTGTGTATGATGTGCTTACACACACACACACACACACACACACACACACACACACACACACACACAATTCATGTTATTAAATTTACTAGGGAACAGCATTTCACCATAATGGGAAGGCCTGTGGCACAGTAAATGTCTAAGCAGGTTCAACAAGGTTGAGGAGGGGAAAGTCTGTAAAGGTAAAATGAGGATGATTACATAAGATATTTTGAAATAACAGTCCTTGGCTCTACAGATCAATAAAGCCTTTGTGCAAGGTTACGGTTCTCTCACCTGAACAAATTTTTTTTCCTAACATTTATTTACTGTGTGCACGTACCTGCTGCAGCATGTGTTTGGAGGTCAGAGGGCAGCTCTGGACACACACACACACACACACACACACATATGTACATATACCAAACACACACACACACACACACACACACACACACACACACACCTATTAGAATGATTTTTCAGAAGTAAAAATGAGAGGAGCACCAGGTATCACTATTTTAAAGTCTTCCCCAGAGCTTCTCAGGGCAGCTAGGACTGGGAATTACAATCGGTGGTGGTTTGAATAGGTATGGCCTCCATAGACTCACATGTTTGAATGCTTGGCCCATAAGGGGTGGCACTTTTAGGAGGTGTGGCCTAGTAGGAGAAAGTGTGTCACGGTGGGGGTGGGCTTTGTGGTCTCATATGCTCAAGCTACACCCAGTATGGGACACAGTTCACTTCCTGTTGCCTGCGGATCGAGATGTAGACCTCTCAGTTACCTCTCCAGTACCGTGTCTGCCTGCATGCTGCCTTGTTTCCCATCATGGTGATGATAATGGACTAAACCTCTGAACTGTAAACCAGCCCCAATTAAATGTTTTCCTTTAAAAGAATTGCCATGGTCAGGGTGTCTCTTCACAGCAATAAACACCCTAACTAAGACGCCATCTCACCTCTTTCCTCTCCATGTACTCTTTCTACCTGCACATCTCCTCTTGACGGTTGAATACATGCAGATGGGTGTGCCTGTGCATACTGGCACACAGACAAATAGAATTTGCTCGCACAGGGGATGTTGCGCTCAAGCCAGGTTAGAATGCAGATAGGCAGCTGCTTGGAACTGCAGAGGCTGAGAAGCCTTCCTCTCATTCTCATTTCACTGAGTTCGTGTCTGCCCATGCATTTGCATCTGTGTTATTCTCCATACCTGAGGGCCTAAGGCGGCCAGTGGGCTGAGGGCCAGATGTGGTCACGAACTGCCTGGAAAAGCATCTGGAGACCCAGCACTTCTATCTGTGCATTGACTCACTGCCTCATCCTTCACTCTCTGGTCAGGCAGCAGGGAGGGATACCTTGCAGTGTGATCAGTCTAAACTTTTGATTTCTAAGCCAGTCTGCTTTCTAGCAACTTAATCTTCTTTACCTCGGTTAAAATCTCAAGTCGACGACTAAAATGCATAATGCTCCCGTTCGAGTCCTTTAGAACAGAGATTAAAATAGTAGCATGGTATTGGTTGCTCTCCACAAACTTATTGTGAGGCCCTTTTGCTGAAGACAACACCTACGTAACTCACTGAACACGGAGAGGTCAGGCTGGTTCCTTCCTAGAACCTTTACCTCTACTGACTAGTGTTCCTGGTACCGGGAGGTACTCTGCCCAGCACTAAGGGAGAAAGGTAAACATCACTCTAGCTATAAACTCTGCAATCTACAATGGTGATCTAACTGCAAGATATACTGGTGTAAGCATGGTACAAAAGTTGTGGGGACATCCAACCACTATCTTGTTAGCATTAAAGCCCACTCCATGAGATGGAACCCATCTTATTTAAATCTCATTAGAATTAAAGCCCAACACTGCCTGGTTGGCTAAGAACCTGAGATTAGCTAGGCCATGGACCTAGGGGAAAACCAAATGCCATTGTTTTGCTAATGGAATGTAGCACAAAAACTACTCCTCACAACATCCTGCAGTACCCATAGGTCAGTGTCTTACTCAGCTGAGAAACTTCCTCCTGCAGTAGCTGGGAACAAATGCACAGACCCACACTTGGACAATGTGTAGAGAGTGACAGACCTTGGAACACTTGGTCCTATAGGGGAGGTCTCCATGAAAGCCCTCCTGTCAAGGCTCAGGGAACTTTGTGGAAGAGAAAGTGAAAAGACTAAAGGAGCCCAAGGGGATGGAGGACACCAAGGAAAAAAGGCCTTCTAGACACAGCAGGACCGAAACACATCTGAACCCACAGGGACTGGTAGCTTGCACAAGGTCTGCATATATTCTTGTCTGTGTATGCAGGGTCACAAGTAAAGTGACAGCTACAAACACAGAGAGAAGTGGGTTGTGTTGGCAGGTTCAATGGTTTCCAAGCTGTGTGTGTGTGTGAGTGTGTGTGTGTGTGTGTGTGTGTGTGTGTGTGTGTGTGTGTGTTTTAATGACAAACAGCCTATATAGTAAGCCAAGAAAAACAAAGTGTAACCATCCCACTTATACATGTACAATGTACACCACAATCAGTGAGCCCTAATGTACACTGTGGACTCTGACGTGTGGTATAGGGTCATCCACATCAACAAGGTACCGTTCTGTAGAAGAGTGTTGATCTTGGGCTATCGATAACGAGGGAGGCCATGCAGGTGATGGGGACATATGCTAAACCTCTACACGATCTTCTTTTTTTTTTCTGTGAACTTAAAACCGCTTTAGAAGTCAGGCTTTAAAAACCATCAACTATGATATGCTTATTGTATTAGTTACTTTTCTGTTGCTATGATGAAACACTTTGGTTGCTACGACGAGACACTTAAACTGAAGGGAACTTAGTGGAGGAAAAGCTTATTTTAGCTTGCAGCGCCAGGTCACAGCCCATCACTGAGAGAAGTTGAGGCAGAAATACCATGGAAGGAATTCAAGGCGGGCCTGCTGGTTATCCACACAGTATTACTTCTAACCAGAGAATCCCCTTAGAGCCAAGGAAGTGCAGTAGAAACCATGCAGTAATGTTGCTTGACGGTTCACTCATAGGTTCATGCTTTGCTAGTCTTCTTATATACCCCAGGACCACCTGCCTAAGGAATGGCGCTACCCACAGTGAGCACCTTACATCGATTAACAAGGATGACCCCCCTCCCCCCACTAACCATGACCACAGGCCAATCCATCTGATCTAGGTAGTCCGTCTCTCAGGTGACTCTAGGCTATGTTGAGCTGACAGTCAAAGTTAACTAAGACACATATTATTTTCTTTATCTGAGAGATGAAATGTCCGATATGAAACGATTGAGAGAGGAGAAAGGCCATCCCAGCAGGGAGGGCATGGCCATGTTCATGCCAGTGAGAGTGTGTGGCTGGGATTCCTCACATCCTGGCAGATCAGAAAGCAGGGAAAAGAAAATGCCAGCCATTAGCTGGGTCCCCCACCCCCTTTCATTGAGTCTGGAACCCCAGCCTATGGATCAGGACTACCCACATTAAGGATAGGTCTCCCTCTTTGGTTAATCCAATCTGAAAAACCTTAAAAGACACAACGTTGTGTTTTAGGTATTTACTAATCCAATCATGTTATAATTGAAATTAACCAACACAAGTCCGTTCTTCATCAGCTTGACATCCAATGAACCACTGATTTAAAAAACAAACCAACTGTCATTTGTCTGTGTAGAAAGTCACACGACAACTTACGGGAGTCAGTTTTCTTCCCGCCATGTAGGCCCCAGGGGTTGAAATTATGTCTGTCCGCCCTCCTTCTGTACTTATCTCCCTCCCTCTTCCCTCATTAGAGCCCTCCCATCCCATTTTCCCCATTTCCTCTTCAGACCTCTGTTCCCTGTTATTCCCCTCTTACTAGATATTTAAAAAAAATAGAATCATTGACCAATTGAAATTAACCATCACATTGTATCACGTGAATATTGGATCTAATAGAGTTAAGATTCTTCATTTTGAAGATAATGAAGTCTTCCTTTTTAGGCTAGACCTAGAAGAATCGTGAACCTTAACTCTATATCTAACATCAACATTTAAGGTAAACTTTGAAGTATAAAATGTGTGTCTATTTTCTGAATATCAACTCTGATGTACAAAATTTCAGAATAAATATATTCAGCATGTATATAATTATATGCAACACACATACACATATATAATTATATATGCACATTCTATGCATTGTATATGTGTATGAAAAATGCAACTGTATAAAATAAGAATTAGGTAGAAATTGCAGATATTTTCTTCTAGCACACAGAGAAGGATATACTTTCAAATGTTTTGAGTTTGCATTGTTCAGAACTTCACCATGAAAACAAGCCATCCTACAGGCTTTTCTGTGAGGTCTCTAAACTACACCCTACCTTCCTAGGCCTCAAATGGAGATGCAAATCTCTCACTACAACACCTAGTTTCCTCCAGAGGTTTCAAACCCCTCTCAATCCAGAGGAGGCCTGATCTCTTGTCCCTGTTGCTATGGGACCAGCCTGGCCTGCAGGGACTGTTCCACCCCTAAACAAACACATGCAGAGAGCTGCAAACAGATTGCAGCCTTCCATACTTTAGACACCAAGGAATGCAAACAATCTGTGTAATGCAAATGGGACAAATCCCAGTGCCCCAAAAGGAAACGTCTGTTTGTTTTTAGGCTTTCAGCACCAGACCCAGACTTCAGCACTTGCAGACTGAACACCCCGAGTTGTATGTATGGGGTCGTCTGTCACAGGGCCAGTTTAAGGCAGGAGGTTCACATTTTCATCTGGGATTGAGAGCTGGGCATGTGCGGGCACACCTTAAATCTCAGCATTCAGGAGGCAGAAGCAGGCAGATCTCTTGTGAGTTCAAGGCCAGCCTGAACTACCTGGTAAATTCCAGGCCAGCCAAAGCTACATGGTAAGAACCTGTGTAACAACAAACAAACCAAAAGACCTCCAGCCCTCTTATGTGCACACCAAGTTATGTGTGTTTGACTAGCTCATCAGGCTGCCACAACCAAACTTTAAAACTTTGTATCCATTGATAGGGCATAGGTTTCTAATGTCATTTTACCGCATAGGTTTTTTTTTTTTTTACTTGCCTTATTTGGTTTTATTTGGTCAGGGGAGAAAACTAATTAAGAAATGAGTCGTTCTGTGAGTTTGCTCCCACTGTTTGTATATGTCCAGTCTACTTGGCCTATCTAGTTACTTGTGGGAGACCGACCGGCTCCCACTTTTTCCCAGGGTGCTCTTGAGGAGAGAGGGATAAGAAACATTAAATAGAAATATAATGGGGAGAGAAACAGACAGAAGCACAGGATAGCTTTGGGAGGGCCTGGATGATTATCCACTGGCCCCTTCTGTCTCTTCAAAAGGGCTTTTTATAGGAATGCCAAGGGGTGGGGCAAAAGACCTCACCCTAGAACAGCCAAGTGCAGACTCTTCCAATCACCTGGTAACCACACACATGGTCAAGCCATCCTCTAATGCAGCCCTGTTGGGGAAAGCAAGCTCAGATCTCACTAGGAAACCTCTGTGGGCCCCCACAGTTACTGAAAGAGACTGTAATTCACAGTTATGTTACATTTTCTGTTTCTCTTTTCTTTGTAGTATTTAAAATGTAGCGACTTTGAATTGTGTTATTACTATTATTTTACCAATTTGTTCTTGTGTGTGTGTGTACACATGCAGGGCAGAGGTTGAAGTTGGGTGTTGACTGGAATCATTTTCGCCTTATTTTGACACAGGGTCTCTGACTGATCCTGGATCATTGATTTGACTATACGGCTGGCCAGCAAGCCCCAGGAATGCTTCTGACTCCCTTCCCAGTGCAGTGATCACAGGTATGCGTTGCCCCACATGCTTTTGATGTGGGTGCTGGAAATCCAAATTCTTGTCTTCATGCTTGTATGACAAGCAGTTTAGTGAGTCTTCTCCCTACCCCCTTATCTTTTTTTTTTTTAATCATCCCATTGAACACCACAGAGGCAATCTCTACTATCCTCCTTGAATTCAAATGTCATTTATGACGATCATATTTCAGCTACTTAATTGTTTCATTCGGCAGCTTAAAAGCACATTTGTTCCCTTGGAAATTCTGGTCATTTTCCTTTCACGTTGGTGGCGAAGTTGCAGCAATGGATGGGATCTTAACAGAAAGCATCCCTAGCCATTGACAATTGGTGGGCTCACCCCTTCACATGCTACATTTGTAGGGAGAGTAATACAGTCCTGTCATTGCTGTCCAAGCCCTCCAGCTCTCTTTCTGCACATGCAAACCCCAGCCTCTCGATATTCCCACCCACCAGATGAGCCACGTTGCGGTGTTATATTTGTGAATTCTGTGTATCTATTGACAAAACATAAACAAGTAAACTGGATGATGTTCTTCCTACAGAAAATAGGCTCTATTCCTAAAGGCAAGGAAAACACACCCAAAACAAAGAAGAACAGGCTTACCATTCCCTGACTTGGTTGTCAGCCAAAAGGCGAGTTTAACTCCAGCTTTCTTCCCGCTGGATGAGAAGGCCCTTGGATACTGCTTGTGGGGTTTAAGGGAGAAGGCCACAGGTCCATTCTCAGCAGAGGCAGACCTCATGCCCATTTGTAAAGTCAGAGGAGAGACAGCAGCACCTCTGTGATGCAGGTGAGCTGGTCCTTCACGTGTTAACATCTTAATCTCCAACCTGGCTTAACTGGGGAGCTCCGTGAGTCTGAGGTCAGTCTGGTCTACATAGTGAATTCCAGGACAGGTAGAGCTACATAGTAAGACCCTGTCTCAAGAGGAGGAGGAGGAAGGGAGGAAGAGAAGGAAGGGAGGAGGAGGAGGAGAAGGCTCTAGTGGGAGGTCTTAGGGAACTGGGTCATGCCCTTGAAGGCATTTACTGATGACAATTTTCTTCATTCTCTTTCCTTCCCAGATAAGTATCTTTTTCCAGGACACTCTTGTCACGATATGCTGTGTTGTGGAATATTAGTTGAAGACGATCTGTTACATTTCTTTATGTTGTGGAACATTCGTTTAATGATACAAAGATGTGTTACATTCTTTTATGTTGCATTTGTTTAACTCTGTGAAGCTGGGTTACCGTGCCTGTCTAAAACACCTGATTGGTTTAATAAAGAGCTGAACGGCCAATAGCAAGGCAGGAGAAAAGATAGGTGGGGCTGGCAGGCAGAGAGAATAAATAGGAGGAGAAATCTGTGAAGAGAGGATCGAGGAGCAAGAAAAGGAGGAGAGGATGCCAGCCACCCAGCTACACGACAAGCCATGAAGAAAGAAAGGTATATAGACTAGAGAAAGATAAAAACCCAGAGGCAGCCAGGCAGTGGTGGTGCACACTTTTAATCCCAGCACTTGGTAGGCAGAGGCAGGTAGATCTCTGTTGCTCCTCTCCATACATTCCTCCCACCTGGAATTGCTTGGCTCTGGCCATGAGTACACAGGTACACACACACACACACACACACACACACACACACACACACACACACACACCAATTAAGAAAAAGAGTTCATGAGCTTGAAAGATATCGAGGAGGATATACCTGGGGGCGGGGCTTAGAGGGAGGAGAAGGATTGAAGGAGAAAGCTGCAATTCTAATAAAAATTTAAAAACTATTTTTAAAAAGGAGAGAGATTACAGTGGTTTCTGGAATGGAATTAACTCATATTTGCTCAGAAACAAATCCACTCATGCTTATCCCCTTTGGCTTTCTCATGTAAGTCCTCAGCCCAGAGGTTCTTGAAGGTGGCACCTGGCCACTGCTGCCTCTGCCAGTGTCCCCACCACCCATGCCCACACACCTGCATCCTTTCTGTCTACAGCCCTGCTGAAAACCCTTTGCCACACCCTAGGTGCAGGCTCCCCTTTGGGCCTCTCTGGGGCCACCGCTGATTTGTGTTCCAGGGAGAAACAGAGAGAGGTACCTGCCACTGGTGCCCTGTTCCCGAGACCAGGATCCAAAATATGCCTGAGCCTTAAGGGTCTTGAGTTTCTTCCCAACATCCTCTGGCTCTGTTAGGGTTTGAATATCTTATTTCCTGGAGCGCATACAAAACTTTAATCCTTAAAGTCTATGTTAATGGTATTTTAAAAAAAGTGGAAACTTAATACCAATAGGATCTGTTTTAATTGGGGTTTCTATTGCTGTGACAAAACACATGACCAAAAGGCAAGTTGAGGAGAAAAGGGTTTATTCAGTTTACACTTCAGCATTGCTGTTCATCACTGAAGGAAGTCAGGACAGGAACTCAAACAGGGCAGGCTCCTGGAGGCAGGAGCTGATGCAGAGGCCGTGGAGGGGTGCTTCTCACTGGCTTGCTTCCCCTGGCTTGCTCAGCCCACCTTCTTATAGACCTCAGGACCAGCAGCCCAGGGATGATACCACCCACCATGGCTAGGAGCCTCCTCCATTGATCACTAAATGAGAAAGTGCCTTAGAGCTGGATCTCAAGGAGGCATTTCTTCAGCCAAGGCTCCTTCCTCTGATGGCTTTAGCTTGTGTCAAGTTGACACACAAAACCACCCCGTACAGGATCCACCTTGAACACTTTGTGTGGTGTGTGTTTGTGTCTGTGTATATGGTATGTGCATGTTGGAGTGTGTAGGTGAAGACATGTCTTTGTGTGGTGTGTATTTGTGTCTGTGTATATGGTATGCGCGTTCTCCAGTGTGTAGGTGAAGGTGTTGTTCATGTCACCCCATGCATGTGGAGGTCAGGGAACACTACTCTGGTGTTGATCCTTACCTTTCCACCTTGCTTAGAGACAGGGTCTCTTTTTCGCTGCATTAGCCAGGCTAGCTAGCCCCTGGGCTTTTGGAGGTCTCCCTGTCTCCATAGAGACATGTCAGAGTGGTAGGTGCTGTTCTCCCGAGTCTGGCTGCTGCTTTCCCCACTGAGCCATCATCTCCCTGGCTCTCATGAGAGTTTTCTAAAGAGTGCTTAGATTGGATGAGGTCACCGGAGTGGAGCCACTGTAATTGATTTCAAGTGGCTTTCTCAGGAGAGGAAGCGAGACTGCACATACCTAAGATGCACGCTGCTCTTGCCATAATGGGATGCAGTCAAGGTGGGCAAGTGATTTGTCAGAGCCTGCTGTTTGGACTTCCATCTTCTGAAATTGCGAGCAACAAAAATATCTCTTTTCTTTATGCATATCCTACTTCATTATTTTGTTGTAGTTATTGCCTCCATCCCCTACCATCACCAAAAAAAAGGGGGAAAAAAGGAAGGAAGGAAGGAAGGAAGGAAGGAAGGAAGGAAGGAAGGAAGGAAAGAAGGAAAGAAGGAAGGAAGGAAGAAAGACCCAGACTAATATAGACTCCAACTCATTTAGACACATGGGCTTAAAACTGGTCCAAGAATTGGGAGGAGAGACTCACTGGACCAGCCTCTCTATGGTTTCTGCTCCAGAAAACAGCTCCACTATATACTTCAGCTAAAATCAAAAGGCAGAAAAATGCCAATTTCTTCAAAGCAGAATCCGGAGTGTGGATGGATGTAGCTAGGTTCCCACGCCAAAACCTTGCAGAGAGATGGCCAAAATGAGTTGCTCATGATAATGAAACCTGGTATTCTTCCAGGGGACTTTGGTTTGCAGCACATTCTGGCAGCGCGTTTCTATTTCTTCTACAAATAACTTGTCGATCCAGTTATTGTTACTTATTAATATGCTTCTGGGCGATCTGGAACATCTGGGAGATGAGCCCTACCCCTGCCTTTGCCCCCACCCCCACCCTTGACTCCATGGCCAGCAGCCAGCCTCCTGAACAGTGGGTGCAGAGGAGTGGATGGAGCCCGGAAGGGCTGGACTTTCTAGGAGCAGAGCAGCTGGATGAGAACTTCTGGAGCATCCCACATGCTTTGAGAAAGTCTTCTGCTGGGTGGAATCATGATCCTGCACAGATAGGTGCAGACGAATTCGATCTTTTAGGAAACGGGGAGTGTCTCTTTGCAGATATAAGCAAGATTAGATGAGGTCATACTGGCTTAGGGTGGGCCCTGAGTCCCATATCCGGTGTCTTTGGAAGAGAAAGGGTGGGGGAAATTTGACACAGGAACACAGAATCAAGTCATGTAAGGACAGGCAGAGGTTGGGGTGATGCAACTCCAAGCTAACGTGCACTGAGGACTGCCAGCAACCTCCAGAGGCTCCGGCCCGGAATGGGCTCACCCTCGGAGCTTCAGGCACCCCGATTTTAGACCCCAGTCCTCATGAACTTGAAGGAGCCTGTTTCCGTTTCTCATGTGTGTTACGTCGTTTTGCTTCATCATTGATATTGAATGGAATTCGACTACATTCCCTACAATGGCTGAGAATTCCTGGACTCAAGTGGTCTTCCTACTTCAGCCTCTGAGAAGCTGAGATGGCAGGTCCTTGGCATCATTCCTGGCGTGTTCTCCATTTTTCACACCATTCTATTTGTTGTAGTTGCCATAGCAACCCTAGAAAATGAGTTGAAATCCATGGGAGAAGCTGGACCTTGAGGCGTAGGCCTATAATCCCAGTACTGGGAGGTTGAGGCTGCAGGATTGTAAACTTCATATATATATATATTTAGAAATTCAATGACTGCCTGGTTTACAGAGTGAGTTCAAGGCCAGTCCCAGCAGCCTTTTTAGTTTTTCATCTTAAAAAGTAAAAAGAAGGCTCAATGTATATTTGATGGATAGTTTCATGTTGACTTGACACAAACCAAAGTCATCTGAGAGGAAGGAGCCTCAATTAAGAAAATGCCTCCATAAAATCAGGTTGTAGGCAAGCCTGTAGGGCATTTTCTTAATTAGTGATTGATAGGGGAGGACCTAGTCCACTGTGGGCGGTGCCATCCCTGGGCTGGTGGTCCTGGGTTCTATAAGGAAACAGGCTGAGCAAGCCATGATGAGCAAGCCAGTAAGCAGCACCCCTCCATGGCCTCTGCATAGGCTCCTGTCTCCAGGTTCCTGCCCTGTTTGAGTTCCTGCCCTGACTTCCCTCAGTGATGGACTATGGTGTGGAAGTGTAAGCCAAATAAACCCTTTCCTCCCCACCTGTTTTTGGTCATGGTATTTCATCATGGCAATTGTAACCCTGACTAAGACAGTGTAGTTCAGTGGTCGAATGCTTGTGGAGTATAAGCAAGGCTCTAGGTTAAAGACCTTCAGTAAAGCAAAATAAGTAATTGATTAATTGAAAACAAATTTTTTAAATGTGAACAGATTTTCTTAATACACGTTCTAGAAAACTTTCTTTGGTTTGCTACTAATGGATGAAAATGTGAGCGTGGTGAATGTGGTGACTCATCGATGCTTCTTATTGCCTGGACCACTACAGTGTTTGGTATAGACATTGCCACCCAGCCTCGATATAGTTCAGAATAATTATTGAGTGTGTATTTCTCTTCTCTTCCTTCACTTTTAAAATCCTAATATGTTTTTCAATATCATTATATTCATTAATATTTTTTATGTTGTTGCTAGCTCTTTTATTATTATAATTAATATTGATATGGTTATTATTTTGGTCTAAGAAAAAATTTTAAAAATAAACAAACAACCAATTCTAGTAACTGGATAAGCCTGTCTTTCTCTCTTCTCCAGAGATAGGAGCTGAAATATGATTAGCCCAGATTGTTAGCTCTGAAAGTGGCTAGATTAAATCTTGAACTAAATTGACCTTCTCATTTCAGAGGTCAGAGTTTAGTCTTCTCATTTCAGGCTTGGAAAATGGAAGCCGAGGGTCAGATGACTGAATACTAGTAGATGCCCCCATCTGTGCCCCTGGCTAATCAGACACTGCCCACCGAGGATCAGCTGCTGAGGCCAGGAGCCGCGCTAGGTAGAATTCCATATATCAGATAAGGATGCAATGTGAAAGTATTTGTTGTTATTAATAATAAATAGCTCATTATTTGCTAGCCTCAAGAAGTTACCCACCTACGTTTTGGTTGTCAGATTCCCACAGGAAAAGCCTTTGAGGAGGGGCTACTGGGCATGAAGCGTAGGTCCTGTGCTTCTAGATTCCCACTCTATCACTGCGCTACACTCCCCCTCCCTCAGGACAACCTCTTGAGTTATCCTACATTTGTTAATTACAAAAGCAAAACAACATTACAGAAAAATGTCTGGGTTCTAGATATGGTGGCCTTGGTTATTTGGGTTGCATTAAGAAATTGAAAAGCCAAAAAAGATGACCAACGGAGGTGCTCTCGGTTTTTAGGTAAAGCCCAATTTGAGAATAATACAGGCAACACCTTTGTCAGCAGATGGGCACAGCAGACAAAAGAGAGAATCGAGAGCATTGACTAAAAGTAGCTCAGGATATAGATTTTCAAGAAGGTTAGGACTGGAACCAGGTGTGTGGCACAGGACAGGGGTGGGAGGGGAGGGAGGAGAAGAGGTCAAGGTCATCCTCAACGACCTAGCAAGGGAGAGGCCAGCCTGGGCTATATGAGAGTCAGTCTAAAACAAAAGAGAATTTCAAATGAAGAATGTCATAAATATGTAATACAGAGCAGAGAGAGATACGGCCTTGGAAGAGACCGGGGAAAAGTCTAACAGATTTTTAAAATATATATCCTCACAAAAAGACAAGATGGCTTTAAAACGAAAAGTGTGTCTTTGTAACAGTAAAGGTTCCTAAAACAAAGCAGCCACACAGTCACTACTATGCCTACAAGTTTATAATTCCTTAATCTTTTCAACTATCTGGTCCAGGACATACATCTAACATCGACATCCCAGAAAGTGAGGAAAGGGTGAGGAGGATGCAGTGTGTGAGAGATGATGAGGAAGACTTTGTTGTTGTTGTTTAAGCATTAATAGAAGACTCAATTTCTGGATTCACAAGACCAGTGAATAGCGAGCAGCAACCTCTGGACATAGTGGAGTAAACTTAAGAAAATAGAAAGACAAAGGTGAAGGCAGGAAGAAGCCTAGAATGTCTGATTCCTTCTGAAGGGGCAGCAATTGGAGGCACGTGTAACTATCTCCAGAAATAGCTGCCAGCTGAGCTCCAGGGTCATCAGGAAGAATTCATCTTGCACTCCTGTGAAGCATGGTAAACACAAGCCAGTCAGAGAGTCACACAGACACAGGGGACCCAGAAGCCTTTAGACGCCTTCACTCTAACATTCCCACCTCTCCTACCAAACTACTACCACAGTTAATTATATGATGTGAACGTCTCCAACCATACACTCTTCTTTTACAGCTTAAAAATGAGCTGGTTTTAGTTTTTATTATCAACAAGGTCTGGAACAGAATAAAAGGGTGAGTTGCATAGCACTCACTTTACAAACAGAAAAAAAATTACTGGATCTGTGCTCTCAAGAACATTGTGACAGAGGCGGTCTCACATACACTAACTATGGCCCGGGGGTGTAGCTTTGTATTAGAGTCAGTTGCCTAGCATGCTCAAGACCCTAAGTTCAACCCTTGGTACCAAGATGATGATGATGATGATGATGTTGATGATAATGATGATGGTAACAAAGACAGATGACATACTAATTGCTGAATGACTGGGAAAGTACTTTGGAAGGCAGTATTGAGATCCTCAATGTACTTATTCCTTTTAGTCTGGTGACTCTAATACTTACAAGCAGCTAAAAACAAAGTCTTTGAGCCAAAGGAATATACCACATTATGCTTTCATAATTAAAAATTAGAAATACCCTACAAGACTTACAATAAGATGTGCTTTAAAAATGATACAACTTGGGTCCAGAGAGATGGCTTGCAGAGAGAAGACCTGAGATCCATTCCCTATACCTACATGGCAGCTCACAACCACTCACAACTCCAGTTCCAAGAATCTACACCCTCTTCTGGGCTCTCCAGACACACAGTAGGTGTTCCACATATGTACATGCAGGCCAGTCACTCGTGTACATAAACTAAAAATAAACAATCTTTAAAAAGTGATACAGCCATGTAATGGGCAGTCTTGAAGCTAGTGAGAGGATGTTTACGTTGATAGGAGAAAATACTTCCGATTCTTTGTTAAGTTGAAAAAACCAGGTACAAATTGATCTCTTTAATATGATTTCTGTAATGTATGTGAAAAGCATATCAATGATGTGTTGGCCACTTTTGGATAGAATTGCTCTTCTTTATTTTTATACTGCCAAAAACATCTACAACAAATATAGAAGAACACTTGTATATATTGTCATGAAGAATTTGGGGATAGGAAATAAAAAATGGGAAATACAATGAGTAGAAGAGTTGTGGGGAGCTGCTAACATACAATTAGAGGATAGTTATTTAAATTATACAATTTCAGAGTTTCATAAAAGTGACTTAAATGAATATACACATATGAATGTGAGCAGAACATTACTTGTTTAGAGAGTCCACAAAGGACAAAGGTAGATAATAGAGAGGGCAAAGGGGGAAAGATTCTGTTCAACTCCCAGGGCCAGGTATGGTGGCGCACACCTTTAATCCCAGCACATGGGAGGCAGAAGCAGGTAGATCTCTGTGAGTTTGAGGCCAGCCTGGTTTACATGAATGAATGAATGAAATTAATTAAGTAAGTAAAAATTTCTTCCCTTTTTTTCTCCCCAACTCAGTTTGTCCTCCTGTATTCTTTATCAGTTAAGAAGCATTCTTGCCCTGCTGATTCTCAAATACATCCACTTGTCCCAAGCCTGTTATTAAATTCACTACCTGGGAGACGGCAGTGGGCTCATTACTGGTCTCGCTGCCACTCTGTTGCCAAAATACAGCATCAAAGATATCCACCTAGTGAGATTTATGCTCAGGCTTCCACTTTTCACATTTTGGTGCCAGGAACCATGGTCAGTAGTGAAGTTACATTAGTGGACAAAACAGATCATGTTCCTGCACTCAGTGAACATAAGTTCTAATAGAAATAAATAATTCAGACCCACACTTGGATGGCTCTTCTAAGTCCTGACCTTCCTGCCTTCCACCATAATGCTTTTATATCATTCCACTCACCAGCTGCAACACTTCCTTCCCCATGCTTCTTGTTTACATACTGTTCAGCCTTTTGTGGTTAAGTTCAGGCACCACCTCCCCTCTAAAGTTTTTTTTTATGAACTTCAAGTTGGACTCTGTGACCCTTAACCATCCTTCCATAGCTTCCAGGGTAGAACTTTTTCCTACTCCTCCTGAGTCTATTAAACTGAAATGTACGTGTCTCCTTCATGAGACTTCAACGTTCTTTGGAAACAGAGGCATTGTCTTAATGATTTATGCACTTGCAGTGCTCCATAAAATGGAGATAGAAAAAAAAGGGGGGTAGTTGGGATCAGTAGATTAAAACAGTTGGCTGTGTGATATTGGTTTCATACATCAAGGCTGACAGAGCAGACGGCACTGGATGGCTTCCTCGAATAGGTCGGGAGTAAGAAGACCATGAAAAGAAAAAAAAAAGCTTGGGCTGGAGAGATGGCTCAGTGGATAAGGGCTTGCCTTGAAACATAAGGACCCAAGTTCAAGAAAAGTCAGGCATGGTGGCATGCGTTTGTAATCCCGGAAGTAGGAGTGGGAGACTGGGACCGCTGACTAGCCAGTTGTATTGTACATTATATTGGCAAATTATCCTGGGCTATTTGAGCTCACTGAGAAGTTGGCTATAGAAGCAGGGGTCCCAATGCGCCCACACCATTTCAGACCTAATCATGTTTATTTTAGAGTGTGTTCCAAGGCCTCTTATCTGGGGATGGTCTGGTTCCCCCTAACTCAGTGACAGGAAGGAAATAGAACAGTAAAGGGACTCAAGAGTCAAACCGTTGTCCTTGAGAGCAGCTGGGAGATAGACAATCGCCAACAGAGATTACTATTGTTTATCCCATGTTATAAAAATGTCCGCCGTGGGAAAGAGAAAATGAAAGCTCTGACATGAGAAGCTCATTCGTGGAGGAAAAGCTCAATGAGAAACTCCAGCTGCCTGACTCATCCTCCTAAGTCAGTTTCTGCAAGGTGTCTAATTCAGTGAGGTTATCGCTATTTGCTCTTTCACTTAGACCCTACTCCAAAGGGACACTCTGCTCTGTCCAGGACTCCCAGAAAACTCCAGCTGACAGTCTTAACAGGGTTGCCCAATCAGTATCTGCCCTGTGCTTCCAAGCTCCTGATTTGCTGATGTTACCTTCCTGCTGGTATTTTTTCTTTTATTTAGAAGCTTCACCCCAGGGGACACCCAACTCTGTCTAGGCCTCCATCAGGAACTTCAACTGGATGTCCTAAAGGGGCTTCCTCAGCACCATGGGCTATTTTGAGTGTTGGGCGTGGCAACATTTTACCATCTCTCTAGGTAACAACCTATCTACAACTTGTTATTTATTCTTCCACATTGGCTTACTCTGTTCTTGATAAACTCACTTACTGAAAATGGAAAGTGTGGCTGTCACAGATGATTCTCTAAACAATACAGAACACTAGATAAGCAAATTGGTGAATGAGATCTAGGCCAATGAGAAATCTTAAGAAACAAAAACAAAAACAAAACCAACAAAGTGCGGAGGAAACACAGTTGAGGTTGTTCTCTAGTTCTTGCACAAAGTATATATGCACCTACATACAGAGAGAGAGAGGGGAGGGAGAGAGAGAGGGAGAGAGAGAGAGGGAGAGAGAGAGAGAGAGAGAGAGAGAGAGAGAGAGAGAGAGAGAGAGAGAGAGAGAGAGAGAGAGAGAAAGAGAAAGAAAAAGAAAGGAAGGAAGAAGAAAGGAAGAAAGGAGGAAAAGGAGGGAGGGAGGGAGGCAGGCAGGCAGGCAGGCAGGCAAACCTCCCTAGTAGAGCAATCAGTTGGCATGCACAGGGCCCGGAGCTTGTTCATGAACATTTTTGACTCTTCCCAGTATTACGTTACTTGTGAATATGATTATGACGAGGGTGTGATCCTTATAAAGCAAGATAATACTTGCTCTGAAGAGACAGTGCTTTGCAGAAGACCAAGTCAAATCTTTTATTGTCTCATTAAACTTTCTCACTTGAGTCCCAAGTTTTCTGATCCCTGTTAAAATTTGGGACTAGGAAATATGACGGCTCTGATCCAGAAATACAATCCTCCAAACAAGGATGAGGCACTTAGGCCTAATTTACCCTTTTTCTTACCTTATGATATTACTTAACATAATTGGCTACTAGACCTTTTAGTAAGTAATTAGGAAGCATTAAGTTATTAGCTAGGATCAGCACAGACACAAAGGTGATTACACTCAATCCTTAAATGGAGAGACATTTACAGTGAAGAAACAATGTACTATCTTAGTGAGTAAAGAAAATGGGTAAAGCACCTAATCAGAATTGCCAGTTAAGCCCTTAACAAAACAAGATCCACTCTCTTTCAGAATAATGGCTTTGAATGTAAGGAATGAATTGAATGAACAGTACAGCCCAAAAGCCACAGTGCAATTATGAAGTGGGGTTCAGAAAAGGATCGGGTATCATGTTCTTCTAAATAGCAACAAAAAACCCAACCCCAAATATGTCCAAACAACAACAACAAAAAAGAAAGGCCTTTGAGGATAACCAAAGGGAAGAATCAGAGGTAGGAAAGCGAATTAGTCCCACAAGGTTAACATTGTGATCAACACCCTCAGACTTTGGGTAGAAATTGACTTCTTCACGTAACTAATCCATTCATGTTTCTGCTCAAATAATGGCACTGGGAAGACAGCTTTCATGTGGATACTTGGGTTCTGTCCATGTGGCTCTATCTGATTTGGTCTGTGGAATCTCCACTATTCAGCAAGCAGACACAGAAACAGACGGGAAGGTCCCTCGGGAGTCAGACTTGAATGGCGAGCCAACGCTTTGGCTTCCATCCCATTGACTAAATCGCAGACAGAAATGAGTTACTTTCCCTTCGTTGTAATAAAACACGTGACAGATGTGAAAAAGAGAAGGATGGTTTCTTGCTCTGGTTTGGATCGCACTTTCAGACTGGGCACAATTCGTTCTGATTGGGAAGACGTAGGAGCTGGAGCAGGGGCCAGCCGGTCAGATCGAGTCCTCAGTCAGCAATCGAGGGGAGGAGAATGTTGGTGCTCATTTGGTTTTCTCACCTTTTCCTTTTTATTCAGCCCGAAGCTCCAGCCCATGGGATGATGTCACCATGTTCAGAGTAGGTTGTCTCAGTTAAATCTCTCTAGAACACTGTGAGGCACACCCTAAAGTATGTCTCATTGATGTCCTAGTGTTTATTAATCCAACCAGTTGGGGTGGAAATTAACTACCATAAGTCCATCCCTTATCAACTTCACACTCAAACACATCACTTTATCCTATTCGACCTCTGACTTCTACTGGCTCATAACCATCTCATAATGCAAAATGCGTTCATTCTAATTTCAACAGTCCCTCTAGTCTTATATTCTCAATACTGTTCAATGGTAAGAGTTCAAGCTGGGTGTGGTGGTACATGCCTCTAATCCCAATACTCATGAGGCAGAAGGAGGCCAATATCTGTGAGTTCAAGGCCAACCTGGTCTGCACAGGGGATTTCAAGACAGTCAGATCTACATAGTAAGACCCCGTCTCAAAATATGTTAGAGTTCAAAGTCTCTTTTGAGACTCAAGACAAACTATGAACTCCCATAAAACAAAGAAAAAAAACCCACACATTTCTAATATATAGTGACACAGAATAAATATTCCTATTTCAAAAGGAAGGAATGGGGAGAAATGCCTGGACCAAAGTAAGACCAAAACGAAGCAGGGAAAACATCCAACCTTGCTGCTCAATGTGCAGCATCTGGGATTCACCATGGCATCAGCTATGCTCCGGTTGGTTTGGGGAGTCCTACTCTTCAAGTTCTGCCACCTGCAACACACACAGCTTGTCTCCTGGGCCAGCTCCTCTTGGTGCCTACAGCTTTCCCCAGCAAATAACTGGTAGTCCTGCCTATGTCCAGTATCCTGGGGCCTCTGCTGCAACTTAGGAATCACCTTCACAGCCTTTTACAATGGCCTCCACATTAGAGAGGGTTCTCTAGAAAAACAAAACTGATAGAATGAATCTCTACCTATCTATCCATCCACCTATCTATTACCTGTCTATATTAGAGCAGCTTACAGGCTGTGGTCCGGCTATTCCAACAATGCTGTCTTTTGGTGGAAAGTCCAGTAATCCAATAGTTGCTCAGTCCATGAGGCTGGATGTCTCAGCTGATCTTCAGTATGTAATCCTGAAGAAGAAGTAGGCTCTAATACCAGTGAAGAAATGCCTCAGTAGCAGACTAGATGAATTTGCTAGCAAGAGTGAGGGTAAGTAGGCAAAAAAGCAAAAGCTTCCAAAATGATCCAATCAAGAAAAATTCCTCACTGGTGTGCCCAGCTGCTTGGGGTTTAGTTTGGCCCCCTTCTCTCACGGTGTTCATGGCCTCTGCGTTCCATGGTAGATGAACCTGGGAAAACACTTCTCTAATTCATCGTGTTTTAGCAGCATTCTTACCTCAGGTTTTCTTTTCTCAAATGAGTTTGTATTTTTATAAGTTAGAGCCTTCAGTGCATGGAGCTATGCCCCTGGAGTAGATATCTGATTGTTCCATTGAGCTCCCTCTCCCTCCCTCCCTCCCTCCCTCCCTCCCTCCCTCCTCCTCTCCCCTCCTTCTCATCTCTCCCTGACTAAAAACAGTAAGCAGTAACCACATCACAGCGTGGATATGAAATTGTTTTGAATTTTCCTCTGCCAAACAAACTAGTTCATTACTTTGGAATTCAGCTTCACCAAAGGTTTCAGGGCTTGAACAGAATGCAGTCAGATTGTTTGCCAGGTTGTAGCCTAAAAGTCCTCTAATTCAGATCCCAGTTAAGTCCTTGATCCTCTTTGGAGCTTCCTGAGCATTTCTTTTCAGTATTATGGTCTTCCAAACTCCCGCCACAACGATCCACTAAGTTCTTCCCACAGTATTCCAGGTCAAGCCTATAGTTTCCGACTCTTCCCCATTCTTCTTGCAAACCACTTCCAAAGGTCCAAGAACACCCCATGGTCACATTTATCACATTAACTGCCTGTTTGGGGTACAAATTTTTGGTACTTTTCTCTTTGCTGAGATAAAATACTCAACAGAAACAATTTAAGGAGTGAAAGGTTTGTTTGTTTGTTTTGGATGGGGGGTAGAGGAGTTTGGTTGGAATGAGGAGTGTCACAATCTGAGCATTCAGTCCATTATGACATGGAAAGCATGATTGTCAGGGCATGAGGCAGGCAGTCACATCGCGTCTATAGTCAGGAAACAGAGAGAGATGAATGCTGATGTTCATCAGGCCATTTCATTTTTCCTTTTATTCCACTGATGATGCCACTCCATGAGAAGAGTATTCTCTCCTCCGTTAAAGCTCTCTGGAAGCACCAGGGAAGATATATCCAAAGGAATGCCTCATTAATACCATAGGTGTTTATTGATCCAACCAAGTTGACAACTGAAATCAACTATCACGGACACATTGCTATTAATTCCAAAGGATGCTGGGAAATGTAGTTGAGCTGTGTGTCCAGAAGGAAAGTAGAAACATGGTTAAATATTTAACTAGTGTTTACCATTGGGGGCAGTGAAAGCCAAGCATCCTCTAGCTTATATTCAGTGAAAGAAACAGAGCATCTCAATCCTGCATCCTTAGTAAGATGCCAAGAACGTTGGGTTGCTTGAGACTCCCTAACTGTGCAGTTCTCTGAGTTGAGAGACTGGCCAAGAAATTGCAGCGTGCTAATAGTCATCATAGTGTGCTTTCAAAACTGATAGTGGAGTCAGCTGTCTTTGCAATGCCTCAGCAGCACAAGAAAGATTGAGTTTTCTAGGCAATGAAAACAGGTCATAGATGGCGTGGTGGTTTAAATGAGAATGATTCTCATTGACTCAAGTGTTTGAATATCTGGTTCCCTGTGGGTAGACTGTTTAGGAAGGATTAGGAGGTGTGGCCTTCTTGGAGAAGCTATATCATGGGGTATAGGCAGGTTGAGGTTTCAAAAACCCACATCAGGTTCAATCTTGCTCTCTCTGCCTGTATCTTGTAGATCAGATGTGAGCTCTCAGCAACTGCTCCAGCTCCATGCCTGCCTGGCCCCTGCCATGCTTCCTGCCATGATGATCTGGTCCAACCCTCTCAAACTGCAAGCCAGCTCCCAATTAAATGCTTTCTTTTATAAGTAACCTTAGTCATGATGTCTCTTCATAGCAATATAACCGTCACTAAGACAGGTGGCCAGCTAGCAATGTTCTCAAGGTCTTAGTCCCAGAAAAACCTCAATTAACAGTGTTGCTGAAACCTGACATTAGCCATTGTTAGGTTTTATATGTCGTGTCCTTCCCACTTTCAGAGCTCATGTAATATAAAGTTGGTCCTCAACTGGCGGCACCATTTTAGGAATTTTAGAAACTTTATGATAGGATATGGGTAGTGGAAGTAGGTCTCTGGAGACAGATCTTTGGCATTTATTATTCCTGTCATCCTCTTGACTACATGAGTGAATAGCTCTTTTACATCACACCCACCTACAGCCAGGGTATTGTATCTAAACACATGGAGACAAGTGATTGTCGACAGAATCCTTTGGAGCTGTGGGTCAAAATAAGTCTCTCCTCTCTTAAGATGTCCACGTCGAGTGTTTACTTACAGTGGTGGTAAAAGTAACCAATACAGAAGTGTAGAGAAAAGAAATAGCATTCCATCCTATGATGGCTTCACACTGGAAGTTTCTATTACAAAAGATGGATTAACAAGAGGAAAGTTTGCAAATTTAAACAACTTTATATGACATGAGAGCCTTCATAAGGAAATGAAGACTTGAAGAAATGGATGAACTTATGCATTTTTTTTTAAATGGAAAGTTTCATCAAAAGGTAACTAGCCATGGGGGCGTGTGATTAGACAAAGAAGGCAGGATCTAAAGGCAATCAACTAGGGGGAGGGGACTTAGCAAGGCTTGCTGGTTCAGATTCTTCTCGAGTGTCCAGAGCTAAAGATGGTCATTTCCTCTGCGGAGGGTGCCTCCAAAGTGAGTTATACAGTCTGATGCAGGAGAAGGGCAGGTGTACATTAGATTGGCATTCCTGCTTCTGCTGTTTTCCAGGTTTCTTCAGCTTCAAATATTTTGGGTGTATCCTGAGCCCCACAAACAGCCAGTTGAGCACTTTGAATCAAAACAGAGCCTCGCTCTTGGAAAGCAAGGCAAATACAAAAGAACAACAGACATCACCACCTCTGGCCATACGCCAGTCCACTTAGATCCCTCTAGAGTAAGGCAACTCTAGAGGATGAAAATAGGAAAGCTCGGTAGGCTCTGTAGTCCACTACTGTCTGTAGATACTTATTGAAGAAAGTAGGTATACAGATTTCCTTATCCAAAACACTAGAACTTGGGAGCTTGGTGGTAGAGCCTGGATTGGCATGTGTAAGGCCCTGAATCCAATCTCCAGTACATGAAGGAGAAGAAAATGGAAGAAGGGGAGGAGGAGCCTAAATATATAGTCAATATTTGGGAGGAGGAGCCTAAATATACAGTCAATATTCTGAAATTATAGCTTTGAATTTATTGTCTCTCCTACTAATACAGACTTCTGATTTTTTTGCTAGCTAATGTCTCTAACAAGCAAACTAATTATGCCTTTTGATCTAGCTAAAGAGATTTAGCCAATCTTTTTTTTTATATATATACTTTTTTTTTTTTTTTTTTTTTTTTGGTTTTTTGAGACAGGGTTTCTCTATGTAGTTTTGTGCCTTTCCTGGGACTCACTTGGTAGCCCAGGCTGGCCTCGAACTCACAGAGATCCACCTGGCTCTGCCTCCTGAGTGCTGGGATTAAAGGCGTGGGCCACCACCGCCCGGCCTAATCTTTCAAACAAAAATATTATAGGCTAGATGTGTAGCTCAGTGGTAGATTGCTTGTTCAGTATGCATGAGACCCTGGGTTCAGTGCTCAGTACTACACCCACAAAATATACACATATGCGTGCATAGATTCCTTGATTTTTGTGAACTGTTTCTTCATTTAATATTCTTTGTTTCTCAAGATTACACCAACTAAATGTACTCCAGATCCTCAGATTGCCATTGTCAATCACACTTTATGTTTGGGACTGTACTCTCATTAGCCTGGGGAAAGAATGTTCGAGAAACCCGCCATGTGAAATTGAAATTGTGAAATCCAGAGCATTTTCCCAACCCACCATCTTGTATTCTGGCCAAACCTGTTCAGTGATGTTTTCCACCCTTTGCTAACAGCCAGGCTGGGTGATGAGAGCCTGGAGAAAGCAGGCAAGGGGTGGGGGTGGGGATGAGGGGGAGGATAAACAGAAGAGGACAGGAATCCAGGAGTGGGAATAGAACAGTATGTTGTGTTCTCTCCTCCTACCCCCCAGGCCATCTTAACCCTGTGAAATCTGGAGACATAAAGCTCATTTGACAATGCACCAATTCAATAGACATTTGTGTATTTAGGCTTATCATGTGCTGGTTGGTGTGCAAAGCATGCCCCACCCAACCAGAATATCAACTGTGGAAATCATTGAAGGATCATTTAATAAATAATATATAATGGATATGAGAACAAGTGTTGACTTGCTCTAAAAGATGAGAATCCGTGCTTGCTTCAGCAGCACATATACTAAAATTGGAACGATACAGAAAAGATGAAAATCCTGCTACACACACACACACACACACACACACACACACACACACACACACACAGACACACACACACTGGAGAAAGAGTTCACAGAACAGTGTGCATATACATAGCATAGCATAGTAATACCTCTCTTTTGACGATCTCTGTGTGGTGTGTATGCATATGATGTGTGTAAATGAGTGTGAAGGCCAATGGTTGATATGAAGGGTCTTCTTCAATCACTTGCCACCCTATTATTATTTTTTAATTAGTTCTTTAGAGTTATACAATGTGTTTTTCTTCACCTTATTTTTTGAGACAAGGTTTCTCATTGGCTCTAGATCTCGAGAGCTCAGCTAGACTGGCTAGCTAGCAAGTCTAGATCTGTCTCTGCCTCCCCAAGTCTGGGGTTACAGGTGCATGGACTGACCCACCCAACTTTTTTACACGAGTGTTGGTGATCAAATTCAAGTCTTTGTGCTTGTGTGGCAAGCACTTTGCCAACTGAACCATCTCTCCAGCCCCCTGTTTTAATTATTTATCAACCAAATAACCATAAAAATAGACACACAGATGCACAAAGGAGTTAACAAGGTTTAGAGCTCAGGAGATTCTAACTCGCACAGGTCTGTGCCAAGACTCTGAATGTAACTTTTCATAAAACGAGACTCCCAAACACTGTTTGGTATAAAACCTGAAACATTCCCTATTTATATGCATGACCTGAATAATTTACTGGTATTTATACATGTGATGAACATATTTTTCTATCACACTCACAGAAGCCCTGTATGGTAATCTCTTCCCACATCAAGCAGCCTTGTCAATTTTGTGTTTTCTATACCTTATCTTCAAGTGGTATTCTTCATAGTCCACTGGTTTCCTTCCATGTTGGCCAAGCTTCATCATCAACTTCACTTGATTAGGAAAGACCTTGGTCTACAAAGCAAGTTCTAGGACAGCCAGGACTGTTACATAGAAAAATTCTGTCTTGAAAAACAAAAACAAAAGACTTTATCAATGAGACACCCCTTTGGATAGGTCTGGGGGGACATACCCAGAGAGCATTAGCTGATGGAAGACTGGTTCTGAATGCAGACAGCACCATCCCACAGTCCACGAGTCTCGGACTTGAATAAAAAGGGAAAAGCTGAAAGCCGGTATTCTCCTTTCTCTGATTCCTGGTCTGACTAGATGTGAGCAAGCAGCCTCGGGCTGCTGTCCCCAGGCCGTCCTTGTCAAGATGGACTGAATGCTCAAACTGTCAGCCAAGAGGCATCTTTTCTCTCTTCAGTTGGTTCTTGTCAGGTATGGTCACGGCACTGAGAAAAGCAGCCAATCCAGTCCCTCTGCCGTCTCCGTACCCTTTCCTTGTTCATTTTCCAATACATAGGTAGAGACCAAGATTTACATATACTTGTTTTTAGGGCAGAGTTGGTCTTTCTCCTCCTTGCTCCTCCTCCTTGCTCATCTCCTTCTCCTGTACTTTCTCCTCCTTTCTAATAGGGTCTTTTTTTGTGTTTTGTTTTTTTCGAGACAGGGTTTCTCTGTGTAACAGTTCTGGCTGTCCCAGAAGTAGCTCTGTAGACCAGGCTGTTCTTGAACTCACGGAGATCCACCTGCTTCTGCCCCTGCCCCCTCACCCCCTGCCCTCAAGTGCTGGGATTAAAGACGTGCACCACCACCTGGCAGATTGGGTCTTTAGGGTCTTACTATGTAACCCAGCCTGGCCTTAAACTTTGTGACCCTCCCACTGGCCTCCACAATGCTAGAATTGCAGATGTGCAGCACCACTCACAGCCAGAGACATTATTTACTAATGGTAATAATAATAATAATAAACTGTCTAGCATTGTCTAGTTGTGAGTCACTATGCTAGTTCTTATCTACTGCAAGAAGAAGCTTTTCTGATGTGAATTGAGAAAGGTACTGATCTATGGGTATAGCAGTATCCCATTAGGAGTCATTTTATTGTTATGTGTCTTTAGCAGAAAAATAGTATTGGGTTTTTCTTCTAGGCCTGTCTAGTCTCAGGTTCTCAGCCACTTTAGCTGTTTCAGGTATGGGTTCGATCTCATGGAGTGGACTTTAAATCCAATCAAAACGTGGTTTGGTTACTACCGTAATATTTGTGCCACAATTGCACTAGCGAATATTGAAGGCATGTTGCTGCTGTAGGTCACAGCATTTGTAGTTGAGTGATATTGATGATTCCCTTTCTCCTCTGGTAGCATGCATATCTTCCAGTACCAGGAATGCCAGTCAATAGGAGTAAAGCTTCAACTGGACAATGTCCAGAGAGTGAGAGACTTGGAAGCACTCAGCCTTCATCAAACCCCTCCCCTCAGGGCTCTGGGGTCTATGTGGAGGAGAAGGTAGAAAGACTGTATGAGCCAAAGGTGATGGATAATTCCAGGGAAACGGTCTTCCAGATAAAACAGGGCTCATGTACGTGTAAGTTCATAGAGACTGGCAACATCCACAAGACCTGCACAGGTTCAAGCCAGGTGGGTTCCCAGCACCAAGAGGGGGAATCACCAATAGACCACTGGTTAGTTATATCAGCCACAGTCTAGGACAAACCCCATGACCAAGAGTAGTTGGTCAACACAAAATGAACTCTGGTATTTTTGCGGACTTTTTTTCTCTTCTGTTTTACTTTGTTTGACTTTTTTGTTGCTCTCTTATTGGACTTTTGCCTATTTGAATTTCATTTTTGTTGTTTTTTTCTTTTGATCATTTCTTGCTTTTTTGTTTTTTGTCTTTTTTTTGAAAGAGAGTGAGAAAGAGCATAAAGTTTATTGGATAAGAAGATGGTGAGGATTTGGGAAGAGTTGGAGGAAGGGGAAAACATAATAAAAGTGTATTACATGAAAAAAATCTCAATAAATAAAATTCTCTAGCAGAACAAAATGTCTGAAAGGTATTTAAGGAGTCTGAAAAGATAGCTCAGTCAATCAGTGTTTATCACATAAGTCTGAGGACCTGAGTTCTGTTCCTTAGCACCCACATAAAAGCCTAGGCATGGCTGTTTGTAGCTGTAAAACTAGTGCTTGAGAAAAGAAGACAGGAAAATCCTGGGTATGGTAGTTTGAATGTAATTGGCCCCTGTAATCTGAAGGAGTGGCACTATTAGGAAGTGTGGCTTGTTGGAGTGGGTGTGGCCTTATTGGAAGAAGTGTGTCACTGTAGGGGTGGGCTTGGAGGTTTCTTAAGCTCAAGATACTGCCCAGCATGTCAGTTGACTTCCTGTTGCCTGCAATCTCAGCTCCAGGGGCATGTCTGTCCTCATGCTGACATGCTTTCCATCCTGATGATAATGGACTGAACCCCTGAAACTGTAAGCAAGCCCCCTCAATTAAATGTTTTCTTTATAAGAGTTGCCATGGTCATGGTGTCTCTTCACAGCAATAAAAACCCAGACTAAGATACTGGGTCTTGCTAACACTAGTCTAATCCAATTGGCTTGAGATATAGGTCAGTAGCAGAGAACTTTCCTGGTATGTACAGGCCCTATGTTCAATCCCCCAGTGTTGCAAAGGCAAGTGGAGAGAGTTTGCTTAGGGGGACACAAAAATCACACTGGTGAATGCGTTAAAGATAACCCCAGAGGCGCCAAACTGAGTACATGTCACATTAAGGAATGAAAACAAAGCGTTTCCTAGAGCAAGCCCAAATTTGAATTCTTCCCTTCTCTCCCTCTTCTTCTGTCTGTAGTTTGTGGCTACTGGCCTGTCTGTAATCTGTCTGCTGTATATGTCTATCTGATGTCGGGCTGTCCAGGTTGCCTATCTGGTCTGTCTGTGTGTCTTCTGAACCCTACCTGTAACTAACAAAGGGCTTTGCTCGGTATTTATTGAAACAGTACAGAACATACTGCATGGGAAAGGGACGAGAGCCTATTTACAGAAATCTTTAATGGGGTTTTATAGGGAGAGAAGTCATTTAACTGACCTGGATGTACTCAGTACTGCAAATAGAGATCATCAAGCTGTAGATTGCTTCTAATATTTATGGTGGATATTTATTGTATAAGGTTTGTTTCCAACATGTTGGCTACGTTCAGCAGATTTTTACCACAATGAACATATGCATACATATATTATTTTGGGTCAGGGATGTGGAAGAGTACACAATTTAAGATTAAAGGTATGCATTGGCTTAGATTGTAATCTAGTTATATGGGAAATTCAAAACATAAGAAGGTTGGCTACATTGTTCTCTTAAAGGCAGATTAAATTTAAACAGGCTGAGAACGCAGTAGGGTAGCAGGTTAAGTACATAGTCTTAAATGGTCTTAAGGGCTATTGTTAACTTTGCTATGAGGTCTGTCAAATGTTCAGTATTTGAAGGGGGTCAAGAGATATTTTTATAAAGATGTATCTCTATAAGAAATTTTCAGAGAGCAACCACTGCTTCCTATCTGAATGATGTCACTTTTCTGAGATCTGGAAAATTCGTGCCAGACCCATGTGTCTGGCTGGCTGCAGAACTGAATGCTGGAAAGCAGAACGAAACACTCAGCAAGGTTCCTGTCTAAAGAGCTATTTCTAGTTGTGCTGGGAAAGAAGTTAAACACATCTTTCAGCTTTTATTACTTACAAGAACTCTCAATGGAATGTTAGCGTGAGCTCTATTACACGGTATGTGGTTTTTTTAAAAATCAATTATTATAGTGTTAAAAAGGGACTGAATATACTTCTGATGATATGGGGAAAAATAGCTAAAATGAAACTAAGAAGATTTGACAAAAATGATGGGTGAAGGTATGCAAATTGTAGACGTAAAAGTATCCGTGTGTTCCAGGTTCCTCTGTATTAGCATGACCCATAGGGCAAGCAGAGCTTACACACACACACACACACACACACACACACACACACACACACACAGTTTCTTTCTACCATGGTAGTCCTCTCCATCCTAAAGGGCTAGCTGTCTCACAAGAATATCGGTCTGCTATTTCTGTACTAATCTCCGTTGGTACTGTGGTTTGGATATTGAATGGCCCCGAAAGACCTATGCATGAAAGGGTTGGCATGGTGGCACTGTTGGGAAGTGGTGGCAACTTTGAGAGTCGGCGCCTAATGGAAGGTCCGCTTTGGAAGCAAGCACTTAGAGGGGACTGTGGGACTCCAGAACCTTCCTCTCCTTTTTGCTTTCTGGCTGTTAGATGAGGATTTTGCTCATCATGATAGACTACCTTGTTGCAGATCCAAAGCAACAGGCCAATCGATTGTGAACTGAAACCTCCAAATCCATGGGCCTGAATAACACTTTTCTTTATCAGTTCATTGTCTTGTCTATTTTGTTATAGCGACAAGAAGCTAGCACAGTCAGTTTGGGGTTGTCAGGTAGAAGGTCATTGGATGGCTCAACACGCGATCATAGCATTAGTTCACTGAGTCCTGTATTTCATTCATTCAAGTATGTATCATGGGACTCTGTGAAAGGAAGAGATAAGACAAATGAACCCAGATCTTACACAGAAACAGACAGCTGTTATTTTAGCAAGAGCAGACAGATGATGAGTATACGCACTGCTTGCTAATTGTGGTAAATGATACTAAGAAAATAAACACAGTGCAGTGGTAGGAAAGAAAGACGGGGGGTGGGGGGGTGGAGTGCACGCTGTTAATCCCAGCACTTGAGAGGCGGGGGCAGCAGGATCTCTGTAGATTCAAGGCCAGCATGGTCTACACAGCAAATTCCAGGCCAGTTAGAGAGAGAGAGAGACAGAGACCGAGAGAGAAAGAGAGACAGAGAGAGAATGGCAGACAATGGATTACATCTAATGTGCTTGATTACATCTAATAAGAGCTATTTTCCACAAATACAACTTTGTTTACAAGTTCCTTCACTTGCTTAAATTACCCAGAACTATCACTCAGGTCAGAAGGACTGTAGCATGGATCAACTCCAAGCAGCCTGGAGCCACCCTTTCCCTCTAAGGCCCATACACTGCAGAATCCTCTGCACCCTACCAGCCTCGTTCTTCTCCCCACAGTAGTATTTAATAAAACCTGACTGTTCTTCCCACTGTCTGTATGTGCCGACACAGCATGCACGTCAGTGTTCTGACTGATGCTGTCAACAGCCGTAAGGATGCAGAGAAGAAAGTCGAGATCCAAGTCTCTATTAATCCATGCTCCAAAGTCAGCCTTGCTCAGTGTCTCCAGGTGATGCTGAAGTGCAGTTATGTCAGCAAATTTGAAATCATCGGTGACCACAGAGCTAGAAATTGTACAGCGAAATGCCCAGGCAGGTTAGACGATGGTGGAATGGTCAGATTTGGTGTGCATATCAAAGATGTGGAAATTAGCAGAGTATTTGGCTCCCATAATTTAATTCAGTTTCCTTGCCTTAGTGGCTTTGGCTGGCATCACAGACTAGAAGGAGGTGGGATAAAGAAACACAAGAGGAAAAAATTGGATTATTTTTCTAGAGGTATAATATTTATACATACACATATACATACATGCAAACATCCCCCCAAAGATAAATAGACATACAAATATCTTTCTCTATATATATATAGATAGCTATAGATAGATAGATAGATAGATAGATAGATAGATAGATAGATAGATAGATAATATATTGAGTTTCCAGAATCCCTAGAAAATCTATAAAAAGTTATGTGCTTGGGTCCTGCCTCTAGAAATTAGATGGTTTTTGATGGCCTCAGACATGGATATGGTTTTAAATCTCTAGGTGATTTCAGTGGTTATGGAGATAGATCATCAAAGCTACACTGTCAAAGTTGGCCATGTACCAGAATTAACCAGAGGGATTTGCCATGGTTCCACCAACTGGCTTCCATGATTTTGTCCCTGACTTTGCCCTGTGGAGTGGCCTGGCTGCCTCCACAAACTCATTCAAAGCTCTGGCTTTATTACCTTTGAATTTTATACTTTGGTTCCTCCTTCCCAAACATTTACTAGGTGTAGGGAGCAGCTGGGAATCTTGTTAAAAAATGCAGTTTCTGGGTGTATGCCAGAGGCTGGAGATGGGGGGTGGGGAGTTGCCTAATAGGTATCAGTTTCCATTTCTGGATGGTAAAAAAAGTGTCCTGGAAATGGGTTATATAATTATATTAATACATTTGAACCTACTTATATGTATACTAAAAAAAAAAGCTATTATGATAAACTCCACATTGTATGTATTTTCTTATGATCTTTTAAAGATGTAGATTCAGTAGGTCTGGGTACAGTAGTCCAGGATTCTGCATTTCTTGTAAATGGCCAAGTGATTCTGATGCTGTTGTCTAGGAGACCACTTTGGATGGCCCAGAAGCTTGACTTCATGAACATTGTCCATCACCATCTCTGAAACCCTGATCTAACAGTGAGGTTGGGCCCACACAGGGGTGGATACTCTAAATTCTCTGAGAGCAAAATTTTCTGTGAGCTTTAATTCCAAAGGTGATGTGGGTAGATAGATCATTTACAGATGTGTACCACTGCTCCTGACATTGTGCTTCTTGTCCAAGGTTCAAAGTTTTTGTGTGCTCTGCAGCTCTATAGAGCATACCAACTTTCTCCAGATCAGCCCACTGGGAATAGAAAAGATCCTCTATTAGAAGAGGAAGTAGACTCCAGAATCTAATTAACCAGTGCTCATTTTTGCAGGCTATGGGTTCATGATTGTCTTGGGGCAGCTGTGATGCTCTATACCTCAGTAGATCAGGATTCCACAGTCAACACACCTGGCCATATAGTCCCCAAATTATGACCAAACCATCCCTCATCCTACTCGGGTCAGAGCAGTAGCCAGCCAATCCAGATTTATCCACAGCAAGTCTCTGGAGTCCCAGAGTAGCCCAAAGACACACTAGACTTTAGTTCTCACATCTCGAGGATTTACTATTACGTTTACCCTTTTATAGTTGAAAAACCAGAAGCTTAGCAGAATTGAGTGACTTCCTGAAAGACAGAATAGAGCCTATTGATAACAGAGCCAGCATTTGAAACTAGCTTTGTCTGGGAAGGTTGTCCAGGATCTCCTCACTATGGAGACTATGTTCCTATGGGCTCAGAACTAGGGCCAACAGTGGACCACTGCCCAGGAGCACAGATTAACATTTAAACTGTGTCAATGATGCCTGGAAAGAGTCCTTTATTCAAAGCACGATTCTTCAGTGCTCACTGTCCCAAGCAAGTCATTCTGTAGAGGGATTCACACTTAGAATAACTTAGAGTAACAAGAGAATACTAAGGGATAAATGAAGCCTAGACTTCCTAAGAAGTGACAGGATTTGTTTAAGAGCAAATTGTTAACTTAAATGAGTTCCTGGTTGCTAGAAAGTGGACCAGTGAGATGGCTTGGTGGATTAGGGCTCTTGTCTCCAAGCCTGGTCACCCGAGTTCAATTGCAGGTCCCATGTGGTGGAGGGAGAGAAATGCCTCTTACAAGCTGTCCTCTGACTTTTACATGCAAGAGCACCTCCTCCCTCATACAAAAGAAATCAACTCAATTTAAAACCAATGTAAGAAGAAAGAAAGTATAAGAAGAAGTCGTCGTCGTCGTCGTCGTCGTCGTCGTCGTCGTCGTGGGCTGTGTTAGGAGTGAGGTATTGAAGGACTTTTCTTTCAGTTTCCTTTAGATCCTTGGGAGGGAAAGGGATCTTAGACCATTTGACCTCCTTTTGCCTGGTTTCCAACTCACTGGTTCTCAACTTGGGGTCGTGACCCCCAAAAGACCTTCAGAAAGCACAGATATTTACATTATGACTCATAACAGTAGCAAAATTACAGTTATGAAGTAACCATGAAAATGATGTTATGGCTGGGGAATCACCACAACGTGAGGAACTGTATTAAGGGGCTCAGCATTAGGAAGGTTGAGAACCACTGCTCTAGATGAATTTCCATCCAGCAACTTTAAGTACAAACGTGGCTGAACATAAGTTCCCACAAGTGCTTTATACATTCTTTTATTATCTACCTTCCCACTTACTTTGTACTAAAGAGGAAATGGTGATACACATATTAGCACATACACCTACCTGTTTATTCACTGTGTATCAAAATAGTTATTTACTAAGTTCTGGCTGAATGCTTGAAGCATACAAACCAATATAAAATATTTGGCTCTGAAGCATACAGCTCTTACAAGTTTAGGACTATCTGAGTCTAAAGAGGCTCTGGAGGAGATGTTTTAGCTAAGATTTAAAAGGTGGCAGATGCAAGCATTGACTAGATGACGAAGCAGGAGCAAGAATGCTCTGGGTCCAGAGCCAGGGAAAAGAACACAACAGCTCACAGCAAGTGGTTTGCCATGGTGCAAAGTGCAAGCAAGATAGGGGTGAATCTGAGGAGACATTAGGGTTCAAAGGAGGTGATCACAGAGCAGAGGTGAACAGATAGGGTGACCAGGCGTCAGTCCAGAACTGGGGCTCTGAGGCCTGCAGGGAAGGGAGGCCATGGATGTTTAGGAAAATCCAGAGACGCTGAGTTTGGTGACACTTAGCCTTCATCATTCACGTTCTTGTCTTTGTAGATGACCTCTAGTCTGGGGTCTTAGATTCGGCATCCCTGCCAGAGAAATAGAGAAGAAATATGAAAACAAACTCCAGAACTGAATCTAAGGAATAGTTTATAATTCCTTGCAAAGTATAAACATGATGATTTATTCATATAGTTAATTTTTTTTTGCGGTGCTGGAAATGGAATGCCAGACTTTTTATGTGCTAGGCAAGACCACTGAGCTACAATCTGGCCCTTTATTTTTTCTTAAGTGTTATTGTTTCTAAAGTGAATGAAATTTGAATAAGGTTAGTATATGGGTGTGGTGGGAGGTTATTGATCACTTGTTTGGTTTACTGGCTTTTTCTGAAATAATTACACGGTCATTTCTGAAAGTTCCGAGCTTGACACTCAGGGGTTAATTCAACTCACTGTCCTGCTGTATCCTCATCTCTTTCTGGTACTAACTCACTGCCCTGCCCTCTCTGCTTCCTCTCAGAGCTGCCAAGAGTGCTGCCTTAGCATCCAGAGGAGGTTCCTCAGGCTTCCTGGCAGCCTCTCTGGAACACGAGGTCAGGGTGGCCTGATTCCTGCTCTCCCACGCTAAAGAGGGCACGGTGGGATTCACAGCCTGTTTTTAAAACTCTTGATGTGTAGAGAGAGGGCATCTCTCTTGCACCCAGCTACCAGCAACCGCTCACCCTCCCCACCCACGCTGAGGCGTTATGATAGCATAACATAATGGCCGGACTTGGAAGCTCTTTGCCCTGAGAAGGTTACTCAGAGGTGAATTCTCTCAATCATTTTTCCTCAGGTAGCTTGCCTGGAGGAAAAAGACCTTTGTTCCCTATGGATCCAGTATGTGATTTGGAAAAGACTTTGGACTTCACTTTGTAGGGGATGAAACTAAGGCCAAAAGTGAGTTAAGTAAATTGAGTTAGGTCCGCTCATGCAGCCCACTAGTGGCAAAGTTGAACTGGTAAGTCAAACCTTAACCAGGCTTTTCTGTTGTAGGTACCTCCTGTCTTGAAAATTACCACAACTGGTTTTATATATGCTGACTTGCTATCACTACCACAATTAGAATTAGTTTCTTAATTCATCTGAATCATGGCATATTATAATTAACTAGTTGTTTGGGTAAGCTAAGAAGGCATCCATCATTTAAGCAAGAATGTCTCAACTCTATTTAGACCCATTTATTGCACTTCCAGGAATTCATCCAGAGGAAGCATTTCAAAAAGAAAAAAAAATGCTAGTCATGCAGAAATGTTTATAAATAGCTTTATTTAGATAGCCGAAAAGAAGAATGAAGAACAATTTGGCAGTGATTAAACAGATCTCAATTCAATTAGAATAATGCAGAGTCACTACAAAAAAATGCATGAAGAGACATTCAAGAAGCAAACAAGTGAATATGATGCTTCATAATCATATACTACAGAGCCTGGAACTTGTTTTCATATGACAGTATCTCACTTGTTTTCACAACAGCCCTGTGAAATTAAAGCACCTATCTCCATTCACTGTGTGTCTCAGGTCATTCATGAAATATTCATCACATTGACCGCAATGATTTAAAACCATAGGCAAAGTAATCAAGATTTCAAATGTAAGTTGCAAGATAGGTGCTCCATTAAAGCCAGTGTTTAGCTGTATAAATATATATGCAGTTTTTTTGTGTGTGTGTGTTTGTAGAGTTCCTTTAATTCCTGAGTACTTCCAAGATAAGTTATCTTAATTGTAGTAACCATGTCTTTCACCTTTCTTGTTAAATAGAATCTTGGTACTATCTATGACTTGTGTGGTATTGTGTTCCGCAAAATATTGTGTACCTTAATAAATTTATCTGGGGTCAGAGAACAGACAGCCACTAGATACAAAGGCTAGGAAATGGTGGCACTCACACCTTTAATCCTAGCATTCCAGAGATAGAAATCCCTCTGGATCTCTGTGAGTTCAAGGCCACATTGGAAATAGCCAAGCATGGTGACACGCCTTTAATCCCAGAAAGCCAGGCTTTAATCCCAGGGAGTGGTGGTAGAAAGCAAAAAGATATATAAGGCGTGAGGACCAGAAACTAGAAGCTTTTGGCTGGTTAAGCATGTGGCTGGTTAAGCATTCAGGCTTTTGAGCAGTAATTCAGCTGAGATTCATTGGGATGAGGACACAGAGGCCTCCAGTCTGAGGAGACAAGACCAGATGAGGAACTGGTGAGGTGAGATAGCTGTGGCTTATTCTGTCTCTCTGATCTACCAGCATGGACCCCAATAACTCGTCTCAGGTTTGATTTTATTAATAAGAACTTTTAAGTATCCTGCTACAGACTTGGGTTTTGTGTAGACTCACAGGAGTCATATTAGGGTCTGCATTCCTCCATGGAGAAGAAGAACCAGAGGTGGCCAAATAAGTGAGTTTTGTCATCTGTTCTACCTACCCCAGGAGTTGTTACCAATGCCAGCAATGTCTCAGACCCAAAGGATCATCCCATCTTCACCCTGTCTTGGGTGGCATTCACTTGAGTAGCCACTCAAGATTTCCTCTCTGAAAAGCAAGGCCATGAGTCTCTGGTCAGAGTTTTCGGGAGATTTCAGGATGGTCCCCAGGAGTAGTCAGAATGACCCAATAGGTAGATGTAATGAGACTCTGAACCTGTACTCATAGTAATGTGACAGTCAGTCATCCTCAATATTTTGTTGTTTCATATTGTTCTATTTGAACCTTGATGTCTTTTCTACGACAGGAGCCTTCTGCCATAGGAATGCGATTCTAATTTGAATATCTCTAATGCTGAAACTACTGGAGCATGAAGCAGGATCAGGTGTCTTCTTGTCAACATAGTTGTTCATGCTCATAAATGCTCTGCCTCCTCTCCTGCAGCACTCACAGTTTCTGCTCAGAGCTGAGCTTTAAAGGAATGCCTCTTAACTACAGCTGCAAACAGAGGGCTGACAGTGAGAAACAGTATGACTAGATGCCTGAAGACACTGTGTGTGTGTGTGTGTGTGTCTGTCTGTCTGTCTGTCTGTCTGTCTGTCTGTCTGTCATAGCCAAGTGTGGTGGTGCATACGAGAAAGCTGAGGCAGAAGGATCTTGAGTTTAGGCCAGGCTGCAAAACAAGGCCCTGTCTCACAAAATAAACACACACACACACACACACACACACACACACACACACACACACACACGAGGTAGGGCAGAGGGGAACCATCTCAGGTCTTATAAATGGAGAAAACTTTCAAGAAGCACAGTTTAACTGTTCTAATCAGCTATCTCTTTGCTCCAGCCCTTTCTTTCCCAAGTAAGCTTTATTGTGAAAGAAATCTGTGGGTACCCACAACCTCCTTTTCTTTCTTTGAAGGACTCTGGCATTGGCCCCACCGGACTGCCCATGCCACTACACAAGAACTGGCCTTCCAGCAACTCCTTTTGAGACTTCACTGGAAACAGGCCAGGGCTCAGAACACCATTGTACAGCTTTCTGTGCTCTCCTGACTCAATGTGGAGTTCCTCCCTCAGCCTCTCATGGCTGGCATCTTCATGCACTCATTTTGGAGAAAGCCTCGGTCAAGGAGTGGAATTGTCGATAAATATCCCAACATCCCATCTTCAAGTGGACCAACTCACTCTTGACCGCCTGAGATTTCCCCAGAGATTAAACAGCAGCTGTCCCTAAGGAAAGCTTGCTTGGTAATCCCCAACCCCCTTCCTTGGCTTCTCTAGTCTCCTCTGCTTTCTCAGTTGCCTATCACCTTTCCTTGGGATTGCCTCCCAAATAAACAGTTTGTATTCAAAACAATGTTTCAAGATGTGATTTTTAAAGGGCACTAAAAGAGACCACTGAATTCCTCCCCTGAAAGTGAGTCCTTCTGGAGGCTGTGAAGCAGGGCCATGGGCTGAACACAAGCAAGCTGGTGGATGGAGCAGCTCCGAGAAGCCTGGGGCCTTACCTGCAGGAACCATCACAACAGACAGCTCTAATGAGCACGGCACTGTGGAGGCAGATATCTGGTCTACCACACTGCTGGGCTAGACTGCTGAAAGACATTGCAACATGCCCCTACAGGATATTTTGGGTCTCCATGAGTTTCTTGAATTTTCTATAATTTATACACTTGATTTTCAACCAGAAAAACTAAACATATATATGCATATATAAAAAGAAGGAATCAAGCTTTTTAAAAATGTTTCTTCTTTTTTCATTTAGTATATTTTGATCACAATTTTCCCCTCCTCAAACTCCTCCTAGATCCTCCCCAACTGCCCCCACCAACTCCACATCCTTTCTCTCTGTCTTTAAAAAACAAACAAAAAAACAAAACCAAGGAAAAAATATCAAGAACCACACACAACCCTCTGCCCCACAAAAATGCAAAAATGGGAACCAAAATGTATAAGCAAAAGATCATTGTGGTAGTTTGAATGTAATTGGCCCCCATAATCTCATAGGGAGTGGCATTAGAAGGTGTGGTTTTGTTGGAATGGGTATGGTCTGGTTGGGGGAAATGTATCACTGTGGGGGCAGGCTTTGAGGTTTCCTATGCTCAAGATACCACTCAGTGTCTCAGTCAACTTCCTTTTCCCTACAAGCCAAGATGTAGCCAGCACCACATCTGCCTGCATGCCACCGTGCTCTCTGCCATGATGACCAAACCTCTGAAACTGTAAGTGAGCCACCCCAATTAAATGTTTTCTGTATAGGAGTTGCTATGGTCATGGTGTCTCCTCATAGCAATGAAAACCCTAACTAAGACAATCATTAAGACAAAAAAAAAAAAACCCAAACAAAGAAAAATGAGAGAAAAAGTCTACAAAAAAACTATTGAATTTGTTTTGTATTGGACTGGGCCTGGGCCTACCCTAAGGTATGGTTTATATACCCACTAAGACTCCATTGGAGAAAACTAATTTTTTCTTTTGCAAGTGGATATCAATTGGAGATAGCTTGTTTAGGGGTAGGGCTATGTCCATTTCTCCCTCTCAGTGCTAGGACTCTGTCTAACTTGAACCTGTGTGGGCCCTGTGCTTGCTGCTACAGTCTCTGTGAGTTCATATGTGCATCAGTCCTGTTGTGTCCAGTGTTCTGTGTTGCATGGGTAGGTCAAAGAAAGGGTGTCACTCCAAGATGGATTTTAGGCTCTCTGGCAGCAGAGAGGAACAGTTTCTATAAACTGAACCTCAAACAGCCGTGCAAAGGCATATTTATTGATAGTTACTCAAAAGTTATTGTTTGGGTGAAACAAGTTCCTCATTCCAAAACCCTGATCTGGTCTATAAGTTTGCTGAAGGAAAGCAACACATTCCTGCCACTTTATTCCTTATTGTGCGCTGTTTGCCGTACCCAATAATCCAAGAGCTCCAGGTGTGCCAGGAGAGTCTTGTGACCAAAGTCATGCAGAGGCTATAAAGCCCCTTCAGAAAAACTCTATAGATAAGAAAACAATCACTGTTTTCCACAATAATTTCTTCAAGGTCTAAGTACTTCTAGAAAAACAACTATTCATTCTGATATTTATACACTGTGAAAAACAACTGTTTCATTCTAATGTTTACCCTAGACTGTAGCTAGAGTTTTCCTGCCTTGCCCACACTTAAGACAAATCTCTGTCACCTGCCAGTCCCACAGCTGCTCAGACCCAACCAAGTAAACACAGAGACTTATATTGCTTACAAACTGTATGGCCATGGCAGGCTTCTTGCTAACTGTTCTTATAGCTTAAATTAATCCATTTCTATAAATCTATACCTTGCCACGTGGCTGGTGGCTTACCGGCGTCTTCACATGCTGCTGGTCATGGTGGTGGCTGGCAGTGTCTTCTCAGCCTTCCGCTTCCCATAATTCTCCTCTCTCCTTGTCCCACCTACTTCCTGCCTGGCCACTGGCCAATCAGTGTTTTATTTATTGAACAATCAGAGCAATTTGACATACAGACCATCCCACAGCACTAGACTGTAGGCAAGGTCTTTCGTTGGCACTGCCAGCTCCCCAATAAACAGCAAGGTGATTTATTATTAATTGTAAATGCTTGGCTGGCAGCTTAGGCTTGCTGCTAACTAGCTCTTACAACTTAAATTAACCCATATTTATTAATTTACATGCTGCCACATGGCTCATGGCTTGTTACCTCAGCTTCTATACATCCTACTTTCTCTGCATCTGGCTGGTGACTCCATCCTTCTTCTTTCCAGTGTTCTTTCAGTTTGGCTCTCCTTCCTAATCTCTTCCTACCTAGCTATTGGCCAGTTACCTCTTTATTAAACCAATGAGGGCAATAATCTTTACAGTGTACAAAAGGATTATTCCACAGCACTAAATTCAATGATTCTACTAATTTTTCCTCTGCACTGTTGTGTCTGGAAGACACTGTTTCCTTGAAATCATCTTTCACCTCTGGCCCTTATAATCTTTTTGCCTCTTCTTCTGTGGAGATCACTGAGGGAAGGGGTTTTCTAAAGACATCCCATTTAGGACTGAATGCTTCAAAGTATCTCACTCTCTGCAAATTGTCTAGTTGTGGGTCTCTGTGTTAGTTCCAATCTACTGCAAGAAGAAACTTCTCTGATGATGGCAGAATGAGGCCCCAGTCTGAGTTCAAACCCTGTGTGGTCACTGGGAATCCCTGGTAGAAAGTGTTTCTGGGTTTGGGTGACAGAAAGGAATGGAGATGGGCTAGAAAGGAAGGCTGATAGGGTTGGTGATTATAGTTGTTTGAAAGAAAATGGCCCCAATAGGCTTATAGCGGATGGCAACATTGGGAGGTATACTCTTGTTGAAGGAAGTGTGTCACTGGGGGTGGGCTTTGAGGTCTCAGAGGCTCAAGCCAGACCTCGAGCAGCTTTCTCTTCCTGTTGCCTGCTGATCCAGATACCTCTCAGATACCTCCCCAGTACCACCATATGTCTGCTTGAAAACGAACTAAACCTTTGAAACTGTAAACAAGCCACCAATTAAATGTTTTCCTTTATAAGAGTTGCTGTGGTCATGGTGTTTCTTCACAGCAATAGAAATCCTAACTAAGACAGTGAGAAAGGGTTAAACTAGGTCTACACTGAGAGGCAGAGTTCCCAAGGAATGGGCCAGAATCATGCTTTTTAATTAAATTAAATTAAATTAAATTAAATCTTCCTAAAAAAAAAAAAAAAAAAAAAAACGACTTGTGCAAATCTGTGACAGAATAACCTAAAAGTCTAACTTAATATTTTTTTGTAGTCAGTCATTAAGTTTTTTTTGTTTGTTTGTACATTCTTTGTTTTGAAACAGGGTATTACACAACTCATCTGGCCTTGGAGTTGCTAGGGAGCCAGGAATAACCTGGAACTTCTGATCCTTCTGCTTTTGCCTCCTGAGAACTGAGATAACAGATCTGTTGGTACCACAATGTCTGGTTGTATGTAGTGTTGACACTTGAACCTCAAGCCTTGTGCATGCTGGGAAAGCACTCTACTGACTAATAGTCCCAGACTATTATCTTTATCTTTAAATCATATCTATCTATCTATCTATCTATCTATCTATCTATCTATCTATCTATATCTGTCTACCTATCTATCTATCTACCTACCTATCTATCTATCTATCTATCTATCTATCTATCTATCTATCTATCTATCTACCTACCTATCTATCTATCTATCTATCTTATCTATCTATCTGTCTATCTAATTGTATGGGTGTTTTGTCTGCATGTATGTCTGTATACCACAGGCATGCCTGGTGCCCAAGGAGACCAGAGAGGGCATTGCTTCCCCTGGGACTGGAGTTGGAAATGGTTTTGAGCTACTATGTGGATACTGGGAATTGAACCAGGCTCCTCTGGAAGAGCAGCCAGTGCTCTTAACCACTAAGACATTTCTTCAGTCCTTAGTCAATCATTATTAACCCATGGCTCTGCATAAAGATGGCAATATGTCTATATAATTTACCACATAGAGAGGAAAACCATGAACGTTTAGTTTTACTATCGAAGTCAATTATAAAACCATGAGTGGTTTATGAAAGTTCTGCTTAGAGGGAACAAGAATAAAATATAATTTCAAGTCTTTCTCACTAGTAAGTACAGAAAACTGAGGGAATGCTTAGCCATAAAAATGAGTTTAGTTAGAAATAACACAATGGGCATTATTGGGTTATATATTGCCAGCTCCTTCTCCCTCCAAACATTATTTTCACTTCAAATGAAAGTTATAGCTTAACTGTCCGAATCCTTAGCAAGAAGGAGGCAACCATTTCGCTCCTCAGACACTGTGGTCCATTCTGCAGTGAGAACACACTACGGCAGCCATGGCAGCCATGGCGGATCTTTCTTCCCTGTAGAGCAGTGATCATTTATGAGACATATTTCAGAATATTATAGGTCAAGGAAAATTTTGGTGTGGATCCAATGAGCACATTGGAGAGTCAGCATATCTCTTTAAGTTCAATAACTATGAAATTTTGAAACAAATGAAACAAAACCTAAATCTGTACTTTTATTGTCCTAAACTAGGCACAGCATACAGTTTACCAGTTTAACCCTATCCAGTGGTTGTCTTTGCCTATTTCACCTTGGTATTCAGCCATCACTGTCAATCATTGGAACCTTTCCTGTCAAAACTCGGCTACCATTAGACATTTCCCCATCCCCCCCCCCCACCTTCAGCCCCTGGCAATCACAGTTTCACACATCATAATACCTTCAAGATTTTTTTTTCATGCTGTAGTGTATACCACTGTCTCTTTTCTTCCCTTTCAAAGGCTGCACAATAGTCTATCATTTATTTCCTTTTAAATGCTGCACAATAGTCTATCATTTATTCCCTTGTAAAAGCTGCACAGTAGTTTATCATTTATGTATGTGTACATGCATGTGTTTGTTTATCCAGGCACCTATTGATAGACTCTTGGGCTGTTTCCATGCTAGGTATTATTTCTAATTCTGCTGTGGAATTTGTATCTGCTTGAGACCTTTGAACTTGACTTTTGGTGGAGATTCCATTCCTAACACATCCAGCCCACGCAATAGGACTTCAACTTGTCCTTCGAGCTCAAATCTGCTGCAACAAAATCAAACAAATGAAATATTTGCTCTATTTTTGAAATCTGGGCATAAAATGGGTGTACATAGGGAGAAAGGCTTACCAAAAGAGAGGTGTGTTTTAATGACAGAGCGCAAATACCACACATCTCAGCCACTGTGGATCCTGCTTTTGTCCTTTTATAGATATTTTGCTTTAGTTTCCTGGGAGTAAACGAAGAATGAGGACTTGGGAGTTAGCAAGAGGTCTCCTCACGTCATATTTAACTGCAGTGAAATTATTTTATTTAATACCTACTTCAACTTTTCTAACTCAGTCTGTGATTTTAAGCAAACTGCTAATTTTCTTACTTAAAAGTGGATTTATTTAAAATAATATATCTACTTGTGGGTTGTATTGCTGCTAACCTTCAGCATCTAGGAACTTTGAAAGGCATTTGCTGTGGCTCTAACTATGGTCAGATTTCTCCCCCATGACCTGAGTGGTTTCCTATAAACACAGATCCTTTAGCTTGTCAGCCAATGAGATGGGAGTCAGTCAGTTGAATGTCAGCCCACATAACTCCAAAGGCAGTTCTGATTAAAACCACACACGTGAGATGCTTAGCAGGGCGGGTGTGTAGCTCCGTCAGGCTTTGGAGCTGCAGCTTTGATCTGAAGCCGTTGCTAGGTAACCATTTGAACTGGACACCTAGCTACTCTTAGCTGACATCCTCCATTTCTACTTTTTCTACAAACAGCAGCCTTTATTCCCAATCCAGGGTAACATCAAAATCCTCAAGGAAAGGGAGAAGGAGAAGGGAAGAGGTGTGGTGTGGTGTGTGTGTGTGTGTGTGTGTGTGTGTGTGTGTGTGTGTGTGAGAGAGAGAGAGAGAGAGAGAGAGAGAGCAACACAGCCTGACAACCTATTTACTAAAATTAAAGTGAGAACAGCATGCCATTTATTGACGACCCCAAACTTACATATATCCCTAAACAAAGCAACTATTCCACTTTCTATTTCTCAAAAATTTGTCTACAATTCCTTGTTTTATGTGGGTGCAGGCAGGCACATGCCACAGTGCAAGTGTTCAGGTCAGAGGACTACTTGTGAGAATTGGTTCTCTCCTTCCCCTGGTTGGGGTCCAGGGTCTGGAACTCGAATTATCATTGTTGGGGGCAAGCCCCTCTACCTGCAGAGCCATCTCACTGACCCACTGCTTTACGTTTTCTCAGCTTGTGCTTCTCAGCATCTCTCTCCAAGTTCAATAACTATGCAATTTTGAAACAAATGAAACAAAACCCAAATCTGTACTTATTTCTGGCTTATTTCTAGAACTCCAGTGGGGCGGATGTGGCAGTTTGTGTCTGTGATCCCAGCACCCAGAAAGCTAAAGCAGGGGGATCACAGGACAAAGACCAGCCTGGGCTACATAGCAAGACTTTCAAACAAATAAAACCAAGCTCTTGTGAGGATGAATACACATGTGTAGTCCTGTGTATTATTCTATTAAAGGTGCTCTTTAGTGACCGTCTGCTTCATGCCTGTCCCAGCTCTGGTTACGATTGCTGTTATAAAACACCATGACCAAAGCAACTTGGGGAGGAAAGGGTTTATTTGGTTCACACTTCCACATCACTCTGTCACTGAAAGAAATCAGGGCAGGAACTCAAACAGGGCAGGAACCTGGAGGCAGGGGCTGATGCAGAGGCCATGGATGAGTGCTGCTTACTGCCTTGCTCCCCATGACTTGCACAGCCCATTTTCTTATACAACCCAGGACCACCAGCCCAGGGAAAGCACCACCCATCATGGGCTGGGCCATCCCCCATCAATCACTAATTAAGAAAAATGTAACAGGCCTCTCTACAGCTGGATCTCATGGAAGTATTTTCTCAATTGAGGCTCCTTCCTCTCTGATGACTCTAGTTTTTGCAAATTGATATAAAACTAGCTAGTGTGGTGGTATTCTAATTGTACTGAAATGTGATTTTGATTGTATGTTAATAAATAAAGTTTCCCAGGGGTCAGAGCTATTAGAGCCGTAGACAGAGTGTGGCGGTGGTGGCGCATGCCTTTAATCCCATAGATCTTTGTGTGTTCAGGGATACAGACAGCATTGGAGACATATGCCTTTAAGACCTGGGGGGCTGTACATACAGACAGTGACAAGGCAGTCACATGTTTGGGTTTACAACCAATGAGAAGGCAGAACGACTATGAAACGACTTACACACAGGAAGTAGCCCTCTTTTCAGGAAGCTGGGACACCGCAGGAGGAAGGGTGAGATTTTAGCTCTGAGCTCTGACCTCTTGGCTTTCTCTTTTACATTGTTTCTGTGTTTCTTATTTAATAAGATGGTTGGTTACATCTACAAGCTAGCATAAAGCCCTTCTCTTCTGAACTCAAATTAGGTGCTTAGAAATCCTTATAACATCTCACAAAGGAGAATTATAACATGAGAAGCTATGTGGCCTTGTGTTTTAAGGGATACCAGGTTGATGAAAGGCAGGGAAAGATATATGTGGAATCTGTATTAAGTTCACCCAGGAGGGACAGAAAACCCCAAATCAGTGGGGATGAAACAGCTTAGGGGGTTCCTTTTGGTTCTGTGTGGGTTCAGCTGCGATGATGACTCCCCACTGTGAGAAGGAAGCGGGCTTCTTTCTTCCTGTCCCACTACCCTCAACCCTCGTCTTCAGCTCCAGGGTCCAAGACCGATGTGCTACCCATGAGTGACATCTGCCTTCACTCTATGCGTAGGAAAGAAGAGAATCGATGAGGGGACCCCCCCTTTATAGACACTGCAACTCTCCACCCCACGTCTACGGTCTGTGAATGGTTTCTCTCGCCTTTTGTCTGACAGACTTCACTCATCTCTGGAGTTCCAAGGGTAACACACTTTCCCGAAGCCTCTCTGGCCAGCTTGTCTCAGTCTTACAGCAGAACATCTGGCCGCATCCTTCAGCCCATTCTGGGAGTGCTCCACCTCTTAAGTGACATACATTTGCAGACATTGAGTTTCACTCTTTCTGCTATCAGTTCAATGGTTTATCCGACATCATTTCTAATATCACAAGTGTTTATTATTAAAGTAATGTTTTAATAAATTATACTTGATAGTTTAATGTCTATTTAAAATACAGCAAATAATTTGCCCAGTTTTTAAGTTTAGTAATTTAAAAGCTGTTAGAGCTCAGGTTCTTGTGAGTGAGTCTCCAAAGCCTCTTTTCCTTCCATGGTCCTTTCTAGAATCTTAAACTCTCAAGGGTCAAGGAAAGTATTTCAGGTCTTAGATTTTACCCTCAGCACCAAAAAGTAAACAATAAAATAGCATAAACTCTCATAGCCTGTGTGAAGGAAATCTTCAGGTTTTCCTGTGTAGAATTAGGTGTTTCATGTCCTTTCTAGACATCAGGTCAAATTTCCAAAATGTGCATCTGTTTGGTTTTAGAATTGCCATTGGGTCAGAACAGCACATCGACAGTTGATTTAGTAACTGATGTGATGAAGAGTTGATTTTTAAAAGACAGTGGATTTCATAAACAGGGGCATAGTCTAGTGGAGTTGGGCCCTCGCAAAGGGTGGGCAGTAACAGCCTACTCATTTCCCATGGTTCTTTCTTCCTCTTACGTTAACGTCTTAAGTCCGCCAGTGGCTGTGTGCTGACCCCTCCCTGCTGTACCACTTCCATTTCATGATGAGGCACTAAGGTTTCTCCCCGTGGCTCTGTGAGGGTGGATAATGCCAGAGTCGGTGTAGTGGGGAGGGAAGGAGTATTGTGGCAAAGACTGCATTTTCAGGGAGATAAACAAACCCTGAGACTGTTGTGGGATATTACTTTCACTATGTAAAGGTGTGTTACATTTTTTTTTTTTTTTTTTTTTTGGTTTTTCGAGACAGGGTTTCTCTGTGTAGCTTTGCGCCTTTCCTGGAGCTCACTTGGTAGCCCAGGCTGGCCTCGAACTCACAGAGATCCACCTGGCTCTGCCTCCCGAGTGCTGGGATTAAAGGCGTGCGCCACCAACGCCCGGCGTGTTACATTTTTTTTTATGCTGCATTTGTTTAACTATGTAAATATGTGCTGCTGTTTTCACCTTGACTGCTTAAGGCACCTGATTGGTCTAATAAAAAGCTCAAAGGCAGCCGGGCGGTGGTGGCGAACGCCTTTAATCCCAGCACTCGGGAGGCAGAGCCAGGCAGATCTCTGTGAGTTCGAGGCCAGCCTGGGCTACCAAGTGAGTCCCAGGAAAGGCGCAAAGCTACACAGAGAAACCCTGTCTCAAAAAACCAAAAAAAACAACAACAAACAAACAAACAAAAAAAAAACAAAAAACCAAACAAACAAACAAAAAAAAGCTCAAAGGCCAATAGCTAGGCAGTAGAGGGATAGGCAGGGCTGGTGGGCAGAGAAAATAAGTAGTAGGAGGAAGTTAGGCTTGAGAGGAGAGGAGAGGAGAGGAGAGGAGAGGAGAGGAGAGAAGAGGGGAGGGGAGGAGAGGAGAGGAGAGGAGAGGAGAGGAGAGGAGAGGAGAGGAGAGGAGAGGAGAGGAGAGGAGAGAAAAGAAGAAAGAATGAGGGAGAAAAAGAGGAGACGCTCAAAGCCAGTCAACCAGGCACTCGCTAGCTAGCCAGACACAGAGTAAGCAGAGAAGTAGGACCTACAGAAGGAAAGAAAGGTAAAAACCTTTGGGGCAAAACTTAGATGAAGAGAAATAGGTTAAATGAAGTTATAAGAGCTAGCAAGAAATGAGCATGAGCTAAGGCTGAGCATTCATAACTAATAATAAGTCTTTGTGGCATGATTTGGTAGCTGGTTGGTGGCCCGAAAGAAAGCCTGCTACACGAAATTTCTGCTGAGCTAAAATTAAAAAAAAAAAAAATTGCATTTTTTTTTTCTCTTCCAAGCCTTCCACTGTGGTGCATGCTGGGTAGAGAACACTGGCTCTCCATTCTTATCTCTCCTTTTCCATGGGTAACAGAATTATCCAATGATACCTGGCTTGTGGCCATACAGAATAATGACTTTGAGATACCATGGAATGACTTGGTAGAGCTGCCTTTCATCCACCAACAATAATGTTCATATTGCTAGAGTAGGTACTAGAATTGACCACTTAAATAAACAGATAGTGGAGGGTGGGAGCCAGGTGTCTCACTGGGAATGAAGGAAGGAACCCAGCATGATGGAGGTGGTGACAGAAGAGTTGATCACATCTCCATTAATGTATATTAACCTGATATAAATGCAAAAAGCTGCATACAGAAATATTAGTTGAGATGTGTACTACTTTGTACACAATTTTCCTTTTTCATTTCACTCCAAAGTGAGGACACCCAGTAGCAACATCCATAGTTAGCAACCAGACTTGATTTCTGGAACTTCCCTCAGGAAGAGCCTGGGGATCCTTGGAGAAATGGCTGATTCTATGACTGCAGCAGCTAATATAAGTGAAGAGGCTGGATGCAGCATCATGTAGAAGGAGAGACTAAAGAAGGGCTTCTCCTTCTTTCCAACTCTCTGAACACAAGGAAGTTTGTCAAAAGGCCAACACAATTGAAAGACTGTGGAGCTGAAGAAAGGTTGAATTAGAATTCAGTGTATTAAAACAAAAACAATTTTGAGTCCATCCTATTATAAGTAAATGGCTAAATAAATAGGAATTTCATATAATTTATATAAATACCCTGTCTCAAGGAAGTATGCATAGTTCTTTGCAACTTAAGTGTGGACTATGGAGTGGCTTCCTTCTTAAGAGTGCAGAATAGAAATTTTGGGGACAGAAATTTGATAAGCACTTCCTCAGCCAAGTGACCAGAGGTCACTGAACAGGTCATATGAATGCTAGGTAGCCTGGAAAAGTAATGGTGTCTAACCTCTGGGGGCTTCTTTGTAGGAATACTAACTAACTGCAGTCTACTAAGAAAAGTACTAGACAAACCCCACTGAGGGACACCCTTCGAAGCTCCTTAAAATCCCTCAAAAAGAAATCAAGCCTAAAGGTAGATAGGCTAGCAATGCCCGTAACTCCAGCATTTGATGGCTGGCTCAGGAGGAGTATGAGTTCAAGGGCAGCCTGGGCTACAAGGTCATGTTGTTTTGTTTTGTTTTTTAATATAAAAGACAAGAAAAGAAAAAGTAAGTAAGAAAGAAGAGTGCCTGTCACCGTTGGAAGGATCCTAAGGAGGCATGGTGACTCTATGTGTCTGGGATGGTTTATCACTTACTGTGTGAGTTGCTGGGGGGAAGCATCCTCAGAAAGGAAGGGTTTGCTTCCACTCAGTTTGAAGGACAGTTAATCACAGTGGGGAGTTACAGCAGTAGGAGCAGGAGACAGCTGGTCACATGGTGTGGGCAGCCAGGAAGCAGAGAGAGATGGGTACCGGGGCTCAGCGCACTCTCTTCTTTATGTAGTTCAAGACCTCAGCCCAGAGACTGGTGCTGCATTTAGGGTGGGTCTCCTCACCTCAATTAACCCAGTCTAAAAACTCCCTCACAGATATGCCCAGAGATCTGTTTCCATGGTGATTCTAAATCTCATCAAATTGACAATCAAGATTAACTTTCCTAGAAGGGATTCCAGAAAAGAAGAAGAAAAAAAAAAAAAAGACAGTAGGTAAAAGCCAGAGAAGTAGGCACAATGAGTTTTGTCAATGACAGTGCATGGTTACTGTTGTACCATCATGTCATTTCACTCCTTGTAACGTAGGCACCATACTGAGGTAAGATACTAACAATGGCAGAAATTAGACATGGGATATGTAGAGACTCTGTACTGTCTTTGTGATTTTTCTCTATAAATGTAAAATAACTCTGAATAAACTTCACTTTTTATTTTTCATTATTTATTGTTGTTGTTGTTGCGTGTGTGTGTGTGTGTGTGTGTGTGTGTGTGTGTGTGTGCGCGCGCGCGCGCGGCGCGTGCATGCACGGGGGGTGGGGTGGGGGGTGGGGGGGGTGTGTGTCATAGGACAACTTTCAACAGTTGGTTCTCTCTTTCCAACATGGTAGCTGGGGACTTGAACTTGGGTTATCAAGCCATGAAGCCAGCAAGCACCCCTACTCCCAAGCCACTTTACTGCCCCATTTCAAATAAACTTCACTTTTAAAAGGTGGACTGTAGCAAGCTTTCTTGTCCAACTCTCTGTGGATTGTCAGCCCCCACATATGGACATAGGAACTTCTTATTAGTTATGAAAGTTTGGCCATTAGCTTAGGCTTGTCCCACTAGCTTGTATAATTTAAATTAACCTGATTTTTTTTTATTAATCTACATTCAGCCATGTGTCTCGGTTACCTCTCCTCAGTACAGCACATCTGACTTGCTCCAAGTCTGCTAGCAAAATCTGAAAACCTAGCCAGGTGGTGGTGGCTCACTCCTTTAATCCCAGCACTCGGGAGGCAGAGCCAGGCGGATCTCTGTGAGTTTGAGGCCAGCCTGGGCTACCAAGTAAGTTCCAGGAAAGGCACAAAGCTACACAGAGGAACCCTGTCTCGAAAAAAACCAAAAACCAAACCAAAACAACAACAACAACAACAAAAAACCCCAAATCTGCAAACCTGGATTTCTTGTCTCTTTCCTCTCTCTCCCCAGAAATTTCACCTATTCTCTCCTGCCTAGCTATTGGCCATTCAGCTCTTTATTAAACCAATCACAGTGACACATTTTCACACAGCATAAGCAAATATTCCACAACACTAGACACATGAACATATCTAGCATGCTGAAAATATTCCTCCCATGAGTGATGGCCTGAAGTTCTGTGTCTTTGGTGTAAATCCCCAGTTGCAGAGAACAAAGGATTCCCTTGCCCTGGGCATCTACACAGTGGGCTAGCATTTCGGAAACATTTTCAAACACCCCTGTGGTGTGACTTTCACTGTTGAGAGAGAATATAGAATATATTTGTAGAAAGAAAAGCAAACAGAATTTTATACAACAGTCTCGACTTGGGAACACATATAGATGAGGGCATCAGAGAGGAGGGAGAGGCAGAAGCCCAGAGCCAAAGGGGATACTCACTTCACAGAGGACACCGGCAATGATACCTGACTGACGGATCAGTCACACCCCTGCCCTAATGGTGATTACAAAGGACAAACTGTTTTGATGGGCAACACCCAAATGAGCCAGACTGAACAGGAGGAACTGAAGGAGTGCTTACATGGGGGTGTTGAATGAAGATACCAGCCTGGTGGCTTCTACAAATACAAGCCCACAGCCTGCAGCCATGCACGGGGAAATGACTCCCCAAAATGGCTTAAGCAATCTAGTGGCAAGAAATGAGGGTGATCATAGCCAGTGAAGGGACAATGGGAGCTGGAGCCCAAGGGGATCAGGGTTGAGTCACCGGGTGTGGTGGGTGAGAAGTGGCTTCATATGCTTCCTCTTTCTTTTAACATTTTTGATATTTGTTTGTTTATTTATTTATTGTGTACTTGTGTGTGTCTGTGTATGTCTGTACACACACACACACACACACACACACACACACACACATATGCATGTGGAAGTCACATGGTAACTTGTGGGAATCAGCTGTCTTCAACCCTGGTGGTTTCTGGGGACTGAACTGAGGCCCTCACTTAAGGGTAAGTGCCTTGACCTGCTAAGCCATCTCATCAACCCAATGTGATTTTTTTTTCTTCTTGATGATTTTTTGTAAAGTCTTCATTTGTATCTAGTTTTCCATGTTACCTTGGTCACTGGTCACAGTGAAGCAAGCCAACCCAATGCCAATCAGGTGTGAGAAGTTAATAGGAAACCTAGCCATTGATGGTGGCTCTCTTCCCATGAGAGAGGGACACAGTTGAATGACTAACAGTGACTTGTGTGGCTCTGTGGCACCTCTGGATTGTGAGGATCAGAACAGGCGGAACTCTCAGGCATGAAACATCATGTTCATTAATGAGAGTGATTGGTGATGAAATCGCCTCTCTGAAATAAATGGAGACATCCTTTGTGCATGTTTTGTTCGGAGTTAGTTTTGAGGCCATTTATGTCTGTCATACCGATAAGCACTTTCGTCCTCTTTGGCACTGTCATGTCAAAATTTTAATTAATAAGAAATACATTTCACATTTTTATAACTTGTTACACTTTAGAAGTATGTCACTCACTTTATCCTGGTGCTGTCTGTCACCTTGACATCCTTTGCCTTGCCCAATTTAGCTAGTATCTTAGCTTCTAAAAAAGCAATTTTTCTAAGAAATAACCTAGCGTAAGTATGCCATGCAGGAGTAGTAATGATGTTATCAAAATAGTTTAAAGCACTTAGAATCACAGAAAAATCTTGCAATCGTTCTACCCTGGCCTGCTGTTTTTACCTCGTTCTTGGACTCCAGTCCCAGGTACTGAGTTGGGAGACCCAAGAACTGTAGCACTTTTCGGATGATCTTTGTCTTGTTTGCACTCCACATGCTCCACCCACCCCAAATCAAACAAATAAGCATCTCTGCTGATGGCCTCCAGGATTCACATGGCAAAGTAACCAGAAGACTCCCTACCACAGCTGAAGTTTGGAACCACTGTCCCTAATAACAGAGAATTCCGCAGAAAGCATGGAGCCGCGGAGACTTTCTGGGGTCATGTCCTTTCCAGTACTTTCTGGAAATGCAAAAATAAAAGGGGACTTTGAATATATCTTTTATAGGTACAGCACAAAGGTTCCTCTAGTTACGCAATAGAATGGAGTAGAGTAATCTATTTTTTTTAAATTAAATGAAGGCTCAATATAAACGACATCAATGGGTGAACGACTTGAAGACCATGTATTTTTGTGGAGGCAGCAACTTCGTGACCTCCCTGATTCAGACTGAGGACTTCATTGTCTAAAAGCATTCCTAGCGACCTAGATGCCTGCTGCTTCAACCGACCTGTTTTTCACCTGTGGGACATTTACGTGTGTAGATTTCCACGTAAGTTCTAACGAGCAGAGAAAGGGCTCACGTACTCCCAGGAGTGATTGCTTGAGGCTGAATTCTCTCGGTTTCTCGCTTCCCATTTAATCAGTTTTCCTGTCTCATTCTGTTCCTTGTCGTTCCTCACCCAGTTATCCCGAAGCACCGGGTGGAAATTGTTCCACTCATAAATATTTCCTTATGAACTAGGAAAAGACAGAGCCTTTAAAAATACTTCATTTAGATCATGGCACGTTTAATTATTGTTCCTTATCGTCGCATGGTTTTTTCTTTTGCTCTCTCATTTACCTCCCTCCCCTCCTCCCTTCTCCCTCTTTCCTCCCCTCTCCCTCCTTTTCTCTTCCTCCATCCCCTCTCCCTCCCTCCTCAGTCCCTCCTCCCTCCCCCTCCCTCCCTCCCTCCCTCCCTCCTCAGTCCCTCCTCCCTCCCCCTCCCTCCCTATTTCCCTCCCTTCCTTTCCTCCCTCTTCCCTCCCCTCCATCCCTCTTTCTCTTTCTCTCCTCATCCCTCCTTTCCTTTCTAAGCAGTGGGCTGTTTTTAGGACAGGGTCTCATGTACCCTGGCTAGGCCAGGAGCTGGCTGAGGCTAGGGGTCACCTTGAACTCCCCATCTTGCTCATTTTACCCTTGCAGTGGCTGGGATCACAGCCTGTCTGCCACTACCCTGATTGAGAAGCTACGGGGATGGAACCCAGGGCTTTGGTATGCTATGCTTGCCCTCTATTCATTGAGCTATATCCAGGAACTTTTAAAAACCACCTTTTTTAAAAAAAAAACTGTTTCTTTTTTGAGACAGGTTTCCCATGTGTCCAGGCTGGCCTCAGACTCCTCACATGGTTAAGAATGACATTGAACTTCAGATCTTTCTACTTCTCCCTCCCAAGTGCTGGGATTATAGGCATGCACGACCACGCCCAGAGAACATCTGATGCTGAGTGTAAACCCAGGGATTCCTGCCTGCTAGGCCATTTAGTGTATGCTACCTACCAACTGAGCTACGGTTCCAGTCCTTTTTAGCTGTGTTTGAATGTAAAACTCCATGGCAGGAAGTCCACTGATTCCGCGTGCAACCATTCCTTACGACTATCCATCTCTAGAACTTACTTTTTCATTCTCTCCAACTGCATCTCTGCACCCGTTAAACATTAACGCCCCGCCTGCCTCCCTCCCCTGGAATCCGATGGCCACCACTATGCGCGTGTATGAGGCTCATCACTCTCAGCATCTCACATACAAGGATCCATGCCAGTAGTTGTAACTTTATGACTGCCTTATTGCCCTTGGCGTGAAGCTTCCAAGGCTCATCTTTGGTGTACCAGGTTTTGGAATACTTTATCTTTTATTGTATTTCGTGAGGTGGGGTCTTGTGAAATAACCTGGGCAAGGCTCGACCTCATTCTGTAATACAAGCAGGCTTTGAACTTGGGTTTTTCCTGATTCTACTTCCCAACTGCTGGGATGACAGGCCTGTGTATAGCGGCAATTAACAAGGCAATTCCACGTAGTTTATCTGGTAATTAAAAGAGGTTCATTTCAGGGGTAACTTACAACCAATAAGGGGTTGATTATAGGATCTGGGAGAGGTGAGGTACAGTCCAGTGTAGTTCTCTGGGGACCTCTGACTTGGTCTGCAAATCCAAGAGGAGTTAAGAGAGTGAACACACACACATCTTGAGTCTTAAAGGGTCTCTTCTCAGGCACACCCCAGGGGCAGATCATAGGCAGTTGTGGCAGTTACTGGCTGTCTTACTAGGGGCAGTGTTTCAAGGTCAAAGCTGGAACAGCTACCCACTACTTATGTGCCACCACCAAGCCCAGGTCAGAATTTCCTTTTATACAGATAATATTCCATTGTTTGGTACCTTGCTTGTGTTTGTCCCGTTGTTTAACATTGTCTGTAGTTGTGTTATTTGAGTGTTCATTTGCAGATTCTCTGAATCCTCTGAGGGCAAAGACACGCGCAAAGCATGTGGCACGACACTTTTCAAAAGCCCCAGAGCTGTGCGATCCCAGATTCCCACACTGAAATTCAGCTCTCTGTAAGATGTTGAACAGAAGCGCTGTGACAAGCATTGTTCTCTCTTGTTCGTTTGTTTGGTTTGGTTGTTTTGTCCGGCACTGGGGATGGAACACAGGGCTCCACGTGTTCTAGGCAAACGCTGCGCTGCCGAGCATTTAACCCATTTTTCCTGTTTCCTTTGACCTCTCGGCCCTCTTGACTTACTTTGTTTTTATTTATCAGTCTCGTTATGTTGCCCAGGCAACCAGCCTTGAACCCACTCTGTAGTCCAGCCGGCCTTGAATCCGTGTTCCTCCTGCCTTAACCTCCCTAGCAGATGGGTGTATCAGCCTGTGACGCCAACCTTGGCTCAAGATAAACAACTTAAAAAATTATGTATTTTATCTGTATGAATGTTCTGCCTTCCTATGCATGCCTAGTGCCCTTGGAGGCTAGAGCAGGCATTGGATCCCCTAGGGCTGGAATTACAGATAGGTGTGAGCTGTCACATGGGTGCTGAGAATCACTCCTGGGTCCTTGGGAAGAGCAGCCAGTGCTCTTAAATACTGAACCATCTCTCCCGTCATCCCAACATAGACGACTTTTAAAATAAAAATAAACAGTTCCCCACAGTTGCAGGGTCAGGCTGTTTGTTTTTTGTGGGTGTGGAATCTATCTCTCTTGTACAACGTGGCCAAACACCCAGAAACAGAGAAGGGCTCTTACTCATCAAGGCTGTCCAGGAAACAGGATCCAACACACTGACTCAGCGTCTAGGCAAAGACACTGAGTATTTGCTCCCAGGCACCATTTCTCAATCTAAGTCATCACCTAGAGCAACTCCGTGCTGTGTGCTCACAGTAGCAAGTCCTCTAAGGTCCTCTCTTAAAGCGTCTGACAGGCAGATGTCTGACAAATGTGTGTGAATGGGTATTTTGCATTATTGATGTTAAGCAGGCAGGGGTAATCTGATCATTCTGAATTCATTACAGTCAGGTTACTTATGTATTGACAGGCTTCCATCTTGGAAGTATATTTTCTCTGACTCCCCCACATCAGTCTATTCTTTTGTTTGTTTGAGAAAAGTCTGGCTATGTATCCCTGCCTGGCCTAGAACTTGCTATGTAGACTAGGCTGTCCTGAGTGCTAGGATTACAGACATTCACCTTCATGCCTACCTTTGGTCTACTTTAAAAATAGTAGACCAAGACCAGCATCAGAATATTATGCTGATGATACTAAATAAAATTGTCTAATTCAGTGGTTCTCAACCTCTGGGTTGCAGCCCCTTTGGGGCTCACATATCAAAATCCTACATATCAGATATTTACATTATTTTTCATAACAGTAGCAAAATCACAGTTATGAAATAACAACAAAAATAATTTTATGGTTGGGGGTCACCACAATATGAGGAACTGTACTAAAGAGTTGAAGCATTAGGAAGGTTGAGAACCACTGGTCTAATTATTTTTAAATTGTATTAAGTATGCCGGGTGGTAGTGATGTGCACACCTTTTATCCCAGTATGCAGGAGACAGAGGCAGGCAGATCTCTGTGAGTTCAAGGCCAGCCTGGTCTACAAAGTGAGTTCCAGGACAGCCAGAGATGTTACACAGAGAAACCTTGTCTTGAAAAAATTAAGTATAAAGCCCAAATATGTCTAATTTCACACTATTGCAAAATTCCTTTCATTGACATATAAATGGTCTATTTCAATAAGTTTTTCTTTTTGTCTTTGTATTTTGTGGCTGCTGTGGGTGCAGACGTAGAAACTACTTTCATAGGAAGTCCTTGGTGTTGCAAAAGGAAACAGTTTTTACATCACATTGGAGTCCAGTCAGTCTTACCAACTTGAAGTCTTTACAAACCCCAAACATGGTATAGAATAAAATTCTCTAATTCAAAATACGCAATCATGGAGAATCACGCAACAGTAATGTCAGATGGAACTTCAAGGCTGAGTAATTCCATGATCCATGGTCTCTTGGGTTTGTAAATGGAGAATCCAATAAAAGCCCTGGATCTTTTTGCTCAAAAAAAAAAAAAAAAAAAAAAGGTGTGTCATTCTGTCCACTGGTCTTCTGATGCACATGGTCAGGCTTCAAATTAAGAATCTGATGTCAGCCAAAGAATGCATACTCACAGTTAGGTAGGATTAATGAACACAAGAAATGTGCTGTACAGCATACTTACTGATGATATAGTGCATTCTTGAAATATGCATTCTTGCCAAGATATTATGCTGGCCATGATGAGTACATATAATTTTATGGTTAAGCTTTAAAAAAAAAAAACAACTGATTTTTAAACAGATGTGGGCGTTATTTAACTCCTTCTTTTATAGTGGTTGGAACTGGGAGGCATGGTGACTGGAGGATGCTCATATGCTACAGAGTAAGGCAGGGTGGAGAGTTCACCACAGTGCAAAGTGATTGTTAATATCAGTTATGAAATTCTTCTGGGTGATAGTGGGTTTTTTGTTACTGTTTTTTAAGCCCTGGGAACTGAATCCAGGACCTCACACATGCAAGACAAGAATTCCATCTGAGCTATATTAACACATGCAAGATAAGAACTGTCCATCTGAGCTGTGTCTGTGCTCTGCCCTGGTTACGAAACTTGTAGCCAGAATTCACTTAACTTCGGTGGATGGATGTGAGAGACCCCCTCCACCCAAATGTGCCCTGCCCCTCAGTTTTACATAGTGCCTCATGTTTTCATCTGTAGGGTCCTTTGCTAACGTGTGTGTAGTAACTTTGACAAGTCTTTAATTACTGTGCTCTGTTAGAACACTAGGTAAAGGCATGATAGAGAATGCTATGGGCCCCTAGCCCGGAATCCAGGTCTCCCCACCTGCTGTGAAGCTTGATCACAATGCCTTTGCCCGCTTCTCCAAGACACATATCAGCAGAGCACCGTGGAGGTGCCGGAGAGACCTGGAATCTTTAAAACAACCTTGCTAAAGCGGACATGGGGCCAAGAGTCTAGCAGGATTAACATTAAGCAAACGCAACATTTGGAGAACTTCATCTGCTTCCATTTTTTTTTTTTTCTTTCTTCTAGCTGGAAGCCAGAGTTCTTGAAGTGTTTTGTATTGTAATACTAAGCAACTGGATTCCTGGCATTGTTGAAATGTATTTAAAAAAAAATTTTTTTTTTATGAGCCCTGACAATTAGCTTGGACAAACTGCACATGCTGGTGAAGGGCTATGTTAAGGCCAAGGAGGAAGCTTAGCTTGATATTCCAGGAAGGGAGAATTTTCCCTGTGAATACATTTGTTCTCCAACAATCACAAACTGAAATATGTAAATATAGCATTACACGGGACAAGTGATTTTAGGGACTACTCAGAATATATCTATGTTGTTTTGTTGCATGTATTTCTTAAAAATTTTAAAAATCTTATTATGTGTATGAGTGTTTTGCCTGTATGTATGTCTGTGCACCACATACATGCAGTGCCTACAGGAAGCTAGGAGAAGGCATCTGATATCCCCTAGAACTGGAGTTACAAATAGTTGTGAGCTGCCGTCTGGATGTTGGGAATTGAACCCAGGTCCCCTGGAGAAGCAGCCAGTGCTCTTAACCACTGAGCCATCTTGCCAGAATAATATGCATTTCTTTTTTAAAAAATTTACATTTTTAATTAATTTACGTTTTCCACTTAATTTACATATTGGCCACAGTTTCCCCTCCCTCCTCTCCCCCTGTTCCCTCTCCCCACCTCCCATCTGTCCCTTCCCCATTTACTCTTCATCTGTCCCCATTCCAAAGGGGCAGGCCTCCCGTGGTCTTGAAAAAGCATGGCACATCAAGTTGAGGTAGGACTGTTCCCCACCCCGCCCCAGGATCAAGGCTGCATGAGGTCATCCAGCAATTATTCTGATGATAAAGATAGTGCCCAGTATAGAAATTGCAAAATACAAGAAGAAGAAAATAAAATTGATGTAATTCCAATAAACAGAAATGAACGTGACATTTGATACATGTATTTTCAGGCTTCTTTCCATGACTACACATATATAATATAATTACCCATGTTTCCATTTTAGATCAAAGTTTGGTCATGTATTATATGGAAGACTGCATCTTGATATTTTCAACACATGTTACAGGATAGATTGTTTAAGTTATTAAATTTTCTTAGAAATACTTTTTTTGTTTTTAGTGGTGCTGGGAATGGAACCCAGGGCTTTCTGCCTGTTAGGCATGTGTTCTCCACTGACTGATCTAGAGAAGAACCCTATGGAAAACACCTCTATCACACATCCATTCTGATGTCTATTTAACCATTTACTCTGCTGTTAGAAACCCGGGTGTCTTCATTTTTCTCCACTGAATGCTGTTATGTGTGGATCCTTGAATATGTCTCTATTTTTGAAATTCTTTTTAAGTTTTTAAACCATGTATTACTAATATTTTCTCTAAAACTCTATAAAATTATACTCCCATGTATAATATATGAATGCACTCCCTTTCCTATTCTCTTATGAACATTGGGTGTTTGAAAATTGATGACAATTTGGTGGACTAAACATGGCTTCTGCTAGGGTTTGAATATGTCCCCCATGGGTTCCTGTAATAAGGGATATCCTGTGATGAATCTGAGTTTCACTGTGGCCATATTAAGGTTTGGTGGCTCTTTAAGAGATTTGTCTGGTGTGAGGTCTTCATCATCATCATCATTATCATCAACATCATCATATGTGTATGGGTGTTTTGTCTGTATATATGTCTGTGAACCACATGTGTGCAGTGCCTGCTGGTGCCAGAAGAGAGTGTCAGACCTCCTGCAACTGGAATTATAAGGGGTTGAAGCCACCATGTGAGTGCTGGGACTTGAACCCAGGTCCCCTGCAAGAGTAACCAGTGATTTTAATCACTGAGCCATCCATCCATCCAGACCCAGTGGGAGGTCTTTATGCCATCCCAGAGTGCTGCTCTTTGATAAAATTAGGGTAGTTCTTGTTGGACTCTGAATTAGTTCTTACAGGGGTTCTTATAAATGAACAGGCCTGCTGGGCCAGTGGGATGGCCTGTATACTTAGCAACATAGAAGGGTGGGGCAGGAGGATGGCAAGTTCAAGGCCTGCCTGGATAGCAGAGTGAGTTCAGATCATCCTGGACAATTTAGTGAGAACTTGTCTCTTTTTTTAATTCTTATTTCATATATTACATCCCAACTGCTGTTTCCCCTCCCTTCAATTTTTTTTTTCTTCTTTCAAGACAGGGTTTCTCTGTATAACCTTGGCTGTCCTGGAACTTTGCAGACCAGACTGGCCTTGAACTCACAGTGATCCGGCTGCCTCTCCCAGTGCTGGGACTAAAGGCAAGTGCCACCACACCCAGGCAATTTTTTTCTTTTTCTTTTTCTTTTTTTTTAATTTAAGACAGATCCTTATATAGCCCAAGCTGGCCTTGAACTTGCTATAGCTGAGGATGACCTTGAACTTGATCTTGAACTCCTGATGCTCCTGCCTCTACTTCCCCTGTACTGGTAGACAGACATGCACCACTCCAGTGGTTTACACCATGCCAGGGAGCAAACCTAGGGCTTTGTGAAGGTTAGGCAAACACTCTACTAACTGAGTTCCATCCCCAGGCCTGTCCCGTGATTAACATATTAACACACACACACACACACACACACACACACACACACACACACACACACACACGAGTAGGAATATTGCTCAGTGACAGAGACCTTGACAAATATGTAGGCATGTGTGAGACCCTGGGTTTAACATCTAGTACCACAGAAAGAGAACAAAGAGAGCAATGCAGAAAAGAGCCAACCTGGCCACGGCCTGGTTGCTCTGATTCCCCTCCGATGATGTCACCGCTCCATCTTACATGTGCCCCAACCATTGTGATTCCAGCCACCATGGGGCTCTCAGAGGAGCCAAGCCAATTTCAATTCCATGCCCTTGAACCTTCAGAACTGCGAGCTAAAACAGCCTCTTTCCTGTATGAGGTATCTGTCTAACGTCAAGACTTCAAAGTAAACCTCAGCTACATCGCAAGTCTCAGGACATTCACTCTAGTGACAGGAAGTTGACTAAGTTGCATCACTTTGCTTAATCCATGTGGGACAATTGGCAGCTGAGTGACCAAAAACACCAAAATGCTGAATTCACACAAACACTACAGAGTTGTACACCACACTGTGTTTCTAAAGAACATATTTTATATTCCATTAGATTTAATGTTACAAACAAACAAAAAAATAAACTGAAGCTCTCCATTTTAAGATTACATAAAGAAATAATTAGTCAAAATATGATATTTTAAACCCCCCTTTTCCTATACTTATTATTTCCTTGATTTTCTTCTAATGGAAATGTTTGCTCATTTTTCTACTGTAGTATTTCTCTTCTGTAGATTGGCTTGTAGTCATTCTTCTATATTTTGAGTATAAATTCTGTTCCAGGTATTGAAAACATTCTTTATCATCGATGTTCATGGCATTTCCCCCTGTGTCTCCCAAACCGTCGTACGTCACAAGCAGGCTTATAGAATGAATGGAATGGATTAGCCATAGGCAGGCCTTCGGGCGCTGGACACATCTGGTTTCTCTCAAACATTCCTATTTCAATTGCCAAAATTTTACCATTTTCTGCAGTGACTCTGACTTTACGTTTTTAAAATTGCAAAGCAGGTCTCTTTGGCGGAGGGTTGACTGAACCCTGCCTGGGATCAGCAAGGTAGAGGATTAGATTGAAGCCTGCCTAGGATCAGCAAGCCTTCTTACATTCTTACTCTGCTTTCTTCTGACTGCTCCAGAGATCCAGAGATCCAGAGATCTTGGCCTGGAGTTCCTCTCTGCTCCTCACTTCACTTTGTTCAAAGACTGTAAGAACTGAGCACACTCTATCACACTGCTCCTGGATGGAAGAGGACCCACTTCTCATTGGGTCTGCTTGGGCAGAACTATTTTGATTCGAAGCATTGCAACTTGTGGTCACCTCGAGACAAAATTTGCTAGGCTAAAATGCTTTTAGCTTCAGAGAACAGAACCCAATTTAAAGGCAGTCTAGCAAAAATGAGGGGTTTATTACGATTTGTATTACCTTGGTGTGTGTGTGTGTGTGTGTGTGTGTGTGTGTGTGTGTGTGTGTGTGTGTGTAGAGGGTGGTGGTGCCGTAATGAGATTGTATAGGTCAGAGGACAACTTGCGGAAGTCTATTCTCTCTTTCAACCATGTAGGTCCCAGGCCTTGAACCCAAGTTATCAGGCCCAATAGACGGCACCTCTACCGGCTGGGCTGAGCCATCTCACTGGACCAGTTTATTGTAATGTTTTAGGACATGGAATGTAGTTAGGACATAAGACTACCAGTCAAAAGCCAAAATGGTTGAAAACCTGAGAAATACGATTTCTTTCCTATCTGTTATTTTATTTGCTTTCTTATCTGTTATTTATCTGCTCCCCTGCTTCCTTATGAACTGCCTGCCTGTCCTTCCTTCCTCCCTTCCTGTTCCTGTGTGTTTGGTTTTTATGTAGCCCTGACTGACCTGGAAATTGCCGGGATCACCATGCCTCTGTCTGTAGAGTGCTGAGATTATAGTGTGTGTGTGTGTGACCATGTACCAGCCCCTGATTTTCTTTTAGATAGACTGGCTTTCCCCAGCTCTGAAGTCACTTTAGTAGGGTGGAGATGGCTGCTGGTAGCTTCAAATTTATTTGTCCAGATGTACAGAAAGCCTGATTTTCCTTCTTCAACTTTAACACCTGAATGTTTTCCAAACTCAGAAAAAGTACGAATAAACTCATTTCATGTTAGAACCAAGCTCAAATCCCCAACATAGAAACTGAACATTCCAAGTGTTATTTGAATAACTTAAAATGTAAATTATATGATATACTAGCACTTAAGAACCGACACAATACGAGAAGAAGGGAAGGGCTGCCTCCAATTGTTCTTTGATACCTGAACAGTAACTGTAGTTAGAACAAAGGAAACATCTGAGATATCCTATAGCCACTTTATCTAAAATTCCAATCTTCTCAGAGAATGTCGAAATCATCTCTTTTTAACCTTTCACAGCGCCACAGCTTTTGAAGACTGCCGTGATCAACAGCAGACAAATGTACTATTTTATACCTCCGTGAAGGGAGCAGAGATAGGTCTCAAGTTATCTTCATCCAGGCCCCTTAGACACGATGTTACATAAATGTTGTTGTTGGATAAATGAAAGCAAAAACGAAATGATCAACCACCATGCTTATCTTACGACACCACAGTCTCTTATCCTTTCATGCCATTATGCCAAACCATCTCTCCATTTTGTAGGATGGGGTGGAAAGGAAATAGGGAACTGGGGTTTGGTTCCGTTTTGCACAAGAGTCAACAGAAATTCTTTCTTCCTACCAGAGTAGTATCAAGATACCAAAAATTGCTCCTTGATGTGTACTTGATAGATTTTGCTGCGGTTTGGATCTGGAATGTTCTTCGTGTTAAAGGCTCAGTTCTCATCTTGTTGCTTTCGGGAGGTAGAAGAACCTTGAAAGGCAGAGGCTAGTGGGATGTTGAATGCAGGTCTTTGAAGGGAAAGGTGGGACCCCTGTACTTTGCACTCAGTTTGAGGTGAAGTAGCTTATTTTTTTCATGTGTTTCCACCATGATGTGCTACCATAAGGCCAAAGCGACAGAGCCTGTGGTCACAGATGTAAACCTTCAAAATGAGGAGTCAAAGTAGCTTTTCCTTCCTAAGAAGCTGATTGTGGAGGCCATTTATTGGAGTATGAGGACAGTCATAGCTGGGCTTGACCTGGCTCTATAATAATAATCAAATAATAGTAATAATCAAATAATAATAATAATAATGATAATAATCAAAACTGCAGTTATTTGTTAGGACTTGACATTTTTGATGTTATGCTTTGTAATTGCAGTGCTTTGAGGGGAAAATGTTCCCCATAGGTCTGCGTGTTTGAATACTTGGTCCCCAGTTGGTGGCACTATTTGGGAAGGAGATGGAACTTTTAGGATGCAGAGACTTGCTGGAGGAAGTATGTTATTGGGGGCTGGCTTTTAGAGTTTATAGGCTTGATCCACTTTCAGTGCCCATCTCTCTCTCTCTCTCTCTCTCTCTCTCTCTCTCTCTCTCTCTCTCTCTCTCTCTCTCTCTCTGCATCCTGTTTGTGGTTGAGATGTGACCTCTCAGCTTCCTGTTCCTTATGCTTGCTATCATGCCTCCCTACCACTACGGACCCTTATCATTTGTCGTATTTTGCTTTCCATTGCTGTGCTGGACACCATGACCAAAACAGCAACCTGGGGAGGAAGGGCTTTATTTGGCTTACAGCTCTTGACTACAGTCCCCCATGAAGGAAGAAGCCAAGGTATGAACTCAAGCAGGGCAGGAACCTGGAGTCAAGAACTAAAGCAGAGGCCATGGAGGAGTGCTGTTTACTGACTTCTTCCCCATGGTTTGTTCAGCTTGCTTTCTTATACAACTCAAGACTAATTGCCAGGATGGTACCACTCACAATGGGCTGGGCCCTCCCACATCAATCATCAATCGAGAAAATGCCCATATGCTTACCTACAGGTCAATCTGAAGGAGGCATTTTCTTAATTAAGGTTCCCTCTTTTCAGACACCCCTGTGAAGTGAGATTTTTTTCTTTGGTCTTTGAGGTCACAAATAATGGCATGGGGACATATTATTCATTATGAAAGCTCGGCCTTAGCTTAGGCTTGTCTCACTAGCTCTTATAACTTGAATGAACTCATTTATATTAATCTACATTTTTGCTTCATGGCTTTTTACCTTTCTTCACTCAGTATGTTTGACTCCCTCCACACCTTGTTGGCATCTCTTGGTCTCTTAGTGTAAATTGTGAGCCTAGATTCCTCCTCCACTTCTTCTTTCTCCCCAGAAATCCCGCCTATCTCTTCTGCCTACCTATTGGCCATTCAGCTAGTTATTACACCAATCACAGCAATGTATCTTCATACAGTATACAAATATTCAACAACACCCTTGCTTGTGCTAAGTTGACAAAAACTAACTGGAACCTCAAGGCAAAACAAATGCCTTATATAAATTGCTCTTGGTTATGGTATTTTATCACAGGATGAGAAAAATAGCTGATATATATATATATATCTGCCATTGTGTTGTGGAATACTGAACTATGCACAAATGAGTTCCATTTGTTTGTGATGCAGAGTAGTACTTCAACTGTGTAAAGGTGTGTTACATTTGTCCATGCTGCATTTGTTTAATGATGTAAGGATGTATGTTTAATCATGTACTGATGTGTTGCATTTGTTTCACCTTGCCTGCCTAGGGCTTCTGATTGGTCTAATAAAGAGCTGAACAGCCAATAGCTGAACAGAAAAAAGCATAGGCGGGGCTGGCAGGCAGAGAGAATAAGCAGGAAGAGAAATCTAAACTCAAGAGAGAAGAGAAGGAGAAGAGAATGAGGAGAAAGAGGGGACGTGCCCAGGGCCAGGATCCAGGCAGCAGCCAGCCAGCCAGACATAGAGACAGGAGGAAAGTGAGATATACAAAGAGAAAGGTAAAAGTCCCTGAGGCAAAACGTAAAGAGAAACACATTAAAGTAAGAGCTAAGCCAAGCCTGAGCATTTAAAGCTAATAACAAGTCTCCGTGTCATGATTTGGGAGCTTGTTGGTGGCCCCAAAGAAAAAGCTGGCTATACTGTTGATACTTGAAACAGTTTTTTTTTTTTTTCCTTTTTTTTTTATTTTCCATCACAGGCAATTTATTTTGTTCTATTCATTCACAGTTAATACAGAAAATACTTGGAAACATTTCCATATAATGTTTGACACAGAAATCATCAAATAGAAGTATACAATGTTGACAGGAGGCAGTATATTTATAATTTATAACCCCAAATGTATTTATAAATTAGAAATGGAAAGATCTACAAATGAAATTATGAAGGTTCACCAAAGTCATTTAATCTGTCAGTTTCTCATTCATTTTTATGTCTTAATAATATTCTATTGTATGAATAAGCCACATTTTATTTCTCTCCAGTATTTGATAGCTATTTGAGTTATTTTAACTTTTTTACTATTAGCAACACACTGCTGTAAACCTTCATGTACATGTTTTATAGGTGCACATTTTCAGTAGTTTGAGGATATATTCCTAAGGGTAGAATTGTTGAGTAACAGAGTAACAATGTTTTGCATTTTGACCAACCACCAAACTGTTTTGCCAAAGTGGCACACCATTTTACAATCTCACCAAATCCTTGTTTTTAAGGCTCTGATCTTTGTACAAAAGCATTCAATCATTCTGTCAGACCAAACCAGGAAAAGTTAGCTATAGTTCAGAGCTGTTCTATTCCATTTACTATGCAAAGCCATTCTTGGCGTTTACAACTCTCAGCCCTTTTGAGTATTCTTACAGTGTTCACCTTTTCCTCCACCACTTTTTTTTCTTCTTTTTTTCTGGTTTATTTCTATCTATTACAAATGTATAAAAAATCCTCCATCAACGCTGCTGTTAGCAGCAGAACCTTGAGAAATATACCTTTGGTTTGCCTCAGAAAAGGAACACATATTGCACTGTAAAGTTTATAAAATTGGCACAAAACATTGTGATAATGTTACAATACCAGTTTTAAGAGTTCAGTGACTAATGGGGAGCCAATGGGATACATGCAGAACTGTGAAAGCAATCTCACTTAGCCAGCTATACACGTAGACTGTAAATCTACATTCAGATCATTTCTGAACTAAGACTATCATCTCAGTTTATCTGTTGAGGTCAACCAGGAAACCCTAGAATATACCTTGATTTTTGCAAAAAACAAAATAGGGGGAGGGGTTTCTTCAGCATTTCAGTCCACGAGTAACAGTATCCTAACAGGCAAAGTGTTCTCTCACTGTCAACATAGAATGAACTGCTGCTGGAGGTCAACTTGGGCTTTAATTTGCATTAGCACTTACATGCATAGTAGTCCAAGTTGTTGACCTCATGACTTTAAAAAGTAACTCTAAAAAAGTACAATGGCCCTTCTTGGAAGACTAAAGAAAGACATCCAGCCACAGTTGTAAAAAGTCTCATCAAAACAATATACCCTTTTATGAATTACGCCTAATTTAAAAAAAAAAAAAAAAGTAGCCCCAAATAAGAAGCAGCTCTGAAAAAGAAAATATAACTTAAGATATTTGAAAAAAACAAGGTGAATACAGGTTCAAAAATAATTAAGATACATTTTCTTAAGGCTACCTAGAATTAGGCTTTAAAGAATTCTACCATTTCAAGTTTACTACTAGTTACTAGATACCTATTTACAAACAAGATGTTCACCTTTTTTGTTTCTTTATCAAGAGAAAAATCTACCTTCAGACTATGAGGGTGGTGATGGGGAGGAACTAGAAAACAAGATTCAAACAATCCCATGCAAATATCACATTTTTCAAATGGAAGAACTCCAAACTGCACTAGAAGTTCCAATCACTAAGACACTTTCTATTGAAATGATTTAAGTACAACTACATGGCACCAAGGTTTAGGCCTAATAAAGGCCTGACAACCAAGTCCTTGTTTTCTGGAAGAAAGGCCTCAAAAGTCCCACTCAATTCCACATAACAATACTTCAAAGATCAGTTAGGTTTTCCTTTCCTTAATATTTTTGTTTTTGACTTCTAATCTTAAAGACTAGATTAAAACTTAGCTCATTTCCCAGAAGGCATTGCTTCCCTTTGCTCTATGAATGAGTCCACCAAGACCTCTTCCTCAAAACCATCTAGCCCCCAGCCTCCAGCCTGTGCTTGTGATGCATCTTTCTCAACATCCTGATAAGGTAATGTAGGTAAAATATGCTCATAAACATTAAAACTAGTTGTTAGAAAGACGTAACTAGCTTTAAGTTTTAGAACATAAATACTTGCAGCTTAATCTGCACTGACAATAATTGTCGAAGCCTAGAATTCAACATTTACAAATTCTCATCCACACACACAAAACACACTATTATCACACAACTTGTATCTTGAGAGAATCTTCTGCTTTTTAAATCTTTGGCCTCCCAGTCAATCCCAAGTTCAACCAACTTTTCCAAGTTCTGGTAGTTACCTGGACCACTGAGCATTGCCACAAGACTTCTTCTCTTTTGAAACATCCTTTTTCTCTAGATATTAGGATAGCTACACCAGCTTGTTTCTTCTGTGGTGTATGTTGGTGTGGGATTATCTATTGCTTGATTTTTCATGGATGTGTTTAGCTTCTTTGGGTTGAATTTTCCCTTCTAGTGCTTTCTGTAGGGCTGGGTTTGTAGACAGGTATTGATTAAATCTGGTTTTATCCTGGAATATTTTGTTTACTCCGCCTATGGTGATTAAGAGTTTTGCTGGGTATAATAGTCTGGGTTGGCATCCGTGGTCTCTTAGTGTCTGCATGAGATTTGTCCATGATCTTCTAGCTTTCATAGTCTCTATTGAGTAGTCTGGTGTTATTCTGATGGGTTTACCTTTATATGTTACTTGGTCTTTTTCCTTTGCAGCTCTTAATATTTTTTCTTTGTTCTGTGTGTTTAGTGTTTTGATTATTATGTGGCGAGGGGACTTTTTTTTTTGGATCCAGCCTATTCGGTGTTCTGTAAGCTTCTTGTATCTTCATAGGTATTTCTTTCTTTAGGTTAGGAAAGTTTTCTTCTATGATTTTGTTGAATATATTTTCTGTGCCTTTGAGTTGGTATTCTTCTCCTTCTTCTATCCCTATTATTCTTAGGTTTGGTCTTTTCATGGTGTCCCAAATTTCCTGGATGTTTTGTGTTAGGACTTTTTTGTCTTTAGTGTTTTCTTTGACTGATGAATCTATTTTCTCTATCGTGTCTTCAGTGTCAGAAATTCTCTGTTCCATCTCTTGCAATCGGTTGGTTATGCTTGTTTCTGTAGTTCCTGTTCGTTTTGTCAGGATTTCTATTTCCAGCATTCCCTCAGCATGTGTTTTCTTTATTGTCTCAAATTCATTTTTCAGATCTTGGAATGTTTCTTTCATCTCTTTAATTGCTTTTTCTTGGCTTGATTTGATTTCTTCCCATTTTTTGTTCATTTTTTCTTCCATTTCTTTAAGGGAGTTTTTTATTTCCTCTTTAAGGGAAGTTTTTATTTCCTCTTTAAGAGAGTTTTTCATTTCCTCTTTAAGGAAAGTTTTTATTTCCTCTTTAAGGTAGTTTTTCATTTCCTCTTTAAGGAAAGTTTTTATTTCCTCATTGAGGGAATGTTTTATTTCTTCTTTAAGGGCCTCTATCATCTTCTTAAAGTCATTTTTAGGGTTGATCTCTTCTGTTTCTTCTGTCATGGTATGTTTAGGTCTTGCAGGTGTAGAATCACTAGGTTCTGATGTTGCCATATAGGTCTTTATGTTGTTGCCTGTATTTTTGCACTGGCGTCTACTCATCTTTTCCTCTGTGCGGTGCAGGTGGTGTCTGTGTCTGAGAGTGCCTCTCTTGTTCTAATTTTTAGTCTTGGTTTAGTAGGGGTTCTTGGTTAAATTGGTGCTATTGGGCTGTTTCTTCCGGGACAGCTGATTTCAGTCAGTGAATTATATACTTATGATTCTGGTGATCTGGTTTAGTGGCTGGGTAGCGCCTTCTTCTGTGTTCCCAGGTCACGTTTTGTTCATTTGTCAACTCCTCAGCTGATCTTGTTTCTTCAGACTTCAAACTGTAGGCATCTGAATCCTCTCCCAGATGGGTTTCAGCTGAGCAGGGTAGTCTCACCAACACCTTCAAGTTGTTGGGTTTCACAGGATCAGCAGTTGGGCCCTGGGTTGTCCCCAGATGGAGTGCCCAGACTCGCCCTGGTTCTGACCCATGGAGATAGCCTCTTCCCCAGGTGTTGGGGCTAGGGGCTTCCCTGTTCCAAGCTGTGTCCGCCCCTCTCCGTCCCCGGGCCTGTCCACCCCTGTGGCCCGCTGCCACAGGCCCACTTGTGTCCGCTTGTCTCCTCTGCCAGGCCTGTATGGCCCTGTCAGCTGCCGCTGAGTCTGTCTGCCTCTGCGGGCGGCCAACGGGCCTGTATGTCTCTGCCGGCTGCCACTGTGGGCCTACCTACCTCCGTCTGTCACTGCTGCCCTGCTGCCGGGCCCATCCACCTCTGCGAACTGCCACCGGGCCTGTATGTCTCTGCCGGTTGCCACCGCGGGCCTGTATGTCCCTGTCGGCCACTGCCACGGGGCCCTTCCACCTCCGCGAGTCACCGACCTGCGTCCGCCTGTCTCTGCTGCGTGGCCCGTCTACTTCTGTGGACCGCCGCCGGGCCTGAATGTCTCTGTCGGCCGCCTCCGCTGGGCCCGTCCACCTCAGTCTGCTTATCTCTGCCGCAGGGCCTGTCCACCTCTGGACCGCCGCTGGGCCTGAATGTCTCCGCCAGCTGCCGCCGGGACTGAATGTCCCTGTCGGCCGCTGCGCCGGACTCGTCTACCTCTGCGGGCCGCTGCCACAGGCCTACCTGCGTCTGCTTGTCTCCGCCATCTTGAATCTCTCTGAAACAGTTTTATAATGGGGGCTGGAGAGACTGCTCAGCAGTTAAGAGCGTTTCAATGGCTATTTTTGGTTGTCAACCTGACTACATCTGGACTTAACTAAAACCTGAGCATCCGGATATACCTGAAAGGTAGTTTTCTTAATTAAATCCTTTGAAATGGGAAGACCCACCTTTAATTTGGATCTTTTGAGGTGCGAGGAACCCCCATCAATCTGGGCCACCCCTTCTGGGGGCAAGCTATATAAAGACATGGAAGAAGGAAGCTTCGCTCTTGCCTGCTTGCTCTCAACCTTGCTAGCAAGTCCATCCCTTCGCTGGCATTAGAGCCTGCTTCTTCGGGTTCCAGCTGAGACACTCAGCGTGGTGGACTGAACAACTACTGGATTCCTGGACTTTCTGTTAGTAGACAGCCATTTTTGGACCAGCTGGACCACAGTCTGCAAGCACTCTAACAAACTGTGGTGGTTTGAAAGAAAATGGCCCCCAAAGGAAGTGGCATTATTAGAAGGTATAGCCTTGTTGGAGGAAGTCACTGAGGGGGCGGGCTTTGAGGTCTCTCTTGCTCAAGCTTCCTTCAGTGTGACTGTGAGTTGACTTCCTGTTGTCTGCAGGATGTAGCACTCTTAGCTCCAGCATCATGTCTGCCTGCACACCGCCATGCTGTCCATCATGATGATAAGGGACTGAACCTCGGAAACTGTAAGCGAGCCAATGAAATGTTTTCTTTACAAGAGTTGCTGTGGTCATAGTATCTCTCTTCACAGCAATAAAATAATAAATAAATAATAAAATAAAAATCTTAACAGAAGACAGAAGTCATATATATATATATATATATATATATATATATATATAGAGAGAGAGAGAGAGAGAGAGAGAGAGAGAGAGAGAGAGAGAACCCTGACAAATACAAGTGTGTTCTAGCCCTGCAGGAGACCAGAGTTACATTCCCAGTATCCACTTCAGCTGCGTCACAAACCATCTGTCACTCTCAGTAGGTGATAAACGCTTTCTTCTAGCCTCTGCAGGCACCTTCAGTCATGAGCACACACACACACACACACACACACACACACACACACACACACACACAAAGTCTTAAAAATTATAACAAAGTTCAAAAAGGAGGGATTACTACCCCGTGGGACCCATTTATAAATTAGGCAGGTTAGGTTTTGTTAGTGGGACATGCTTTTAAAAACTGCACCTTTCGAAGTAAAACCTTTAAAGCATTCGTCTGACTCACCATCAGCAAATCTCATGCAATTTCAGACACACCACTAAATCCATAATAAAGCTGTTGGGTTCGTGTGCCACATACACCATCCTTGGAGGGAGGGAGTGGAAGCCAAAGCCGCACTGACTTCCTGGCTGGTGAAACACAGTGAGGTCTTCAGAGCATGATGCCTCACTGTGCCTTGCACAGGTACAGAGAGGCGCCTTGTACAAAGCCTGTCATGGTGGACTCCCCAGGTCACCCTTAGCACCAGGCGCAGAGCTGACTCCATGCTTCTCCAGCGCTAGTGCCATGCCCCTCCCCCACACACTCCAAAGTGCCAAGTGAACTATAGTCAGCCATGTTTGCCACAACTATTTCACAGGTGGTTCCCATTCCTTTTTTTTTCTGGGCCCATTTGCCGCCTTTTTCTTGGGAAGAGACTGTCTTCTGCAGGAATTGGGGCTGGGACTGGTGGGCAGCCAGTCAGTGTGGTTGGTGGTGGTGGTAGTGAGGAGACACACTTACACAGCCCCAGAGGAAGTTCTGGAGTTTCAGGTGACAGTGTGATAAATCCTTCGGCCTCCAGGGAAATCATCTAGCCCCTGCCAAATATCTTTAGCTGAAAGTACTGCCAACAGATGCCAAAAGTACATCGCTGTTTATTTTCCTCCATGGGGAGCCTCTGTGTTCCCACTCGACCAGAAAACAGAGAGAAACCCGACGTTCAATTGAATGCTGCCCATTCCAAGATACATTTGTTTTCTGTAGACCCAGGGAAAGAACTAACAAGAGACACATTGGCGCAACCTGCCTCTGCCCTTTGGAGAAGCTGGCATCTCGAAGGCATTGTTTATGTTCCCTGTTTGCCGCCAGGTGAGGAGTCTCGGGCTGCTTCTCCACTACCGATGGGAACTGGCTTGCATTTAAACCAGATGGCATATCCAGTGCAGATTTATTAAATTTTGGAGGAGAGAAAGGGTGAGGGCTGAAAAAAAAAAAAAAAGAACACAAACAAAAGATGTCTGATCGTGGCGTGTAATCTCAGCTTGATCAATTAGTGTTTGAAAAATGTCCTTAGCAAAACATAGAATATGAACTGCTTTTTAATTGAGATCCATGTTATATAGACACTCCTATTAAATCCCTTCTGTGTAAAACAAATCAAATAACAGCTAGCAGAGAGCGTGTGTTTCTTTCTTGCGGTAACAGGACCAGATGTCAAGCTCTGACCTGTAGTTCAGGGACTGTTGGTTTTGAGGGATTTCTGCCTGCCCAGTGATGTTCTTCGAATTTATAAGAACCCAGTACAATGGCCCCTGAAGTCAATGCCAGCGCTCCTCTGCACCTGGTCTTGCTATTCTTCCACTTCAAACACCGCCAGCTCCCAGGGACCCCCAGACTGGTCACATCTACCTCCCCAAACCCTCAACCACGGGACCAGCTGTTTGAGTGTTGAACTCTACCATGCTTTGAGTCTTCAATCTGCCATTCTGTAGCTTTGCTTTCATTTCTCGGGGTAATATTAAGTGTCTATTATTGGTGGAAGTATTAAGGCAACTCCATGTAGTTAAAGGGGGGGTTTATTTTGTGGGGTAACTTACAAGTAAAGGGATTGGTTATAGGGTCCTGGAGAGGTGTAGTGCAGTCCAGTTGGGTTCTCTGGAGAACTGTGCTCAGTCTACATCCAGCATCCAGGATCCAGGAACCAAGAGAGCTGGCACGTTCGGATCTTGAGTCTTAAGGGCTCCTCTCTCGGCCCCGCCGGCATCCTCAATGGGGGTGGTACTTCCAGGTCAAAGCTGGAACAGCTACCCACTACAGCCTATGACTCAGGGAGGTTGGGAGAATTAGATGAAATATGGCGTGAAACGCACACAGTACCATGCCCTGTAGACATTGAAATTCTTAAGACCGCAGCCCCTATGACTAGCTGCTACTCTCAGACTTTGCAGTCTCTGGGGCTTGGGATCGGGGGTTTGGATGACACCATTCAAGCACTCTGCCTTCCTTTCAAGCTATGAAGTGAGGAGGCTGGTGGACATTTCCACTCAAGCAGCTGCATCTTGAGGACTGCTGCCTTCATCGTGGGCAGCAGGGCGGGGCCCCATGCTTCTCCTCTCTTGTCCTTTTAGACAGAGCCAGCGGTTTGCAACACAGCTCCTTCCTGTCTGGCTAAGGATAGATAGCAGAGATAATCTCACCTCCATGGTTTGGAATAGACCATCTCCCTTTTCATTCGGCTTTACAGACATGGAGGCCATCCCGAGGAGAAACAGAAAGAAGGAAAGAAATAGGTAAAGGGCCGGCATTCTTAAAGGTTCTGAGAGACACAGAAGCCAACCTCCCAGACTTTGAGGGGAGCTCAAGTTTACCTTTCCTTGAAGTGTAGTAACCCAGCCCCGGTTGTTGTTAGCTTTGCAGGGTCGATGGATTATCAAATTTCCTGTCAAGACCAGCCAGGTCCTCTCTATACTCCAAAGCTAGTCAGAACCTCCAGCCATGAGTACCTTCACTTTGGAACTCCAAAGCAGCTGAGTGAATGAAATCAGAACTATTTGAAGGAGCTGAATTTCTGGGACACAGTGTTTTCTGGAACTCCTAAAGCATAAAAGAAGAGCAAAATAAAGAAAAAAAAAAAACTCCTTTTCAAGACCCAGGAGGTGAAGTAGCTGTACTCAGTTCCCAGGGTTGCCTGGTTTTGAGCCCAGAATGTCTCTCATTGTGGGAAACCCCGTAGTTTTGTGTGAACTGGAACATTAGGTCACTTCAACAAAAAGGTTGAATTGCTACTGAGAAAATTAAAATTCCATGGCAGAGTGTGCTTAACTGATTTTTAGAACCATGCCTCTTAATACAGGTAGATGAATGTAACTAGAAAAGGCAGGGTGACAAGTTCTTTCCTAAGAAGCCGTCTGTATCTCAGGGAATCCCGGTCAGTTTTCTCTGTATTTTCATTTGGTAGCACTTACTCCAACTGCAAACTTGATCCCTGGGAGGAAATAATTAATGCTGATAGGGTTCTTTTCTTAAAAACCCAGACTGTCATATGACACCAAACACCCTACGGACCAAGGAAGAAACCAGTGTCCAAAGGAAGTTTCCTGTTTCAAGAATGAGTATTCTCAGGAAAGGAAAAGGGTGACGTGGCCTTTGAGAGAGCAAGCCTAGCCGGGCGGTGGTGGCGCACACCTTTAATCCCAGCACTGGGGAGGCAGAGCCAGGAAGATCTCTGTGAGTTCGAGGCCAGCCTGGTCTACAAAGTGAGTTCCAGGAAAGGCGCAAAGCTACACAGAGAAACCCTGCCTCGAAAAACAAAAACAAAAACAACAACAACAAAAAAAAAAGAGTTAGGTTTATGGGGTTGGGGATTTAGCTCAGTGGTAGAGCACTTGCCTAGCAAGTGCAAGGCCCTGGGTTCAATCCTCAGCTCCAGAAGAGAGAGAGAGAGAGAAAGAGAGAGAGAGAGAGAGAGAGAGAGAGAGAGAGAGAGAGAGAGAGAGAGAGAGAGAGAGAGAGAGAGAGATAGCAAGCCTGATGACGTGATGTAGAGAAACAAGTTGACAGGGATGGCAATGATGGGGTGAGTCAGACCAAGAGAGAAATCTGACAAGATGGAGGAGTGTTAACTACGCTGAAGATGGACCCAAGAGGGGTGTATAGGGATGGGAAAACTTAACTGGCATTTGTGGCTGGTCTTAGGGACAAGAGCATGCTGTCATTTGGTCTGGTACTGACAGATATGTAAATGGTGGACCTTTATCTGGGATGCCCAGGATGCTCCCAGCACCTTTGGCATATATCTGCAGCTTAGCTCAAGACATTGCCTTAAACACACACACACACACACACACACACACACACACACACACACACACACACACACACTCTTTCCATCCCTGAGAAGACTGTATGCCCCAAACTCTAGGCTAAGGCTCTGTGCATGGGATGTCGTTGTACTCACAGAGCAGCAGCTCCAGGGCAAACAGTGTCAGGGGAAGAGAGGCAAGTTAAATAAAAAGAAGGCTTACACTGGGACACTGGGCAGGTTTTAGAACGTTTATGGATTGGATCCACGACGTCAGATAAACATCCAAGGCAAGAGAGCTTCTGATAGTCAGAGTCTTCATTTGCCAAACTGCGACCACTGCATCGGGAAAAGGGAGTGAGGAGAGACTTGCCATCTGCAGGACGTGGGAGTTGCTACAGAGGCCCATGGTCCACATGCTTGTGCATATACATGGGCTACTTCACGCGAACAGATGTGGCTGCTTCCTGTCCCCACCTGGAATTTAAGGTCTTTCATACTTAACATGTTCTAGAAGGTGGAGTGGGCATGTCCTCCTGGCACATGAGAAAATTTACCACTTGGAATTGGAGCATGGGCTCAGGAGGCCAGGATGAGTGTCCATGGCAGAAGTTATACATAACACAGTTCGTTCCTCCCTCCCTCCCTCCTTCCTGCTATTTAAAATATTGTTTCTCGTCGGGGCGGTGGTGGCACACGCCTTTAATCCCAGCACTCGGGAGGCAGAGCCAGGTGGATCTCTGTGAGTTCGAGGCCAGCCTGGTCTATGGAGAGAGATCCAGGAAAGGCACAAAGCTACACAGAGAAAGCCTGTCTCGAAAAACCAAATAAATAAATAAATAAATAAATAAATAAATAAATAAAATAAAAAACGTTGTTTCTCCTGATTTACCATTTTAGTTTTCAATAGACTGGTTCAAAGAACTCTGTCCTCTTCTTTATTTGAAACCCACAAAGCCCACGGTGGCTTCCTGCTTTAAACCCTCTGCTTTCACACCTCAGGTGCTGGAGGGACAGGCGTGCACTGCCACACATAGCTTCAGGGAACTCTGGAACAGGCTTCTTCCAAACTTCCTCAGCATTAACTTTGCTCCAGGAAGATACTTTGCCTTACATGCCTGAGACCCTGGGCTCTAACTCTAGAACTGTGTGTTGGGGGTGGGGTGGGGTGGGGTGGGGTGGGGTGGGAGTCTCTCTAGTCATAGGGATCTTGAAGGACCTTGCAAGGAGAGACTAGTTCCTTGCAGGCAGACTCACTCACATCATTTATACCAGGCCTGGGAAGGGGCACACCTAAAGGCTGACTGGTTGGACCCCACTCAGCTCTCTTGAACAGATCAACAAAACGACAGATTATCTAATGACAAAGGGAGAAGACGTTTACCACGGAAGGATGCTACTTTTCTGATGGCTTCAAAGGGCAACAGTTTAGTCAGGGCTATTTGGATGCAATTTAAACCACTTTAGGACTGAAGGCGAGCTACTTAAGATCCAGCAGGGCACTGAAGGCTTGGCCCGGCTTCCTCCTCAGGCAGAGTTTCACATTATTCTATTTATTAAAAGCAGAAGTGCGGAAAATTCAGAGTTCACCCTCATGAAGACCGTGTGTGTGTGTGTGTGTGTGTGTGTGTGTGTGTGTGTGTGTGTGTGTAGGGGGAGGATGTGCTACAGTGCACCACCTCGCCTTTGGAACCAACAAACCTCCTAATAGTCAAGGGCAGACAGGTTGCTTCACATCTTTTAGGCCCTTCCTACTTCTGTGAAAAACAAAAGGGTCGGCCTCCGTGATTTAGAACACACACACACACACCACACCACATCACCTCTAAGAGAATACTGGAATCCTCGAGTGTTTCATTTCTCAGGAAGTCCTTCAGAGTGAAAGCAGGTAAGTAGTGACTGCTAAATTACTGGTTTTAAACAAGGTATCCAAGACTAACCCCGAGAGCATCCTTATTACAGGATTGCTTGCTTGCCCAGGACTTGATAATCATCATTGGGGTGGATTTCTCTGTCAGTTTCTCTCTTTGAAGAGCCGTATGCACTGAACATGGTCCATGAACATCGGTGTGTATGGAGTAAAGCTAGAGTATGTTAAACACCGAATTTAACCAACTCAGTTCAAATCCCTGAGGCTGAACTATTTGATTACTTGAAAAGATCTCTTGTCTTTATTTTTTGAGAAGTTCATACATGGATACAATGAATATTGATCATATCCTCCCAATTTCCCCTTCAACTCCCTCGACTCCCCTCCCCCACTTCCCCCCTAACTTCTTGTTCTTCCTTTCCTCTCTCCTTCCTCTCCCCATTCTCTGCTCACTCGCTCTCTAGAATAATGGAGTCCAGTTAGTGCTTTATTTGCACGGGGCCAACCGCTAAGGCATTAGCAACCCATCAGAGGCCTCACCCCCAATGAAAGTGACTGTCCCTTCCAACCAGCCTTTACCCTGCCAAAGGTTCCTAAGATAAGGTGATTAACAAACTGGGAGGCAATGGTGGAGGTGATACCCATGGTCTTGATGGGTTTCAAGGCTTTGATAAACTCAGAGGGGGTTGCTTGGTATAGATAGGATCTCAGACCAACTTCCTTTCAATGGAAACAAACCCAAGCTGAACATAGCAAAAATATGGCTGATCCCACCGTCATTTTCTTGGCTCCACAGAGCAGTGGGAATGTCGGATTCAAGACGTAGCATGTTTCATGTGGTTGTGACGCTAAATGGGATGGCCCAGGTAAGACATCTTGCATTGCCTCCGACCTCCAACCACCCACAATCAGGCCAGAAAGGTGCTGGCTCAAACCAGGGGAGTTGAAAACTAGGCTTTGGTGGACCTAGTTAGTACAAATGAGCCCCAATAACTCCTTATCAAATGGACCAAGGGTTATCTACTTTCACCTATCTGCCTTTTGTTTAACTACCCTCTCATTTTTAAGCTCCTTGACCCCGGTCCCTTGAATTCTGCCTGTTCCATAATGGTGTGGGTGTATGATGCAGGGAAGGGACAGTGAGTAAGAATGAGTAAGGAAGCCAGCTAAATCCTACGCGTTAGGGATGAATAAGAAATCCTTAGAGACCCAGGGCCAACAAAGAGCCAGATGCGGGGGAGCCCAACCCGGAGACCCCAGAGTCCCACACCAGCCTTGAGGGTCGCGTCCGGTGAGCCTCGCAGAGAGGGACAAGGTCCACGCCGCTAACCTTACCACCATGCCCGGCGCCCCCAAGCCTCGCAGCTTGTGCTGGCTTGCAACTCCCGCCCCTGGGGCGGTGCCGGGAACAAGCGGCGCCTCCGCCGGTCACGTGGGGGCCGCTCCACCGGGCGGCGCTGTAGCTTTCCGATCGAGCCCTCCCAAGCGCCGGGGACGCGGCGCTCGCGCTCCCGCCCGAGCCGCGGGGAAACGGAGACAAGGAGACGCCGCCGCCCCCGGCGCCCCGGCCCTGCGCCCGCAGCATGCCGGCAGCGGAGCCGAGCGCTGCCCTCCTCCTGCTGCTAGCGGAGGCGACGCCGCCGGCCTCCGGGCCGCCGCTGCGAGGGTAGCGGGGCTGGAGTCGGCTACCCAGGCACCGCGAGGCGGGCGGAGCTGGAAGAGGAGCAGGCATCCTCCGCGGCGCGGCGGGCGGCGGCCCTGCTGCCCGGCGCGCCCATGGCCCGGGAGCACGGAGAATGCGAGCCGTGTTGCGCGGCCGCAGCCCAGCTCCGCGCCGCTTGCCCGGAGCCCCCCAGAGCTGCCCGCGTCGCCGCCGCCGCCGCCGCCCCCCAGCTGCGGGCGCCCGGCTGCTGGCTGCGCTAGGGACCCACGGCCGCTGGCCGCGCAGGGGTGGTGGCCCGGGAGCAGCGGGAGCCAGAGGAGGGCCCGGGCGCCGGCTGGGGTGCAGCGCGGCATGCAGCTGCGGGCTCCGGTGCCGGCGTGAGGGTTGTCGGCGCCGGGCCCCGCCATGGCTGGCAAGGACAGTGGCAACCTGAAGACGGTGAGACTGTGGCGGGACGCCGCCCTGCGCGCCAGGAAGCTGCGGAGCAACCTGCGCCAGCTCACGCTCAGCTGCCCGAGGGCCGGAGGCGATTCACTCGAGTCCCCCGACGCCCCCCAGCTGGTGCTGCCGGCCAACATCGGGGACATTGAGGTGCTGAACCTGGGGAACAACGGCCTGGAGGATGTGCCTGAAGGTCTGGGGTCGGCTCTGGGCAGCCTTCGCATCTTGGTCTTGCGCAGGAACCGCTTTGCCCGGCTGCCCCCTGCGGTGGCGGAGCTAGGCCATCACCTTACGGAGCTGGACGTGAGCCACAACCGGCTGACCGTTCTGGGTGCCGAGGTGGTGAGCGCCCTAAGGGAGCTGCGCAAGCTCAACTTGAGCCACAACCAGCTGCCGGCGCTGCCTGCCCAGCTGGGTGCCCTCGGCCACCTGGAGGAGCTGGATGTCAGCTTCAACCGGCTAGCGCATCTGCCGGATTCCTTCTCCTGCCTCAACCACCTGCGCACCCTCGACGTGGACCACAACCAACTCACCGCCTTTCCCAGGCAGCTGCTGCAGCTGGCTGCCCTGGAGGAGCTGGACGTATCCAGCAACCGGCTGCGAGGCCTACCTGAGGATATCAGTGCCCTGCGTGCCCTCAAGATTCTCTGGCTTAGTGGGGCCGAGCTTGGCACCCTGCCCAGCGGCTTCTGTGAGCTGGCCAGTTTGGAGAGCCTCATGTTAGACAATAACGGGCTGCAAGCTCTGCCCCCCGAGTTCAGCCGCCTGCAAAGGCTCAAAATGCTCAACCTCTCTTCCAACCTCTTTGAGGAGTTTCCTGAGGCGCTGCTGCCCCTGGCTGGTCTGGAGGAGCTCTACCTTAGTCGGAACCAGCTCACCTCAGTGCCATCTCTTATCGCCGGGCTGGGCCGGCTTCTCACCCTGTGGTTGGATAATAACCGCATCCGCTACTTGCCGGACTCCATTGTGGAGCTGACGGGCCTGGAGGAGCTGGTCCTTCAGGGCAACCAGATCGCTGTTCTGCCCGACAACTTTGGCCAGCTCTCCCGGGTGGGCTTGTGGAAAATCAAGGACAACCCCCTGATTCAGCCCCCTTACGAAGTCTGCATGAAGGGGATCCCCTACATCGCAGCCTACCAGAAGGAATTGGCTCATTCCCAGCCAGCTGTGCAGCCCCGCCTCAAGCTGCTCCTCATGGGCCACAAGGCTGCAGGCAAGACCCTGCTCCGACACTGCCTCACGGAGGACAAAGTGGAAGGAGACCAAGGAGGAGGGGACAAGGAGAAGAACTACCTGCTTTTCCCTCCCCTTGGGAGCAAGGGCATCGAGGTGACCAGCTGGACTGCGGATGCTTCCCGGGGCCTGCGGTTCATTGTGTATGACTTAGCCGGTGATGAAAGCTATGAGGTGATCCAGCCCTTCTTCCTCTCCCCAGGAGCCCTGTATGTGCTGGTGGTCAACTTGGCCACCTATGAACCTCGCTGCTTTCCTACTACCGTGGGCACCTTCTTGCACCGGGTGGGGGCCCGGGTGCCTCACGCCGTGGTGTGCATTGTGGGCACACACGCGGACCTGTGTGGGGAGCGGGAGCTTGAGGAGAAGTGTCTGGACATTCACCGCCAGATCTCCCTACAGGAGAAGCACGATGCAGAGGGCCTAAGCCGTCTAGCCAAGGTGGTGGATGAGGCCCTGGCTCGGGACTTCGAGCTGCGCTCTGCCAGCCCCCACGCAGCCTACTACGGTGTTTCCGACAAGAACCTTCGCAGGCGCAAGGCCCATTTCCAATACCTGCTCAACCACCGGCTGCAGATCCTCTCCCCCGTGCTGCCCGTTAGCTGCAGGGACCCCCACCAATTGCAACGCCTCCGCGACAAGCTGCTCTCGGTAGCTGAGCACCGGGAGATCTTCCCCAACTTACACCGAGTCCTGCCTCGATCCTGGCAGGTGCTGGAGGAACTCCACTTCCAGCCACCTCAGGCGCAGCGACTGTGGCTGAGCTGGTGGGACTCGGCCCGCCTGGGTCTGCAGGCAGGTCTGACGGAGGACCGGCTGCAGAGCGCCCTTTCCTATCTGCACGAGAGCGGCAAGCTGCTCTATTTTGAGGATAGCCCCGCCCTCAAGGAGCATGTCTTCCACAACCTCACCCGCCTCATTGACATCCTCAATGTCTTTTTCCAGAGAGATGCTTCTTTGCTGCTGCATAAACTGCTCCTGGGGACCAGTGGGGAGGGGGAGGGGGAGGGGGAGAGCTTCCTCACTCCGGCAGTGCCCACCCCGGGTCAGGACCCACTCCGGGCCACTCAGCTTCATCATTATGTGGAAGGCTTTCTGCTGCATGGGCTCTTGCCGGCCCATGTCATCCGGTTGCTGCTTAAGCCTCACGTCCAGGCCCAGCAGGACTTGCAGCTCCTCCTGGAGCTGTTGGAGAAGATGGGACTCTGTTACTGCCTCAATAAACCCAAAGGCAAGCCATTGAATGGCTCCACGGCTTGGTACAAGTTCCCCTGCTACGTGCAGAATGAGGTGCCCCACGCAGAGGCCTGGATTAATGGGACCAACCTGGCTGGGCAGTCCTTTGTGGCCGAACAGTTGCAGATTGAATATAGTTTTCCCTTTACCTTTCCACCTGGATTGTTTGCACGCTACAGTGTCCAGATCAACAGCCATGTGGTGCACAGGTCGGATGGGAAATTTCAGATCTTTGCCTATAGAGGAAAAGTTCCTGTGGTGGTGAGTTACAGACCCGCCAAGGGGGTCCTGCAGCCAGACACCCTGTCCATCGCTAGCCATGCATCGTTACCAAATATATGGACGGCATGGCAAGCCATCACCCCTTTGGTAGAGGAACTGAACGTCCTGCTTCAGGAATGGCCTGGACTGCACTACACCGTGCACATCCTCTGTTCTAAGTGCCTTAAGAGAGGGTCCCCCAATCCACACGCTTTCCCAGGTAGGTGGAGAGGCTGTGCTGGGGTTCATTGGTGGTTTGTGTTACATTGTGGTTTTTTTGGAGACGTTTGTTTCTCACGTGGCAGAATGTTGCTGTAGCCTCATAGGCTCTCCAGCAAAGCTTTCCAAGGTAGACCCAGGGTGACTGCGGCATAAGCCAAAGCAACAGGAATTGCAAACCACGAGCATCCGTTCTCTTCAAACAGGGAGACTTACACTGCCAAATTTAAAACATTTCCGGGTCTCCTTTATCCTTCTTCGGAAGTCAGCCGCATTTTGTAGAGGGAATTCTCAGGTGGTTGTACAGGAGCTGGGATGAGGGTGACATCAGCCCTGTGCTGATGCTCACACGTTGTCGGAGGGAGAGAGGGAGGAGCCTGAGTCTGTGTTGGTGGTCATAGGCTTTTGTTTAAAGTCCTGGTGTATCTGGCAAGCCAGAGTTAGGGCTGGCTTTCCTTGAGCAATCCAAAGAATGTTCTGTAACTGGGGTGAGTGATGGCTGAGTGGTCTGTAATGCATGCCTGCCTTTGGCGAGTTCAGCCTTGACCAGTTCAGAACAGAGAGGACTCACTTCTCCGAGGGGAATTTCCTCCAATATTTCCTGGCAATTTTGAGTTTTATAGACGCCGTCCGATACGTTTCTCTGGTAAATGGGGCTTTCCGATGGTGGTTTATAAGTCATGGAAGGGGAAACGAGACAAGAAAACGCACGATAGAGTCATATTTTGTCTTTGTCTTTTGTCTTTTTCTTTTGTAAACAGTTACAGGCGAGTGAGAGAATTTGAGGACTAGTTTGAGATTAAAAGGAAAGAAATCCTCATTTTTTTTTTTTTTTTTAAATGAGCAGTTTTAAAGATGCAGCGGCACTGAACAGAAGGGTATGGGTTTTTCTCCACCTGCACCCTCCCTCACAGATGCACAGCCTCCCTGTCGTCATCCATCATCCCCTGCTCAGGAGCAGTCTATTCGCTCCTTCCCTCAACCCACTGGAGTGAACCCTTGTCTGGAATTCCTAGCTTACATTGGAGCTCGCTCTGGGTATTTATTCCCATGGGTTTGGGCAAATGCGTAATGAATGACATGCATCCATCACTGTAGTGTTATCAAGGGTAGTTTCCTGGGAAACCATCCTGGGAACTCCTGGTCTTTTTCTCTGCTTTGCCTGGGATTTTTTTTTTTTCCTGGCTAATTAGGCTCAAGTCTTCATCTAGGAACCGTCTCCTCATGGTTTGGAGTTCTTTAACAGCTGGTTTGTGTGTAGCCCACGTGGTCGATAGTGTTACAAACATCCTTAGCACAAATCCTGTAACAATGGTACCACTGAGCCTTTCTCACCTGGGTCCCGCCGCCAACCAGGGGTAGGCTGTAGGGTGACTGAATGCCACTCTGATCTTTGTCTGGGCGTGAGTGCCAACGAGAATGCACCTTGTAATAGTATCGGGAAGGAATAGGATACCAATATTTCCGGAGGTAAAGTCTTTCCGTTGCCCCAGATCTAGGTTTAATTCTTCAGCTTGGGGAAAAAAAAAAGGGAGCACCATATTGGGTTTCCAGCCTGTGGAGCCAGCCATTCTGTAGGATTATCTGGCATCTTGTCACAGGCCCGGACTTGGTGGGTGTCTCCGTGTATCTGACACTTGCCATTGTATTTTATTCATGGAAGCCAAACTCTTTCTTTCTCACGTTGCTGAGCTGTACAGAGAGGTTGGGAGCACTGTACTCATAACCTACTCAGTTGTTGCTCACTGCAGAGACAGAGTGTGAATTAAATGGATGTCCTCGCCCACGACAAAGGGAAGCACATCCTTGAGCAAGGACCAGTCTGGGCTGAGGAATTCTGTTAGTGAAACCGTGAGGCTAGCGTGGTTTTTACCGTCACCTGTGCTCTGAATGTCTTACCGTCACCGTCATCTACTGCATAGAGGAGCTGGCAGTGAGACGGGAACACTGAGCAGGGGGCGGGGCTTGCGTCTCATTTGCCTTTCAAATGAGGCCCGTCTGGTCTGGTTGGCAATCCAGGCTATAAGGGATTTTCAAGTTGAGAAAGGAAGAGATGTATGTAAGAACATACATCTATATTGAGACATATGCCATTAGTTATTTTTTAGTTATTTTTTTTATAACACGCATGGAATATTTCTATCAGAGATTTTCTTTTTTAAAGAATTCATTTTGGTTTGTATCCCCCCCCCCCCAAAGTAGAAGAGCGATCCGAATATTGGGGAAAAGTTGACAGTACTGTGTTTTTCTTTACATTATGACAACAGAAAAAGAACAGGATTTTTTTTTCTCTGACATATTTTTTTTCTGGGATTCTCATCATTTATTAGTAATTGTCATAATTCTGAAAGATCGGGTAAGAACTAAAAATACTGAAATCTAGACTGTCACATGGGAGAAATGACAACTTTTGATGTTCATTAAGGGGACACACACACACCCTTAGGTGATTAGAACATGTTTCAGTCATGGGAGGAGCTTTTGAATCTATGAGTAGCTCTCTGTCTTTCTGTGGAGTCTTTTTATGTCTTTCGTTCCCTTTTTAGGGACAGAAAATTGGTGACTTCACTACATTAAAGTATCAAGTTTTCTTGTAAACTCACAATTTTCCATGTAGTGGTTTTAAAACTGATTTTTTAGTTTTTTTTTTTTTGTTTGTTTGTTTGCTCTGGGACATCAAGTACCAATTCCCATGTTGCTCCGTCCCATTCTGCAGAGGCACTCCATCACATTAGTACCTTTTAAAATGTTCTTATATGGAAAATTCTCCTGGCCCTGCCCACCTGCATTTTCTGGCGAGAACTACTTTAGCTGGCTGGATGATGTGGGGCTGGGTTTCTCCTGCTTTAATTTTGGAGATCCTTAGCCAACAACCATGAATTTAAAATTTCTCACAGACAAGATCCAATCCCATTGTCAAAGGGATTACAGATTTATTTTACTGAAGACAATTGGGATGACATACAGGAGTTTAAGTAAAGATTTATTTATTTTATCTGTGGATGTTCAGTCTGCATGTCTGTCTGTACAGAGGAGAGTGTTGGCATTACAGATCGTTGTTAGCTGCCCTGTGGGTGCTGGGAATTGAACCCAGGTACTCCAGTGCTCTTACCCCCTCCCTGGGCCATCTCTCTAGCCCTCCAGGGTTCTTCCAGAAACCGAAGAAAGGTCACTGTGGCTCAACAGGTAAAGGCCCTTGTCTAGCAGGTCCCAGAGACCTGAGTTTCATTCCCAGAATCCATGTAAGGGTAGAAGGAAGAACTGGCCTCCACACATGTACTGAATCATGCGCGCTCACACAAACACAGTAAGTTTTCAGAATATCACTGTGAAAATCTAATGTTTCCTCTGGGTATCAGTTCCTGCCTATATACCACCACGACCCACCACCCTCTTCCATTTCTGCCCCATAATTGGTCCTGCGCTCTCATTCCCAGAGCATACTGTCCTTCCTATGGGCTGTCTAGTCATGTTTTTATTCTCTTGGCCTGTGTCATTTAAACCAGAATGATCGGCCCTCTGAGGCTGGCTGGCTGACCTGACGGACTAAGTGGCCAGAACACTGGACTGCACCACGATTGCTGAGCATTGATAGCATTTCAGCAATCACAGGACTGCTGTGTGGTTTTAAGCTGGAAGAATGTGGCTTTGTCTACCTGACTTTGAATATAAGTTTTCACTTTCATTGACATATCCACTCTACAAATTATGAGCTGTAATTTTTTAACAGTAAGGAGAAAGCAATCCAGTAAGTTTCATTAATTGTGTGGTTTTCTTCAATTTTGGACACATTCATTCACACAGAGCCTTTCCATATCCCACAAGTGCTCTTTGCTCCTCCATATTTTGCACCTAATGTGTACCTGTCAGACTGTATATGCCCATAAGACAGTGTGTGCCTGTCTGACAGTGTGTACCCATGTGTACAATGTGTGGTTGTCTGACTGTGTGTGTCTGTCTGTGTGTGCCTGTCTGGCAGTGTGTCTGACTGTGTATGTCTGTCTGTGTGTGCCTGTCTGACATTGTGTACCCATGTGTACAGTGTGTGGCTGTCTGACTGTGTATGTCTGTCTGTGTGTGCCTGTCTGGCAGTGTGTCTAACTGTGTATGTCTGTCTGTGTGTGCCGATCTGACAGTGTGTGTCTGCCTGACCATGTGTACCCATATGACCGTGTGTGACCATATTGTAGTGATGCCTGTCTGACAGTATGTGCCCATATGACTATGTCTGTCTGTCTGAAAATGTGTACCCATATAACAGTGTGTGTTTGCTTGACTGTGTGTACCCATGTGTGTGCAATGTGCACTTGTTTAACTGTATGTACCTGTCTGACTATGTGTGCCCATCTGACAATGTGTACCCAGATGATAGTGTGTGCCTTTCTGGCTGTGTGTGGCCATATGACAATGTGTGTCTGCCGGACTGTGTGTGTGTGTATACCTATCTGACAGTGGGTGCTCATAGAATGGTGGATGTCTGTCTGACAGTGTGTGTACCCATCTGACAGTGTCTGTTTGTCTGGCTACACGTTCTGACACTTGGTGCCTATCTGATTGTCGTGTGTACCCATCTGTGTGTGCCAATCTGACAACGTATGCTTGTCTGACTATGTATGGGTCTGATGGTGCGGGCCTGTCTGATGGTGTACGCCTGTCTGATGCTTAGCATATTTCTCTTGTTCCAGGAGTGGCTGTGTGTGTCACAATACCCCTTTGATTAGATTGTTCACTTGCTTCCTCTAAGAGGAGACCTGCCCCAGGCTTTGTGGTCCCCGGAAGCCTCTCAGGTGTTTCCCTCAGTGACGGTTTGGCACTTTATAAGAAGAATCTCTTTGTTGCACTGTCAAGTTCCCAGGTAGTACCGGATGGGGACGCTGCCCTGCCCTGCTCCCCCCACCTCAGATGTCCTGGCTCTCCTGCTGGGTTTGGACTGCAGCACTTGGCCCTGAATGGGCCCTTCATTTTGACTACTGAAGCGAAGCAAAGTTCTGGCCTTATTATATCTAAATTTTACAATTACTGGAATCTGAGCATGACCCAGTTGCTTGGATTGAATTAGTCATTGTTTTTTAACTCCACAAAGGTTATGTTATTCAGTACCTTTTTAATTTAGCTTTATTAATATTGATGCCCCTGGGTTTTTATTTTCATAAACAGGCCTCTTTGAACTTCGTAGGACTTTGCTCCGCATAAAAAGAAAAACCTTGACCATGTAGGAGGAGAAAGAAACGCTGTGCAGAACAGAGCTCAAAGACTGGGGGGAAGTTTTTAGTAGTGCTCAAATTATTTTAAGATTTGGAGTCTCAGTTCTACAGTGCACTTTTAAGGCTGCCCTTGCTCAGGTACTGGAGAAAGTCCCAGAGAGATACCTTTTGTTTGTGACACACAGTTTGTGTATGGTCTGCCTCCTGCTCCCCATGCTCCCTGGTGAGCCTGGCCTGGTTTAGCTCTCCCTTATTCCCATATCTAACACACTGTTGGGGTACACTCAGGGATGTTTCGGGAGGACTAGGGAGGATCTAGATAATAGTGCTTTCCTGGTGGCTGGGAAGAAGCGCCAGTTCTTGCTGGGGGTGTGGGAAGGGCCAATTCGGAAGTGAATGTTTCTGGTGGTTCCCCCACCTTGCCCCTCACCTCTCTTCACTCCATTGGCGCCCTTTGATTATAGACTCGGCAGCCATCACTAGCGGGCTTTTGTTTGTGTTGTTGAAGAACCAGGGCAAGTGCTGGCCCAGTCTTGACGCTTTCTTGTCGTTCCTGTGCTGTTCCCTCATCCACAGTCTCTGAGGAAGTACACCAGGCAGCCCTGTTCTGGGCAGGCCCCACTCAGCCAGGCCTCAGGTCTCTCAGACTCAGCCTTTCTGCTCGGAAGCCAGTTGCTGGGAGTTGAGGGTGTCCTCTTGTCCTTCTCTGGGCTGATGCCTTTCCCTCAGAGGAAGTGAAAGCACATTGGCACATATCCACATAATGCTCTGGCGTGAATGAAGCTGGCCTTCTTGTCTTGCCCTCAGAATGATTCATGGGCACCTCAGACACCCACAGACTGCATGTGATCAACTCATGGACCTAGAGACACCCCCCCAACCCCCATCTGAAGAAGGGTATCGTCTTGCGGGCCGCAGAAATATATCATAAGAACTCAGCTGGTTATGGCAAAGTCACTACCTGGAGGGATCAGGGAATTCCTCCAGAGGAAGCCAAATCCCAAGGAGTTTTTGGTGTTACTTGGCTTGTTATATATCAGCTGTCTTCTGTTATGAAAATCATGTGTTCCTTCATAGTTTTCCCAATTGATTTTTCCCTAAGAAGGGCTAACAATGTGGACTGATCACTCTCTAGACATACACATTCCAAGCATTTGGAGAACAGCCTCAGGAAAGGCTTTCTCTGGAATCAGATATCTCCCCTAGCCACTTTCAAGGACTAAAGGAGACATCACCCAGGTGGTCACCCAATTTCCGAGGATTAACAGTGATAACAACCCACAGGCGAGTCTCCTGACTTAAGGTAAATTCCACAAGGGGACACCGCCTGGGTCAGGTAGACATTAAGTAATAGCTTTACACAATTTAGCTCAGACCCCTCCTTTCTTACAGCCTTACTAACTTTATAGATCTCTAACTACTTACCTAACCACTTCTAGGAATATTTAGATAAACTTCTGTGCTAACAGATATGCTCAGCCAGAACTCCCAGTTCAAGCCTCCCTGTAATTATCATTATTGGTAGCATCCGGCCAGGTCCATCACCGGATGGAGGAAAGTACCTTATCAGAGATACCTCTGTACTCTCTAAGAACAGACTTAAGCATCCAGGCTACCTGTTTGAGAAGGCCTGGTGGATGTGCTAATTAAACTTAACTTCCTCCTTTCCCAAATCTTACCTCCAGTTCCAGATCTCCCTTTAACTATCACCAGGGGCATCTAGCTGTACACAGGTTGCCTAGAGACTGAGATCACTGCCTGAGGAAGTTCAGGCTGAGTGTCCTGGGTGGAGGGGAGGATTGTGATTTTGGGGAGATATATAACTGTAAAGCAGAGGACAGAAGGAAGAGAGAAGAGAATGGAAGAACGAGATGGGTAAGAACTTGAGAGGAACAAACTGAGATGGGGAAGAACTAGATTGAAGGGCTACAGGAGAGTACTAGAGGAACGAGATGGAAGATGAGGAAGAGCCAGATGGGGAAGAACTAGATGAGTTAGAATGAGAAGAGGAGAGAGGAGGTGGGAGAGGAGATGATATGGGAAGGAACAAGATGGATGAGAACCTAGAAGGGGCAGAACTAGATGAAGGAATTAAGATAGAACATAGAGGGGACAGTAGATAAATATAGAGAGAAATCAGACAAGAAAGGAGCTAGACATGAGAACAGAACTGAAACTGTGTATAAAGGATGTTATGCCAGAGGAATTAAAGCAAGTGGACTATAGAACTCGGTGTGCTGAGATTATATTTCCTGATAATAGTCCTCGCCGTTAGTAGTTCTCTCTCCTGAGCCCCTGGGATGTATAATATTGAGGCTGGTCCCTCTAATATTATACAAGACCTGGCGCCCTTGGGTACCCAGTCTCAGGAAGAGTAATCTACCAAGCACACTCAAAAAGCAGTGGTGTGCTTGGCGGAGGCTGTCCAGAGACGAGGCAGTCTCTCCGGGGAGTCGTAAAGGTGACCCCTGAAGTGCCGGCTACCGACGGACCTCACCAAAGGTGCTGCAGACCGGGAGGAACCCCAGGCCTCTTTGTGGTGAGTAGGTGAATAGTTAAATATCTCCCTTCCCTATTAAGAATCCTTCTTGCAGACGGGCGGTGGTGGCGCATGCCTTTAATCCCAGCACTCTGGAGGCAGAGCCACAGGATCTGTGAGGATCTCTGTGAGTTCGAGGCTAGCCTGGTCTACAGAGTGCGATCCAGGAAAGGCGCAAAGCTACACAAAGAAACCCTGTCTCGAAAAAAAAAAAAAAATCCTTCTTGCACCATGAGTCCACGAGTCAAAAGAGAATCAGTTTTTGATAGAAATTACAGGACACAGGCATAAGACGAAAGGCATTTCAGTCAGCTCTAGTCTGTTTACAGGCTTAGATAAGGAAGCAAAGACTATCTTAATTCCATAAAGCCCCCCCCCCTAAAAAATGTAAGGAAAGATTTAGGAGACCCCCTAAAAGCCACCAACCTTATGAGATTGATTTACCATCAGAATATGATAAGCGGCAGAGATTCTAACCCCTCCCTTTTAGGGAGAAACCTGCCGTTACTTCATTCAGGGTCTTACAAGGAGGTAACAATATTCTCACACTACCAGACCTCCTGAGAGCATAAACCAGAGCTAATGAAGTTCACTATGTTCTCCATAGTAGCAGCAGCGTCCTGCTACAAACAGCCTTTTTTGCTAAAACTACTGGAATCTAAGGGCTAACTTGAGCCCTAAACTTGCCCTGCAGCTAACTAGGAGCTCCGCTCCAGCAGCCTTCATTTAAATCAATGCAAGCCTCACAGCCAATGCCGATTTAAAAACTAATGGCAACTCCCAGCTCTCCTAAAAAAGTGTCTCTTTCTCTCTCTTTCCTTTTTCTGGGTTGACTATTAAGTTCTTGGTAATTTACAAAAATCTTGGCCAAGTACAAGAACTTCAGTTAACCCATTTCAAAAAAAAAAAAAAAAAACAGGTCCTGGTTAGGGGACGCCCTACTACGACCTGTATGGATTCATCAGACCCCTGAAGACGTTTGGGGGTCGGAATCCTAAACATCTGCCTTCTTCCCTCTGAACCTAACTATCTGCTATCTGCATCTCAGCTCACTTGGGCTCCACCCTTCTCCTCACCTTGCCATTCCCGGTGGCGTGGCTATCTGGCTTGATACAGACTGGACAAACAGGCTGCAACTGCTACAAAAAAAAAAAAAAAAAAAAAAAAAAAAAAAAATTTTCTCCTCCTTTGTTTTAGTTTGGGCCTGTAAATTTACTGTGCTTATCTCATTTCATGATACACCTTAAAGGATTTATTAAATTGTTACTCTCCTCATATACTATATTTTTGAATAAGAGTTCCTGTTTCTATATTAAAAAAATTTCAGTACAAACTTAATATTTTTAAGGCTAAACTGACAGGTATAAAACCAAAGTTCTAAGCTTATAAGGGCAACTAACTTATAAATTGTTAAGAATATGTTTACTTTAATTAAAGATAATTAAGAAATAAAACTTGTTGATTGTTTGGCCGACCTAAACTGTAAACTGTTAAGGATAAGTTGTATTTAAGCTATAAGCTATTAGAAATAATTTTCAGGATACAAATCAAAACTTGATCATCATAAATGATCAAATTCCCTAACGTATACAAAATCATATTTATGTACATGCTATGTATGCTAAATTTCATATAATCAATTCATTACTTAGCCCCCTAGCATTTAAAATGTTTAAGCTTTGGACAAAACTGCCATACCCTTTATTGCCAGGGTTTTTTCCAAACTATGCTTTGAGATAATTTAGATTATATTTCCATTTATCAGGTTTAAAGATAATTTGCCTTACTATCCAATTTCAAGTGAAAGATAGCTCACCTAACAGATTTCAAAATGACATAGATGCTTTTGGATATAAAGTTTTTATAAAGGGATATAAAAGTTTAGATTTAGAGAATGTTTAGGAAAGTTAAAGAATAATTTATGATATATGAATTGCCAGTTATTAGGATAGATCAATGTAACACATAAACATCTAGATGTTATTAATGATACATGAATCTCAGTAATAACCTAGAGATACTGAGGATGTATGCCTAAATTGGATCTATGGATAAAGTTTTTATTGAGGTATGAGATATATAAGCTTATGGACCTATATGCCTTAATACAAGAGTCTGGACCTTCCCAGAAGGGACACTGGGGCTAAATATAGGCTGTAACTCCTCTGCTGTACAAGGTATAAAAATTGTCCCAGTAAAGGTTGATCCTGACTTTACTAAAGAAATTAAGATTATTGTACAATTCTCTAGAAAACAATTCAGATTCATGCAGGGCAGTGCCTAAGGGAGCTGCTGGTGTGGATTCCAGCAATATGGCCTTCTGGGTTCAGGAAATTAAATATTCCAAACCAACTAAACACTTAAAATACAGGGGAAAAATAATTGGCTTGCTAAACATAAGCACGGTTGTTTCTTATATTTCAGGAAAAGATTTGCCAAGTACTTGAGACGACTATTACTCCTTTGTTTCTTATAGGCCTAGGTCAGCCTAATATTATTGCTAGCAGCTAAAAAATATTAAGATGGTCAGATAGATAAAATTATGACATATTCTGACCATATGTCATCCACCATACCTAACACACTATGGGAAAAAGACATACTGTAACAAATGGATGTACCATTAATTTCTGCTATGAACTAATATCATCTCAAATGCATTATATGGGTTTTAAACTTAAAGGAACTTGAGTAAACAAGCTCAAGGCATAATTGGGCCCTTTATCCCAGAAATCATACATGACAGACATAGCCTAAGGTATCAAAATTTATCCTAGGGGCCACTGTCCACTGTTAACTCCGTTACTTGTAAATCTGATGCTCCTATCTGGGTTAAGTAATGACCTTTAAATGCTGAGAGAATTGTAATTGCTACCTGCCTGGTGGAGGAAAAACTTAAATATTGGGCATATAAAGCCCCCCACCAGCCTTTAAATCACCCCAATATCTTTTTATTTAGGAATATCAGGATTATAGACTGTTACAAGACCTTAAGAAATTAAATATAATTTATTAAAGCCAAGGGGAACCTCACAGCCTGGCTTCCCATCTAACGCAGCCATCCCCAGAAACCAAAAAATAATTGCCATAGATGTACAAGATTGCTTCTTTACCATGCCTCCTCACCCTAAAGATTGTCAGCATTTCAAATACTTTTAGCTTGCCTACTCACCCTGCCATGATGGAGGCCAAAGCCGACATACAGAGCAGGAAATGCGAGTTCTGTTTATCCGGACTCATTCTTTGAACAGAGCTCCTCATTTTATCCATACAGATTAACTTTCAGAACTAACTGTCAGTTATAGCTTCCTCACAGTCCCCCAACCTAATAATTATATATATATGTATATGTGTGTGTGTGTGTGTATCTTACAATAATTTTATTGCACAGATGATATGTTTATGTCAAACTATGAAACTTATGAGTCTATAGAATGGCAAATAGCTCTACAGGATATACTGGCACCTTTTCTTATGTCTGTTCAACAATTACAAATTCTTCCCCTATGGAAGCTCACCAGTAGGCTTACATCCTTATGATTTCTGTTTATGAAATAAGAAGTAATACACCATTTATTTTACTGCTTTTCAATTTTAGGAATGCCTAGAACTCATATATAGACAACAGCCTTACATACACTTCAAGAACTCTTAAGAATTAGTGCTTAATTTTTCATATCTCCCACTACAGGCATTCCTTATTACCCCCAGGCCAAGTCACAAAGTTACACCTAAGCCTCTGTGATCTTCTCACTGGTTTTTGTAAAGGTCCTGATGTTTTCATACTGTCAGGAGGAGGATATGCCTACATGTCTTCACAGGACATTGACCTGCCTTTATGAATCCTGGATCGCCTGGTCACACCATAAGTTAGGCGCTACAGGATAAAGGCACTCTAAAGCTGCCAGACTGAATACAGACTGTTATTTACCTCTAGATTCTTAAATATTGAGTGTTAAATATAAATAAATTGATACAATTCCAGATCCTTTTGATGAATTGTTCATCAATGATATAAAACTCATAGAAATATGATTAGAAATAATAATTCTCTTCTACAAAATTTACCACTGTTATATTGCTAACATATCTAAGCTTTTGTCCATTAAGAAGGTTCTTACAAGCTTCAGGAGATCAAAATTTGCCAACGCTCACAAACCAAGAAGGACTGGGAGAAATGCAACCTAACTACAGTTCTTATCTCCCACTTACAAAATTTCTTTTTCTCCTCTGGATGGAGGAGGAGCCTTCCCTCTCCCTGGCCTGGTATCCCCTTCTCTTATCTGCTAACCATGCATTTAATGTCCCATAGGTACGCCTAAGAGAAAAAGTTTCCTCTTTAAAACTCCTCATCTTTAAAACTCTTCGGCTGCATGTTCTACCATTAATACACATATTTGTTTCCAGCAGAAACTCTAATCATTTAAAGAGTTACAGGTTGTCATCCTCTGGACCATGGACATGCTGTCTAGCTGCAGGTCTACACCCCACCCTCCAGCCCACACCGATGTGCTGTCCAGGCCCAGTCCTGCATCACGCCCTCCAGCCCACAAGACAGAAAATTCTGCTACACTGCCTGTCTCACAGAGCCTGAAACAGCCTGCGCTTCCTGGGTTTCCACTGCATCCCAGGCCTCAAGACCCCCAGCTTCGCCCCCATATCCGCAGGAAGCAACCATGGGAGATTTCTACAGCCCCCTTTGTCACGGACCCCTCTTTGTGAACTGAACTCTCCAGCCCAGGGGCTGGACTGCCCTTAAAAATGCTCTATTATCGATTGTATAAGTCTTGCCCATGATCCTGAAATGTATGTACTATCAGATAATTCTCCTCATGTACTTATGATATGTATGTAAGTCTTGCTATGTATACCCTGACACAGGTTATTGCTGTTTTCTCATAGCTAGTGGTTTAATATTGCATTGATTACAAATTTAAACTAGGTAAGCTTCATCTACAACATTGGTCCCACAGGTGCTCATGACTTGCTCAGGTAACTCTTTAACTATGCCTCCTTAAAAGACAGGTTAACCAAATTAATACCACTAACCAAAGATTAATAGATACAGTTAATGTTCCAAACTAACCATTTCTTTTTGATAAGTCACAATTATAGTATTCAGACACTTTTGACCATATTATGCCATACTAGCTAAGGATAGATTTTTATGATTAATCATCTGCTCCCTTTTGGAGACAGAGATATTCTAACTATATACAGATATACCTATTAGATGGTTAAACTAATCCTCAGCCTGCCATCTATATAGAGTATTGATTATAAATATATATTATAGGTACAATATTGATTAAATATCAATGTTAATTAATCATTATTTATCATTTTTCAGAAATCTCCAAACTTAAGTTTATCTACATATTCAATGTCCTACAAAAAAATTTTTTTTAACTAAATGAAAAAAGGGGAACTCTTGCGGGCCGCAGAAATATATCATAAGAACTCAGCTGGTTATGGCAAAGTCACTACCTGGAGGGATCAGGGAATTCCTCCAGAGGAAGCCAAATCCCAAGGAGTTTTTGGTGTTACTTGGCTTGTTATATATCAGCTGTCTTCTGTTATGAAAATCATGTGTTCCTTCATAGTTTTCCCAATTGATTTTTCCCTAAGAAGGGCTAACAATGTGGACTGATCACTCTCTAGACATACACATTCCAAGCATTTGGAGAACAGCCTCAGGAAAGGCTTTCTCTGGAATCAGATATCTCCCCTAGCCACTTTCAAGGACTAAAGGAGACATCACCCAGGTGGTCACCCAATTTCCGAGGATTAACAGTGATAACAACCCACAGGCGAGTCTCCTGACTTAAGGTAAATTCCACAAGGGGACACCGCCTGGGTCAGGTAGACATTAAGTAATAGCTTTACACAATTTAGCTCAGACCCCTCCTTTCTTACAGCCTTACTAACTTTATAGATCTCTAACTACTTACCTAACCACTTCTAGGAATATTTAGATAAACTTCTGTGCTAACAGATATGCTCAGCCAGAACTCCCAGTTCAAGCCTCCCTGTAATTATCATTATTGGTAGCATCCGGCCAGGTCCATCACCGGATGGAGGAAAGTACCTTATCAGAGATACCTCTGTACTCTCTAAGAACAGACTTAAGCATCCAGGCTACCTGTTTGAGAAGGCCTGGTGGATGTGCTAATTAAACTTAACTTCCTCCTTTCCCAAATCTTACCTCCAGTTCCAGATCTCCCTTTAACTATCACCAGGGGCATCTAGCTGTACACAGGTTGCCTAGAGACTGAGATCACTGCCTGAGGAAGTTCAGGCTGAGTGTCCTGGGTGGAGGGGAGGATTGTGATTTTGGGGAGATATATAACTGTAAAGCAGAGGACAGAAGGAAGAGAGAAGAGAATGGAAGAACGAGATGGGTAAGAACTTGAGAGGAACAAACTGAGATGGGGAAGAACTAGATTGAAGGGCTACAGGAGAGTACTAGAGGAACGAGATGGAAGATGAGGAAGAGCCAGATGGGGAAGAACTAGATGAGTTAGAATGAGAAGAGGAGAGAGGAGGTGGGAGAGGAGATGATATGGGAAGGAACAAGATGGATGAGAACCTAGAAGGGGCAGAACTAGATGAAGGAATTAAGATAGAACATAGAGGGGACAGTAGATAAATATAGAGAGAAATCAGACAAGAAAGGAGCTAGACATGAGAACAGAACTGAAACTGTGTATAAAGGATGTTATGCCAGAGGAATTAAAGCAAGTGGACTATAGAACTCGGTGTGCTGAGATTATATTTCCTGATAATAGTCCTCGCCGTTAGTAGTTCTCTCTCCTGAGCCCCTGGGATGTATAATATTGAGGCTGGTCCCTCTAATATTATACAAGAGTATCGTGCCCCAGGAACTCTTTTCTCTCTTGCCTTCTGATGTTTCATGCATTGGCAGTGGGAGGGTCTCCACAGACATTGTTTCTGAGAGATCAGGATATTATGTTATCTGAGTGATTCCTAGCAAGTGGGTTTTGGCTTGGCTTGTTTCTGGTGTTTTTTTTGTTTGTTTGTTTGTTTTTTTGTTTTGTTGTTTGTTTTTTGTTTTTAAATCTCCAAGTGTGTATGTCGAGGTTTTTCCACACAATTCTTCTAGTATGTTTTTAATTTTTGTGTACGAACTCTTACAGAAATGGATGGATGAACAAGGGGCAGATGATTAGGACACCAAGTTGAGTAGAATGTAGGAGCTGGCTGCCTAAAGCCTTCTGCTCCCTGACCTCTTGTTTATTCACCTTTCATCACTGGTCCCCCTTCCTCCCAAAGCAGAGGGTCTCATAGTTCTACCTCCTGTGATCGACTTCTACCTTTCCCTTAAATTTGACTCCCATGAGAAGGAAAGGATCAATGATGAGCAATACGAAGCTGTGACGGGTGGAGGTTGAATGGGTGCAGAAAGGCAGATTTCTTCTGGTGGCTCTCTGGTCTTCCAGGTGATGTTGCTTCCGGGAGCTCTGCCCTGCATTCAGCCTGCTGACTGGAGATCAGGGGGAGACCATGGTGGAGTGGCTGGCTGCGGCATAGACAACCCCATGTGTACTGCATACTTGGCAGCCACGTGGATAACAATTCCCAGATACCCTTGCCAACAGGGCTGACTTATTTGTAGAGAATGAGAAGGAAAACTTTGGAGTTATTTTTATTTTTGGCAGTAAGTGCTCAGAAACATGTCTTACTTATTTTTCTTGCATCTGTGTAATGTCCTAGCTGGAAATACGGGGTCTTGTTATTTTTTTAAAGAGTAAATGAGGGAGTAGCCCTGAGCAACAGTTATCTCTCTAACACGACACCCACAAAAGGTAGAGAATACAAGCAGTGGGGTGCAATGGACCTGGTGGTCGGAGGAGCCCGGCAGCTTTGTGGGATGCTAGGAGCCTGGAGGCTCTCCCTGCTTGCTTCTGGAAAGTTCCTGCTACTCCAAACCTTAGCACTGGGCACCCAGGCTATTCCAGCTGTCTCTCTTTCTTAACGGTTTGTACAGAGGCACTTGGTAGCAGAGCGTGTTTTGGGGTGGGGTGGCTTCATGAGTCAAGTGCCTGGAGTGGCTGCCTGTGCTGTTCTTCCCCTCTTTGTATGCCTCCTCCTCCCCTTCCTCCTCTTCTCCCTCCTCCCTTCCTTGTCTGCCTCTCTTCTCCCTCTGCCTCATCTCCTTTCTTCTTCCTCTCAAGGTGAAATTTATCAAATACAAGATCAACCATTTTCACGTGAATAGATCACTGGTGTGTCCTACCTTCACAGAGCTTCGGAAGCATTACCTCTGAGTTGAGTGCTTGTCTAGGCAAGGATCACTGGGGCAGGGCTTGGCCTCCTTCTTCCTGAGATGAAAGGGCCTGAGAATTCTTCCACCTGGCTCTGGGTGACAACTTTCTGTGCAGGGCATGACTTAAGAGTTAGAGTTTGGGTGCTTCCCCAGGGTTCTCCATTGACTGGACATCTCTCACATAGGGATACTGGAATCCTCTTGTTAGGGTTGATGAGGCTGCCTAGGCCCTTGGGTCTATCCGTGGCAGGTAGAGTTTACTCTGTGTGTGTGTGTGTGTGTGTGTGTGTGTGTGTGTGTGTGTGTGTGTGTGTGTGTTATATAATATGTATCTTTTTTTGGTAATTTTTGAGTGATATACCTTAGACCTTAGGTAGATAAGCAGGTAAGGGTTGGGAATATTTTAATATTATAATATTACCATATAAGACAACAAGACAAGTTATTAGTTTGAGTCTGCCATCAATTACCTTTGAATACCTACTGTATACAGACATTTGAGCTGAACTGGGAAATTTAGGAAAATAAAATACCTGACCTTGGCCATAGGGAGCTGAGGTGGGATCTTAACATGATGATTGATCCTTCACTGATGGAATCTGACCATATAGAGAGGAAATCATTGTGTGCTGGTGAGAAGTCTAGCTTTTTTTTTTTTAGGAAAAAAAAATCCATTCATTTAGAGTGAAGCCGACTCCCAGATTGAGTTTGCTTGATGAAGAGGAGTGGGTAGAAAGGAATGCCCACATCTCTCTCTCCAGCTGGCTTGGCGTCTAGATCGTTTGTTGTGGTAAATCTCAGGCAGAGCCTGAGAAGATGCTGGAACCAGCATCTGCACCAAGTCTTTCTGTGACCTTCCAAAGCTACTTCCTTGGTCATTTATTAGCTACTGGTTTGGAAGGATCAAGGTCATGAGTCATTTCCAAATGCCAAAGACTATGAATGTTGACTCTGAAGCCAGCACAGATTAAAGTGGGCGTTGTCAAGCGTGTGCGACTACTACTTACCGGTTCCTTTGTTGAGGGAGGCTTTGTTGAGATGTTTTCCTATTATTAGCCTATTAAATGTTGAGAGAATCAAAGAGTTAAACATCTCAGATCCTCCCTGCTTCCAAGATGCATCTCAGATCCTCACTGTCCCCAAGGTGAGTCATGTGCTGTTGACATGGAGTTAGAACCATGTGCTGATGAATTGGGGGCAGTAACACCACCCTTTATCTCTCCATCGTTCGTAAGGAGGGAGCTTAAGAATGGTTGTGGAGGTGATGGAGAGGTGGCTCAGTGGGTAGCAAGAGGACCTGGCTTCGGGTCGCTGGTACCCATGTAAAAAGCCACTTGCGACTGTAATCCCAGCATGCAGAGGTAGAGACGGGAGGATCCCTGGAATTTGATGGGCAGCTAGTCTTGATGAATTGACCTCTGGCCTCCATATACACATACATACACTTAGGTATGTACATACATACATTCTCTCTGTCTCTCTCTGTCTCTGTCTCTCTCTCTCTCTTAAGGTTTTTAAAAGGTAATGGGGAGTGACAATGTCAAACCAGAAAGATACTTCTCTTGGGTGTTTTGTTTGACTTCCCAACTCTATTGTTATTTTAATGGTTCTCAGCTTCCATGCCACGCACGTGTGTCTTTATAAAGGAGATGGTTGGGGGACACCATAAGACTGAGTGTATACTGATTTTTTCAGCATGTTCAGAAGCGTCAACTGGATGAGCTCATTCAGCTCCCTGGTGACCCTTATGAAGTAGGATCATTGTTGCCCTTATTTTCCAATGGAGATGAGCTTTAGTGAGTTCCCTATAAGAGCGCTCTGGGTTCGCTCCAGCCTTCTGTTTACCTCTCAGAGAGGTTCGCTCCTTAGCAGGCAGTTTGCAGTGAATGTCTTTCATATGCCCTGTAGGGAGTTGGGGGGTCAGCAGAGGTCATGGTCAGGGGTGTGAGCCACACGGAAAGCATGCCATCGTGGTTCCTGCAAGGCCGCTCTGCAGCTGAGTGTTAGAGAGAGTTTCCAGGTGACCACAGGAGGAAGATCGTGGGTCTCAGTATGTGAAGGGGACTGAAAGGCTAAGTGGGTGTGGCATAGATTGTGTGGTCTAAGCATTTGGTGTTTAGGAGTTGTGATAAGGAAGGAACTTCTTTAAATGACATTTCTGGACCAGCCAGCTTTGGCAGCGACTCCTGCTGGCCCTTGAATGAGAGCTTTGAAGCACTGTTCCAGCCTGGCCTTTGCCTTTGGACAGCTCTGCTGAGCCCTGGAAGGCATTTGCATCTGGGACAAGGGAAAGGTAGCCTCAGATGATCTGCACGGGGTACTGTGGTTAAGTGTGACACTGGCCACTTTCTCCAGGTCAGAGTACAGGGAAGAAAGGGCTGTTGATGATTGCCACAGCAGATAGCTGCATGCCTTGGTGATTCATAGACTTGTATGTGAGACTGATTTTTCTTGCTGTAATTCTTACCATAACAGCCCCTGAGAAAAGCAAATTTGGATCTAACACATCTCCACTCGCTTTATGCGTTGCTTGTAGCTCTAGAGTAAATGAAAATACCACTTGAATTAACTTTGCTTCCCAACACCCTTTTTGATGCATATCATTCACGTAGATATAACTGACTTCAGGGAGACAGGGTTTCTTGTATTGATCACGTTGCTCTTGCTTGAGCTTGTCTGTCCTTGCCTCTGAGTTCACCCAAATGCCCTCTGTTCCTCTTTGACTGCAATGCTTGGAAGTCCAAGATATTTTCAAATGTCCTTTATATATATATATATATATATATATATATATATATATATATATATTCTGATTTGACTTGAAGCATAGAATATATGTTGCTTTTAAAAATTGAAGCATTCTGAGCTGGTAATATGGCTTAGGGGGAGAGGCGCTTGCCATGCAAGCCTGAAGACCTGAGTTCAAGCCCTGGAGCCCCACAAAGGTGAGAGGAGAGAGTAAACGCCACAAGGCCGTCCTCTGATCTGTTTGTGTCCAGGCTTTTGCACTCTATATGTGGTATACATGTACTATACATACTGTACATCTACTGTACATCTGTGTGTGTGTGTGTGTGTGTGTGTGTGTGCGTTTGTGCACACACAAGCTTGTGGGTAAAATCTTTCTTTTTTTAATAGTGGGGCTATGGCAGAGTGCAATCTTTTAAGAACTAAATTTCCCCATACTGTAACATTATAAATTTGGAGGGCAAAGGGAAAAGATGTCACTCATGGCTGACATGTGCCATAATCACACTGTTTCTTTCAGTCCCCCCTTTAAGCTTAGGTTCTTAAAATATGTACTTAGCTCATTGTATAAATGATTTAAATATTGATTTTTTTTTTAAAAAGCTCAGCTCTTGTCCATTATGTTTCAGGGGGATTTCTACCTGCATAATAATTGTGAGTGTTTACATAATAGTGAGCAAGATGATTCTAGCTGTTTATTTAACCGTGTGGCCTTGGCTCAGCCATTCAGACACTTGCATTTTATTGTTGTAATTCTGTGCTGAACTCTTCTCCTTCTTTTTCTTTTCTGTTTTTGTTTGTGTGTTTTTTGAGACTTTTTTGCCCAGGATGGCCTCAAATTTGTAGCAAACCTCTTGCCTCAGCCTTCTGAGGATTACAGGCATGAGCTACCTTGCTTGGGTGTATTTCTTTCTGAAAGTTGTTTTTTGTTTTGCTTGTTTTTTTTTTCTATTTGGGCTGTGAACTTTTATTATTATTCACAGACTTTATAGATAAAAGAACCTAGCAAAAGTGTGTGACAACTGAATCCTGGATGTGTGTGTCACTGTATTTACTCACGGGAGCAACACTGTCCCCACATGGGGGGGTGGCGGGCAGCAGACTTTAGATGCTCCTCCGCAGACAGCCCTGGGCACACTTGGAGCTGCAGCCTTCCTGCAGGAGGGCGCCTGGTCTTTGCAGCTGCAGGAGCTGGAGCAGGTGCAGGGACTGCCAGTGGTGTGTGCAGTAGCAGTTGGGGTCTATTTCTCGTGTAAGTGAGTCCAGGTCCAAAGGAACCAGCAAAAATCGGCCATGCTTTTGGAAGGCGTGCCAATGAGATGTTTGCATTTGGGTGGCCATTTCTGAAATAGGATCACTAAGTGTTAGGCAGAGAATGTCATGGTCTCAGAACATGTTTCCATTGCTTTCCTGCTACCTGCCAGAGCCCTTAACTAGGCTTCCCCTCTCCTGCCCATCATCTTAACAACACACTGATAGTTCATGGCAAACAGCACCTCAGTGAGGACTCAGAGTTCTAATTAGTGAGGATGTTCACTGGCATGCGTGTTCCCTAATTATGTGGCAAATTTTCTGAGTTTTCAGATAATATCTTTTGGCATCATCTTACTGGCTTTCAGCTTTAAGAAAAATCATCACAGTGTTTTATCAGTTTAGATGAACTCTTCATGTATCTTTGTTGTATTTAAGGTTTTTTTTCCCCCAGCTTGGTTGCCTTTTTGGCTATCTAAAAATTTTTGTTTTAACTTTAATTTTTTTTTTTTTTTTTTTTTTTTTTTTTTTTTTTTACAATTGTCTTCTTAGAGAACTTAAAAAAAAAAAGAAATCCATCACATCACTGCAGGGAGAGAACAGGAATCATGCAATGATTTTAACAGTAAGAAAGTAATAGCTGCTTATGAAAAGTAAATTCAACAGCAGAAGCCCCGCCCCATCCCACCCCTCATCATCAACCTCACTTCTTATTTGTAAAATGTTTCTTGTGGTGTCTTGCAGGGATGTGTTAGCATGTACTTAACCTGAAAGAGGTCACCCAGGCTCCTTTTATAGCTTGTATTTGGTCACAATATATATTTTGGGGGCCTGGAGAGATGGCTCAGCAGGAAAGAACATGTACCACTCCCCCAGAAGTCCTGAGTTCAGTTCCTAGTATCCACACCAGGTGGCTTACAACCACGTATAACTCCAACTCTGGGTGGGTCTGACATCTCTGGTTCTTGGGACACCTGAACTCAAGTGCACATACCAACACACGTACACTGTTTATCTATATAACATATATGGATTTTGGAAATGCTGCCATAGTGGCAGCGTGAAAACAAGCACCCTCGTAGACACATCAGACACATCGCATATACATACATCTATGGCGTATCACGTAATATTCCGCCCTCTCCCTGTACTGTTTAGTCAGCCCGTGCTGACAGACCTTTGATGTCTTCCACCCTGTTTTCTAGATTTTTTTTTTTAAGCTGAAGAGGTCTTCTCCCTCCAGGAAGTTTCACAATGAGCTACTTTTGAAAACCTTCTGAGTTTATCAGGCTCCTTTGTGCTCAGAACACTCTGGAGATGCAATTAGTCAGAATGGCGGGACAGGACAGAGGCTTGGGAATTAGGAAAGCTCGGCTTTGTGATTTCAAAAGGAGGTAATGTTCCTAACCGGCTTCTGTGATGCATGTTGGAACGCTATTGCTTTGAGCATAATTATGCTTTTCACAGCTTAATTTATCCATTATTGTGCGATGCGGTGTTTAGACGTAGCCGTAATTACAAATCTTGCATGTTTATAAAATAAGAAGATCACCGATCAAAATAAGACTGTGGCGGTAGAATAATGCTTGGCCCATGTAAGAAATCAATGAAAAGTAATTGGTCGTGAACCATGTCCCACTGACTGAAAACACTGCCTCTGCCTCGCTGCTGGTGGCAGGGTGGGCTTCTGCACCATCGAATTTTCTAGACTTATGCTTGGTGTGGTATAGAAACCAGCACTGGATGTCTGGTTCTCATAGCAAGTGGGAGTATAAATTTTAAGAGGTTATCCATGTGGTTTGCCTTTTTTTTTTTTTTTTTTTTTTGTGTGTGTGTGTGTGTGCAATGAATATGGGATGGGTCTAACCTAGTGCAACTCAAGTGATTTGCCATGGTTGAACAATACAAAATTAAACTCTGTTTCTGTTGCTCCCGTGTTTTAAAGATCCTTGCTGGTACATTTCACAGGAAGCCAACAGCATCAGAGTTGGCTTCTTTGAGTATGAGTTTCACCATATGCTCTTTAAAAATCTTTCTCCTCACCCTGTGTGCCCAAAATCAATGCAGTCAGTATGGAGGAAAAGGGTGATTCACATTTTCTCTGAACATGTTACTAAAAAATATATTCAGACTAAAAAAATATATTCAGTGGGACTCTATAGATGCATGGGATAGCTGAGGTGACTTTGATTCAAGTGTTGCTCATGAATTGCATGGGAAGTACTAAAAAAAAGAAATGTGAATTTTCCAAAATACATTGGTGCCAAAACTGGCTCCCCTGTCTGCTGAGAGCTGGGCTGTTTCATGCCTGGGGGCACAGGAACAAAAAAAGGACCTTTGGAGTCCTCAGTAGCATTCATCTGTCCTGGTCCCTGACATGGCTGGTCCCCAGATGGCTCCTGAGTGGCACGGCCCTGGTTCTCTCCCTCTCTTGGGTGAAGCAGGTGTTCTTTTCAGCTTATTTCGTATCTTCAGCCTCTGCATTTCCACAAATGCAAGCGGGCAGCCCTCAGCTTCTCCCTAGTTACTATGTGACATTCTTTCTTCTGGGTGTAAGCAAAGGCAAGTGTACTGGTTTTCTATTTGGTCATTTCAGGAACACGGCTTCCAGGCGGTGGGTGGCTCAGCTTCAGTGTAGCTAGCTAGCACTCTTTATCAACAGACCATTCGCCTGCCCAGCCCCTTCTTGAGCATTGTGGATGCAGCTGAGCCTTGCTTCTGGAACATGCTGCAGAATTCATGCTTAGCCCAACAGGAGGGCTCATTGCATCTTGTTGATTACCAGAGCTGCCAAAATTCTCTTGCCTAGCCAAATAAAACAACAAAACAAAACAAACAACCCCCACCCGCAAACAAAATCAAAAACAAAAACAAAAACAAAAAACCCACCACCACCAAAAACAAAACTCAAACAAAAGAGGTGACCATTTCCAGGACCACATACCACCTGCAGCCTCAGGTGTTCCCCGGGCTGGAAGCTGCAGGCTCAGGGTATTTGGACCGCCCCATCTTTGACCATCCGTAAACCTTCTGATTTACAGTGCGCCATTTGTGATGCGAGACACGCTTATTCATGGGGGAATCTCCATCGAGATCATAAACCACTGGAAACCAGAGAGGAAGAACCGGTAGTTAGAATGGCGTCCATTGTTCTTTGTTAGGAAAAGAATGGCATTCTTTGGCTGTGGACAAATATTTGCTTTTGAAGAATCTGGTGGTGTGTCAGTGGCTTTGTTCGCGGCCGTGCGCGAACGCATGCTCTCACCTCCGAGGATGCTGCCGCATGTGCGCTGTGGATTTTATGCTTGGAGCCAGGCTGCTGCGCGTTATCTGTGCTTTGAATTGCTTTCTGCTTCATATCCCCCCCCCCCCCCCGCTATCGCCCCTCTTCTGACCCAGCTCATTTCTGTAAGGACCCCGATCTTTGTCTCAAGGAGTCCACACGGTTTCCTATGGAAGTCGGCGCCGAACCAGTGTCTCTCCTGCTGCAGAGGTGAGAATTGCCATACAGCTTTCTTTAGGCTAGACCAGCACCCGAGAAAGAGCCTTTGCTTCTGTTTCATTCACATGAAATTCAAAGCCATGGGCTGGGGCCTCTAGGAAGCTACTTGGTATCCTAAAGCCTCAGCTTTATCCGAAAACCAGGAGGAAAATTCACTCAGTTCCTAGCATTGGTGCCTGTGTCGCTGTCTCCTTAGAGATCATGAGGATTAAATAAATGAATAGGCGTCCAGTCCCTAACACAGTGTTTGCGACATGGTAAACACTCAATAAATGTAGACTGTGATTACCATGATCTGTGCTCACAGATAAGGAACACTGATGCCTGAGAGGGCTGAATACCTTGGGCACACAGTATGCAGCAGACATGAGGCTGTCCCCCCAGAGCCTACCACCTCTATTATTTTCAAACAGTTCCTCAGGGAAAAAAAAATAGCTTCCACCTGTCAAAAGTGGGGATGACTCGAATGCAAAAGGAAATGACATGTGAGAAATTCCTAAGATTGTCTTCAACATGGAAACTGGACTATGGCCGTGCGCTAGGGCTCTGCCATGACCAGGCAGGCACAGGGTAGGTCATGGGGCATCAGGGGAGAGGGAAGCCGCAGAAGGAAGAAGAGCAAGCTGTAAACAGCCTTGGTGCTCTGCAATCAATTCCGAGGGCAGAGGCCTTCTGAGACATGGGGAGGCCGGGGGGGGGGGGGGGGGGGGAAGCATCCATCTGGAGCCAAGTGGGTGGGGCAGGAAAAGAGGCCTCCAGCAAACTGCATGCCTGCAGATTTTCACAGAGCCCTAAGGGGAGGACGGAGGTGGTGGACATGTCGGGAGCTCAACTATTCCATCATCAACGCCCATGAAATGTAAATGTGGTATGTGTGTATTTTATGTATTTTTTTTTTTTAGAAGAGAACTCTTGGCAGCTCCCTATAATGTTAAAAGAAATCCTGGTGATTTTCCCCTGTGAGTCAGAGGGGCAGTATTGAACGGTCAGCTGGAATTGCTGGGTTTGCATTTTTGTAGACACTCTCGTGGCCGCCTCGTGGAAGAATGGAGTGAGAATGAAGTCCAGTGGCCACTTGAGCTCACTCAGATGTAATGAATGGCAAAGGCCCCAGAGCATCCTCGGGGACCAAGGAAACAGAGTCCAGGATGCTAAGGAGGCAGACCCGGATTCTTCCTCCGGCTCTGGCTCGCTCTCTTTGGGCTTCACTTTCCTTAGCTGTCATGTCAAATGCCAGACCCTTTGATTGGAGTGTACAGTTCAGGATCAACTTGAGGCACCGTGACATGAAAACTGGAGCATTTATTTTAAAAACAGAAAAGCAGAAGCGATCTGGTAACATTAGTCTCCACAGGACTGCTGACCTAATTGGTTTATGTAGGGTTATTAGCCCCGCCCTCTCTGATGGATGGCACATAAACTCCAGAAGACTTATGATCTTAGATTTGTAAGCCGTGCCATTCCTTAAAATTGGCAGGGTCCTATAGAAATAAGAGACTTTATAAATAGTATCTGGTAACTTTTCTCCGACTTAAAATATGGAAAGGATAAATGATGTCGATGGCGGCTCTCTTAGCATCATGAATTATGTATGTAGCAGACCGAGGCATTTTTTTTTTTATGGCTGTCCGTAACCAATCTTCTTTTGTTCTAGTTCATTTTCAGCCGCGGTGCCTGTAAAAGAAGAGGTCAGATCAAGTGCCTTAAAGGGGTCTGTTCAGGGTAGGGGCATCGGGTTTGCTGTCTAAGTCATTGTGTTGTTTTGGTTTGTGTTTTGTTTTGTTTTTTCATCATCAGATTTGGGGGTGGGGGGTGGGGAGGAGGGACTGCGCGCTGGTCACAGCTGTGGGTTGGGCTAATGATGGCAGTTCAGAGCTGGCAACGCTCCTTGGTTCAGGGCCCCTGAGATGCTGCTGGCCCTCCTGTGTCCTGACCGACCTCATTACACGGTATGCAAAACCAGGCTGCATTGTAACTATTTTCTCACCTAGGAAGTGAAACAAATTGGAGCAAATGATTAGGAGTGTGTCCCCGATCTTTTCTTCCAGCCATTTTTCTCTAGTCACTGGATGACATGAGAAAGGACTTTCAAATGTCGAGTGCAGAACCCTGTTTGCCTCCCTTGGCTTTACTCTTTCTTGGCCTCACGGTGATCTGAGTGAGTCCCGGAAGGCAGGGTTCAGATTCCTCACATGAAAGTGGCGAGGACTGTATGTTGAAGCCACTTGTGACGATGATTATTTCAGTCACTCCCTCTTTCTGTAGTGGGAGCTACTACCCAGCTGCCCGATGCAGGTGTCCTCAGTAACTAATTGGAAAGAGCCCCATCTACGCATCTCACCTTGGGTGTGTGGCTGTCTGTAAAATGGTCTAAATCAAAGATCCAAGTTGTTGAAAGTGACCTCGAATTGAGGAGAGCCCACAGCCTGTGGGCCAGCTCTGTGTAGAAGTGGAGGCCTGTCTGCCCAGGACTGCCTCCAAGGCATTTGTCAAAGCGGTACTGTGATCATTCAGGATCAGTTTAAAATGCTCTGGAGCTCCTTCTAAAGAGTTCATTTTGGGTGTTTGGTTCACTACTGGATTTAAAAAAATCTCAGCAAGAATAATTAAGTTAATTTATTGATTAAACGATGCAGCATTCTGCTCCTATAATATAGGAAATAGGATTGGATGAAGGATTTACATGGCCAGATGGTAGCTGTCATGATACTGATTCTTTCAGGCCTGTGTTCATTCAGCTGGAGCTTACTGTGGCCTTCCACCCGCAGGCCATTAGCAGGTCCATCTTTGGAACCTGCCCTCAAGGACTTGGGTTCAGGCTGAGCAAGGCTGTAACACAGTGCAAGAGGGCAGTAGACCAAATGCCAAGAGATTTCAGAGGAACAAGAATCCTTCTAACTGAGGGGGCCTGAGGAACCAATGTTCGGTTGATTACTGGTGGAAGGGGCGTGTGGGAATAAATGCTCTTCTTTTCCAATACACAGACCATCAGGTCCCCAGGTTTTTAACTCGTGGTTAACACTGGGAAGTCATTACTACTTTTGAATCACCGTTAGTTTGTTTTAATCTTTGCATTGCTTTTGAAATCCTGGGGTTAAATTAATAAAGGAGTAGAAATACTCATTACTGAAAAACGATTTTCTAAGGGAAGCCTTATAAGGAGATGAATATATAGGTCCTTTTATTTTTACACCCTATCAGGAATGCTTGTTGCCTGATCCTAGCATTTGCTAAAAAGCACCCTTTCAGGAGTGTGAGATTATATTCTTAACTTGTGCTATAAAAATGTAGCAGAATGTTGAGATGGAGAAGAATTTAGTTGGTCACTGTGCACTAATAATGTGATTTTAACAGCCATGGCCATGGGTTTTGTTTAGTTGTGTTCTCTTTTGGACCAGTCTTTTTTTTTTTTTTTTTTTTTTTTTTTTTGAGACAGGGTTTCTCTGTGTAGCTTTGCGCCTTTCCTGGAACTTACTTGGTAGACCAGGCTGGCCTCGAACTCACAGAGATCCGCCTGGCTCTGCCTCCCGAGCCAGAGCCCACCACTGCCTGGCTTTGGACCAGTCTTGAAGTACTCAATCCATTTGCTTTGTCATCTCGGTTTCTTCATCCCAAAGAGACGATTTCTCTCTCCTCTGTTTTATGCTAGTGGTAAAGGACACAGCTCAACTGTACACTAAAACCAGACCACTCCAGGTCACCTCTCTCTCTTCCTGTTACCTTTTACATTTGTATTATTTACAAATGATGACATTATGTCTTACAAATTGTCTTGTATATCTGTCTCTATAGATGTAGATCCCAGATACAAACCATCTTGTATATCTGTAGATGTATATTCCCATCCTCTAAACAAACTGTCTTGTATATGTCTGTTTATATATATATCCCCATCCTCTAAAGACAAGGACAACTCCGGTTTCTTCATTCCTGAATTCATATCATAACTATTTTCAAACTGCACCCAGGTAATTGTTTATTAGGGGAGCTCATAAGATGAGAGAGATCCAAGTGATAATAGAACATTTTCCCCACCACCCCTAAAGTTATGGTAAACGAGGCAGTCACTTCTGTGTGGAGACATAGGAGTCGGAGGGAAGGGGATTCAGTGACCATTTGGTATCCCAGACCCCCTTGCCTACTTCTTCCTAGGTAGCCATCGATCACTGTTTCCACCTCCATTTCGGTGTCTAAGCATTGTCTCTGAAACAACAGTCACCATTAGAAAGGGACAGGCACAGTACCTGTGCCAGGACTGATACCCAGGTGACCATGACCATGGGCTGGTGATAAAGGGCATCAAGCCTCCTGGATTCCCTGGATCTCCTTTTCTATATTCATATGGCTTAGAGAAAAAGAATAATAACATGACTTTAGCTACAAATAAACCCTCCCCCAAATTGCCTCACGATACCCCAGGGAGCCAGAATTTAAGTTTCTTTATCATCACCATGTTTTTCAGGTTGGCTGGCTGGGTGATTTTTTTCCCACAGCTCTTCTGTCCGGACAGCCAACTGGCAGACTGGATAAGGCGGGTGGGGACCTCTATTCTGAGGTAGGAATAAACCCTGCCCTAGTTTTTTTGTCTTCCTGAGTCAAATAATAGAACTGCAATTGTTTTACATAAGCAGTTTGGGCCTATGAAAAATTAAAATTTCCCAAGGTATTTAATATCAGATTTGGGAACACAAAGTAGGTAGGCAGTCTAAGAGTCGCAGCTTAATTTTCCTAATAATTACTAGAAATTTCTGGGACACTCCAGGCAGTTCCCCTGAATAGTTGAGGGTTTGGCAGGAGCCTGATATAATAATGTACCTGGTAGTCCGTCTCTAAAACTAAGCATTTCCAGATAGAAATAAACTAATGCCATGTGACTCTTCTTAGGGTTTTCCTGGGTGATGTCTCAAATTGGAGTCCCATTCCATCTGAGTTACGATCACCCAACCTTCATTATCTTCATCCCGTGAACCTGTGGCTACCTACCTAGTTTTGTCATAATCTCAACATTCCCAACCTCTGTCTTTTAAGTTTCTTATCTTAAACTAAGTGGATCTATATTTTCTCAACCTCTCATTTTGAGGTCAAAACCATCTTTTTATAACTTTAGATTTTTTTTTTTTTTTTTTTTTTGCTTAGATGAAATCCTAATTGATTTGTTCAGACACTGGATATCCTTTTGAATAGTGAGCATATGAGTCCTACACAAAATCACAGGGGGGCTCAAGTGATCTTTTAGGTGAGAAAATAGTGCTGTTACGTAACTATATATGACACCATCTCCTCTCAGTCCGTCCATCTGTCTGTCCTCTGCCCTTTCTTCCCTCTCTCTTTCTCAAGAGCCTGGTATTAGTTACTTTTCTAGTTGCTGGGACAAAATACCTCACAGGAAACAACTTAAGGGGAGAAACGTGAACCTGCCAGTCCCGTTGGGTCAGCCCACAGAGAACGACAAGGAGCGCACACTGGTAGTGACCTACTTCCTCTGGCTAGGTACCAACTTCCTCTCCCCCACCCCCAGCCAAGGATCCTGCATTTGAAAACAGGAGCCTATGGGAGCAGTTTACATTCAGCCAGCATGGAGCTGAGCTTGCACCAGCATCTATCACGTGACCCAGGCCCAAGGACCTCAGGCCTGAGATGCAGCTGTTACGTGATAAGTTTCAAAACTATCCTGGAGGTAGCCAAAAGCTGACGCACATAGTTGAGTATTTTAGGACAAGGAAACCTTAAAAAGTCACTGTGGTGGCTTTGAATGAGAATGGCCCCCATAGGCTCATGTATTTGAATACTTGTTCTCCAGAGAGTGGAACTGTATGAAAGGATTAGAAGGATTAGAAGGTGTGGCCTTGTTGGAGGAAGTGTGTCACTGGGGGGCAGGCATTGAGGTTTCAAAAGTCCACACTAGGCCTAGACTATCTATCTCTCTTTCTCTCTGCCTGTGGATCAGGATGTAGAACTCGCAGCTTCTTCTCCAGCACCATGTCTGCCAGAGTGCCACCATGTTCCTCACCATGATGATAATGGACTGAGCCTCTGAAACTATAAACAAGCTCCCGGTTAAATCCTTTCTTTTAGAAGAGTTGCCTTGGTCATGGTGTCTCTTCACAGCAATAGAGCAGTGACTGAGATAGTGACCAATGAAGAATCAGAGTCAGGGACAAGGACATCTGACTGGGTGGTGAGCTGGGAAGTGGGCCACTGTCTTGGCCATGGGCTGTTTCAGTTGGGTTTGAGTTGGGGAAAGGCTTTGCTTATTCATTTCATGGCCTGTAGGCAAAGGTGGCTTGGTGAGGTGAGGTCTAGACACTGAACTGAACCAACATGATCTACCTTAAGGACCAGCATGCTGGGGCAGTGATCCTCTGAGGCAGGTCAGAAGTAGTAAATATATATGTGTCTCTTATGGTCAAAACAGATTAGAAACCTTTCAGTGATATCATATAGAAAAATCCCAAGACTAGAGACCCAATATTGAGTGAAAAGTTGTGGTATCCATATAAATCATGGCTAGTGGGATAAGAAAAAAAGAAATTCATGCTAAAAAATATAGGTGATGTCAACTGGATAGGAATTCTTTGTGCCTCATGTAAGCAAGAGGTTGGTGTGTGTAGAAGGAGCCTCTGGGAACATAAGAAGAACAAATATGATAGAGTAGTAGCATCAGTTGGAAGCCATGTTGAATACACCCCTGGAATTGAATGGGCCCCTGGAAACCAGTCTACAGTCAGTAAGTGATTTAAGAACAAGAGTTCTGAGTTGGAGACCTCACTACCTGTTTTTACTATTTAGTTTGAAGCTATAGTTACTAAGACAGTATGATATTAAATATAGATAGGTAGGCCTGAAATATGTAACTTATTGGTTTTGGACAGAGTTACAAGTGTCCAATGAGAAATGGGCATTTTCAATCAACAAGGCTAAAACAGACAACTGTATTCATAAAAAATAAACCTTGACCCATAGTGAACACACAGATTAACCTGAAATGGATTACAGATGTAAGCAAAACATCCAAGATTATGAATCTTCCTAAGAATATATAGGAGAAACATTTTGTGACTTTTGTATAGGCAAAACTTATTATTGTTGTGATTTTTACAAAACAGTCCTTAGAGGTTTGTTTGTTTTCTGAGACAGGGTTTCTCTGTGTAGTTTTTGTACCTGTCCTGGATCTTGCTCTGTAGACCAGGCTGGCCTCAAACTCACAGAGATCCGCCTGGCTTTGCCTCCCGAGTGCTGGGATTAAAGGCATGTAACACCACTGCTCAGCCAGATCTTAGTTTTTAGGATTGTTTGAGGTTCACAGCAAAATGTATTGAAAGGTACAGGAATGTCCTTTATGCTCTAATGTCCCTGAACATGCAGCCTTCAGGGTGGACATTTTACTGTGACGGACCTATACTAAAAGGTCATTGTCACTTTGATTCCACAGTTTGTGTTAGGCACCACTGTAAGTGTATTTCCCACATACAGTGGAAAAAATGTACAATGACATGTATATACCATGTTTACTGAGTGTTTTCCTGCCCCAGAAATCCTATGTGCTCAAGTCTATCCTTCCTGCCTAACAGCAAATATTGGCTTTTAAATGTAGAAACTATCTAAGAAAAAAATGTGGTTATCAAAATGAAAAACTTTTGTCCCTTGAATGAACTGTTAAGAAAATGATCAGGCACACTGCAGTTAGAGGGCATATGCTTGCAAAACACTGACCTGGTTTAAAAAACAAAAAAAAGTAGAGCTACAACTCTGTTTTAAAGTAGCCAAATGGTAGCTGGGTGGTGGTGACGCACACCTTTAATCCCAGCACTCGGGAGGCAGAGCCAGGTGGATCTCTGTGAGTTCGAGGCCAGCCTCGCTTTGGAGTGAGTTCCAGGAAAGGCACAAAACTGCACAGAGAAACCCTGTCTCGAAACCCCCCCCCCAAAAAAAAAAATAGCCAAATGGATTTGAAGAGTCTTGTCCCTAACCCTGATATAGTAATGGAAAGTGAGTGTATAAAAATATGCCATCGAGTGTCATTAGAGAAATGTAAATTTAGGATGTGTCACTACATACCCTTGCCGTGGCTGAGATACCTATGAAATGTCAGGAAGGTATGTAACACTTGGGACTTCCACACTGTGATATTGGGAATGGAAAATAGTGTGGACACAGTGAGGAAATCTGTTAGTTTCCCACCAAGGCAAAACTACATTCACCACATAGCCCAGGAATTCATGCCTAGGTGTTTTCCCCAGGGAAATCAAAGCCTGTGTTTAAAGATGACTTACATAAATATTCCTAAAAGGTTTGTTAGTTTGTTGTTGTTTGATAATCATACACTAGAAATGTCTTGCTTGTTCAATGGTAAGAAATTGTGACTATGTAGCCATGAAAGGTAAACAGTGCTGATAAAGAGCCCGGATGCATCTCGGAATCCTAATCCTCTGTACTTTCACTCATGTGGGATTCTAGAAGATGCAAAGCTGCCCTAGTGACAGAAGATACTTCAGAGGCCAATGATGTAGGAAGGGGGTTATCTGTCAGGGGTACATGGATGTTCTATATGTAAGGCGAGAGCCCGTAGAGGTAGGTAGGCATGTTGTCCCACTCCCAAATTTAGATGATTAAGTTAAAAGACATGTATAGACGTTTGTCATTATTAATAAGCTGTTGTGAAATACAGCGTTCAGTCATTGAGCGTTTGTTATCCTTAGGAGAATTGTTTGGGTTTCAGACTGAAGCAATTAGCAGTTCTGGATTTGCATGCACACGTATGCATAAACATGTGTGCACATGAGCCTGAAGAAATGGAAAGAAGACTGATGATTCAGTTTGCATGAAAATTAAAACAGTCTGCCAAGGCAAGCTTTGCTCTAAGCTTTCCAGAGAAGTCTGTGTGGTTTGTCATTACTTAGAGGGTGACCTCACCCTGCCTTTTCCTTTCGTTACTGGTTAAGCACGTTGAGCATTAGTCCTACGAGCTGGTTGGGACGACTTCACAGTATCTCATTTGGAAGGAAAATGGCCTTGGGAAATTGGCTGTCACTTTGTTCTAAAACCTTATTTGCCATGGTTAGGGCTACACTCCACTTCAAATGAAGAGCCCTGGAAAGGATTGGAGGCATACTCTAGAGAGTTCGGGGTGTCCACACTGATCAGCTTGATGCCTTGTTTTCATAGATCGCTGATAGAGATCCATCTAGCAAAATGGGGATGGGTGAAATGCACCCCTTTACCTCCCCAATGGTGGTATATGTTCTTCTCTTTTTCTAATAACTACGTATAGGACCGAGGATGCAGGTGGTGATTATTATCTGTATGTGTCACAGCATAGCCCAGCAATCAGGTGACATTGTCCACACCTAGTACATAGCAGCCTCTTGTCTTTAAACATGTGCCACAGCAGAGCGAGTACCCAAGACATGATGCTGCCAGTGAGATCAGTTTCCAGGCTTTGTTCTGGATGCTTCCTGGACTCCTGGGTCTGCCTGTGGGTTCCCTCTGGCAGTACCTTGTTCCTGGTTAAAGTGTGCACTCTGAGCAGCCATACCTAAATTAGTTACTTCGAGAGGCATTTTATTTCAGAGGGGTGTGTGGCAGACCAGCCCCCACCCTCATTTACCCCAGGGACTCTTGAGGAATGAGGGATAAGAAACTTAGTTAGAAATAGAGGGGAAAAAAAACAGATAAAACACAGGATAGACTCGGGTGGGCCTGGATCCTTATCCACCGGCCGGCCCAGAGCTTTATTCCAAAGGTCTGTTTATAACAATGCCAAGGGGTGGAGCAAAAGACTCCCCCTTGCTAGTTACAGTCAAGTGTTGACCCTTACAAACACCTGATACTCAAGCCCATCGTCCAGTCAACCTTTTATGCAGTCCTGCTGGGTACAGCCACTAGGAAACCTTGTGGGTTCCAACAGGAAGGGGAGGCACTCTGAGGCTGACTTTGGTGCTAGTTAAATGTGGTTTCTAATCCTAAATCCTCTTCCTAAGGCAGTGGTTCTCAACCTTCCTAATGCTGTGACCCTTTAATACAGTTCCTCATGTTGTGGTGACCCACAGCCATAAAATTATTTTCGTTACTACTTCTTAACTAATTTTGTTACTGTTATGAACTGTAATGTAAATATCTGTGCTTTCCAATGGTCTTAGGCGACCCCTGTGGAAGGGTCCTTCGACACCCCCCGCCCCAAGGAGATCATGACCCAGATGTTGAGACCTGGCATGTCATTCTGGATAAATTATTTAATCTCTATGTGGCTCTCTGATTTGAAAATAGGGATGGATTGACTAGAATGTATAAAACCCTGGGTTTCACCCCTTGTACCACGAAATGAAGCAAGGGTTAGTGGTATCGTCAGAGGTAGTGTGAAGCCCCGGGTTGATCCTAGCACTGCTCAAACCAAACCAAAACAATTGTCACTTAAAACTAGAATGTGATTTAAAGCTTGTCATGTCATAAAACTGACTTTTTCTGGTATCTAGTTATGAATTTCAACTCGTGTTTAGATTCATGTAACCATGACCATGTTTGGGGTACAGAATGATTTTTATATTAGAGAAATTCTTCCCTGCTGTCCTGTGGATATATGACCTGTCTCTGTCTTAAACTACTCAACAAGAGGCTTGGGGTACAAATTATTCTTAGTTTATAGTTCATATCACCCAAAATCTTTCTTAGTAAATTAAAAATTATATATATGATATATACCATATATCATATATATACTATATCTTTATATGTGTGACAGGAGGGAGGTGGCAGTATGTACCCTTGTTTTTCTCTTTTCTCCTCATCCTTTGCCCAGGAAAACTTACACAATCCTGTATCTCCTTGGAGAAGGTGAAACTGCAGAGTGTCTGATTCAGATCTCCTCCTCTATATCGTTCTTTCCAATGACATCACACACCGTCATGAAACTCATGAAAACGTCTTGGGACTGGGAGGTGTAGCTTCAGTGACAGAGTGCTAACCCAGCATGCACAAGGATCTGGGCTCCTGGGTTCACTATCCAGCATTGGGGGGAAAATACAACAAGTATAACAAAAACATTCAAAAGTGCCATTTTTATCTTCAGCCCCAAGCAATGTTGTAAAACATACAAAAGAGAATAAAATAGAAAAATAAAATAGAAAAATTTAAGCACAAAATTCTTTATCTTTTGAGGCAAAAAAAAATTTTTTAATATAGTTGTAGCCTTTTCAGTTGGGTGGACCTAGTTTGTGACTTAGATTCTAATAAAATGAATCTGACTGTTGCTCCTTTTAGCTTTCATAATTGGATGTGCCGTTTAATTAATTAAATTTTCTTATACTTAATAGAGTTTTAAACATTAAATTTAGATGTTCTTTCACTTAATAAAATTATCAAAGGGCCATAAAAAGAAGTATAAAAATAGTAATTTTCTATATTTAGATTTTAATAGTACAAGGACACCCAAGTCCATTTTGGAGCTTTAAAAAGCCAAAATCTATGTCATAGTGCTATTATAAGGATTAAATAAAATCATTTGTGTAAAAGGGCATAACACAATGTTCGTCATGGAGTGGTTAGAATGTTTCCTTCCCTCCCTTCCTAGTTTCTCCCTTTCTTTATTACTTTTATGTGTACAGGTATTTTGCCTGCCCATATGTCTGTCCACTGCTTATATATGCCTGGTGCCCACAGAGACAAGAAGAGGGCATCAGATCCCCCCGGATCTGGAGTTAGGAACAGTAGTGAGCCACCATGTAAGTGCTGGGAGTTGAACCTGGGTCCTCTGGAAGAGCAGCCAGTGCTCCTCACTGTCCAGCCATCTCTCCTGCCACCCTTCCTGGTTTCTAAACTGCCTGCTCCACCTTTCCATCCTCCCACACCTCAGTTGTGTTCAACACTGTTGCTTCTGGATAGGCCAAGGGCGCCAGGCTTGCAGAGTCCTCCTACCCACCAGCTTTTGAGTTGGAGCGTTTTGTTTTGTGTTTCTTGGGTAGCCTGGTCACCCAGGTCTTCATCATAATGACTTCTGGGAAATGGGTCCTGGTAGGTGGAGATGGCGATGTGTGAGTGTCAGTAGGGGTGGGTCAGCAGGAGGAACTTGCACATAAGTAAAGCTTGCTTTAAGCCTTAGCTACTTGGAACATGAATTTCTAAAAGCTACTTTCTTTTAAACCAGTAGCTAAAAGGGCAGTCATCTATCAAGTGAATTTAGAAAGCCTGAGACTAATTTTGAATTTACTTTTAATTAATTAAAACATTCAAGTTCATTTTGGTTAGCAGTTGCCTGTACTCATTTAACAAAATTTTATACACACACTACTTGTATGTAATATATACACTGTACACATATACACACAAACATACACACACACACATTTTTATACATACATACTAAATAAGAGAAAAAGTCTCGAAAGCCCAGGAAATTGGCTTTGTTTCAAAGCAGAAAAAGCTGACATATTATTGCCTGGAAGATGTCTTGTTTTGGAGTCAGATATTTAAAATTACTCTAAAACTTAGCCTGTGTTGGTAAGCCAGTGAACATTCTTTGATTATCTTACACTAAGGCAAGAGGGCCACATCTGGAATTTATTTATTTGTTGATCTCTTATGAAATTTCTATTTAAACTTTACTCCTCTGAAATGGTGAAAATTTTTTTTCTCTCTGCATTGTTTAAAATGGGCTGAATTTGTTTGGGAGCTTTTTTTTTTTTTTTTTTTTTTTGGTTCATTTGAGAATTTGTTATTGCTATCCAAGATGTTTTCCTTTATATTGTTTTCAAACAAAGTTATAAAAAGGTTACACTCCCCCCCACCCCACACACACATACATAAAGTGATTTTTAAAAAAATCTGGTTTGGGGTGAATTGTAGGGCTAGGTCCCCGAAAGATGAGAACTCAAACATACTTCTCTTTATCCATTAGAGAATCGGACTAGCTGGAGGGACGGAGTATAAACAGAACCATGTGGTCTCAACATTTCCTGTGTGCAATAATAAACTACAGAGAGCTGGTAGGGACTCTGGCTCCCGGGGTGGAGACTGCGTGCAAACCATTCATTGCCGTCAATTGTTGGGATGTTGGTGGGGATGCCATACATAGGGAACAGACTAAGTTAGCATTTACACACCCCCAAGCAAGATCTTATAGTATGAAGCTAATTACTCAATTACCAGGCTCAAAGCTCCGGTACATACTCGAGCCTTGCCTAATGCTCATAGCTACCGTCCCGCTGTTCACTGCGCGCTTGGGAACTCCAGCAGGAAGCGGGTACACTACCTCTCACTTCCGGCTTCTTTTCTTCCCTGTTCTCATATGAGAAAACCTGGATTTTAGAGAGTGAGCTCCAGGGTGAGGTGGTGTGATGCGGCTCTTGAGGAGGCGCAGGGTGCCTTTCAGGTCAGCTATTTCTGTGCCAGGCTGTGTACGTCACACCTGCCCTGGCATCATGACAGGGTCTAATGTGAAACCTGGGATAGGTCATGGCAGCAGTGTTCTCGATTGACCTCATCCGACCAGTCTCCTCTAGTTGCCTTGCCCAGCTCTCACGGCTGATGGTATCAAAATAGCTGGAGAGGTTCCATCTGTGGGGCCCAGATCTCCTTTCACATCCGTGCATGCAGAAAGTGTGCGGGGAATCCCTTTGTTCAGCAGAAGTGGTAAAAAAGATAAAAAACAAAACAACAAAAAACAAAAACAAAAAACAAAACAAAACAAAAAAACCCCAACCATATGTGTGCTTGGTTTTTTTAAACTTTTAATTATTATTATTTTAATTGTTAGTTAAACTGTTGTATGAATGTGTGTCTGTGTGGGTTATGTGAACATGAGTCCAGGTGCCATGAAGGCCAGAAGAGGGCATCAGATCCCCCCAGAGCTAGCAATGTTGGCAGTTGTGAGGTGCTGAACAAACGATGTGGGGAACTGAACTCAGGTCCTCTGCAAGAGTAGTTAGTATGTACTCTTAGCTACTGAGCCATCTGTCCAGCTCTGTCTTTAAATTTCTCAGTGTGTTTAATGGCCAGTGTGCTATAAATCCCTTCACGTGACCTTGACAGTAACACCCTTCCGATGTGGATACTGGCAAAAGGCCCTATTCATAGCTATTTTTAATTATTCAGGTGTTGGGGTTTGTGCATGAAGTAGGTGTGGAATTAGTAAATACCTATTTTCTCACCCAGATGACGCTTTGTGGTCATGTGAATGTAACAGGCCCCCATAAGCTCATGGGGAGTGGCACTACTAGGAGGTGTGGCTTTGTTGGAGTAGGAATGGCCTTGTTGGAGGAAGTGTGTCACTGTGGATGTGGGCTTTAAGGTCTCATATATGCTCAAGCCACACCCAGTGTCTCAGACAGCTTCCTGTTGGCTACAAGTCAAGATGTAGACAACAGCTACTTCTCCAGCACCATGTCGGCCTGTACACTGCCGTGTCCCATCATGATCATAATGAATGGACTAAACCTCTGAAAACGTAAGTCACCCTAATTAAATGTTTCCCTTTATAAGAGTTGCCGGGGTCATGGTGTCTCTTCACAGCAATAGAAACCCTAACTAAGACACTCTTCAAACAGCCACCACAGGCCGACCATGGCTGGCTCTGCCTTGTGTTTACATAGGTTGGTGGGAAATGATCACCTGGAAGTTTCAGAAACCACAACCTGCTTTGGAGCTTACAGCTCACGATGTGGGCTTTACTCTGGAAGGGCGAGGGGTGGCCAGAGTGCAGTCATGGAAGACCATGTGGAACATTTAGAAAGTTTATGAATTAGGATCCAAGGACCTGTCGAATACACAGAATTCAAGTAAATGCTGTAATGCTTATTTCATTGTGAGGGATAAGAACCTTGGTGGGAGTCTAATTTAAGACTTGGTTTCTCCTTCCTTTTATCCCATCCCCGTCAAGTGAGAGGATTTGGCCAGTGCTTCTAACTCTCTATCGTAGCTTGATGTAGCTTCTTTGGGAATAACCTGTGTTATTCTCGGGTCTGATTGTCACACCTGATGCAGTGGAGAATGGGCTGTCTGGCTGTGTGGCTGTGGCTGTCATAGGGCAGGAAGTCATCTTGCCTCGTAGAAGCTGACCTGCCATCCTCTGTACTTTCCAAACTGGGCCGTGTTGTGCTGTCCCAAGGGACCACTCTGCCCTTATTAGTGATCCGCTTGGGGATGACGGACTTCACACCGAAGCTTCGCTTTGTCCAGAAAAGAGACTTTATCATCAAGTACGGGAATGGGGGACATGAGGGCTCTTGATAAGGCAGAAGCCTTGTCTTATGGAAGGTCTTGAAGCTCCCTGTTTTCCCTTCTCTCTTATATTACCACAGATGTTACGGTGAGGTTCAGTTCCAGTATTTGTTTAAGCACAGCCTCTGGTTAGTGTTGGTGAATGGAAGGAGACAAAATAAGGGCAGAGGATGTCATTAGGGAGTGGAGCTTTGCTTTGAGTTGTTTTACAACGGACCCGGTTGTTTACCAGCTCCTGAAAAGGCTGCTTTAGGGTACAATACGGTCTGATAAATTTGCCTGGACAGCCAAATAGGTTTTTCATGTTTAAGTAGCAACTGCACATTTAGATTTGGAGAGCTGTTTAATTGTATCCAGATCTCACATTCTGTGTGTTTGTTTGTTCAGTTGGTTTTTTGAGACAGGAGACTTACTTTGTAGTCCAGACTGGCTTGGAACTCACAGGATAGCCCAAACTTGCCTCCACCTCCTGGCAATCCTCCTGCCTCAACCTCCTGAGTGCTGGGATCACAGGAATAAGCCACCATGGTCTCCTTTTCTTGAGTATTACTGATATATCTATCTATCTATCTATCTATCTATCTATCTATCTATCTATCTATCTATCTATCTATCTATAGATATAGATATAAAATAAATTGAGTATATATATAATATTGCATATTATATATAAATACAATCTGCTGAGTCTGTTTAGTGTTCTTGAATGTGTATATTTTCAAGGCTGACCACTTGGTACTGGATAGCCAATGAGCTGATTCTTGAGGGCAGTTAATTCTTCTTGTCTCAGGTTGTTAATTTCCTGTAACTCTTTGTTTAGGGTGGGACCCCATGAGATTTCCCTTTTCTGAGTTAGCATGTCCGTTGGTATTGCCATTGCTCAAGTCTTGTTGAGGCAGCCATATTATTGACCTTTCATGGGTGTTAGCATCCCTGTCATTTCTAGGGGAGACAATCTCAAAGCAGACTTCCTGGACTTTGATGTTTTTCTCACTTTGAGACAAGGTCTCACTATGTAGCCCTGGCTGTCCTGGAACCCACTATGTAGACCTGGCTAGCCTAGAACTCACAGAGAATCAGGAACTGAAAGCACATGCCACCATGCTTGGCTTTAAGTAACTGTTAAATTAACCTTTACCAATCAATATAGCTCATGGTTTATACATGCTAACCAGTTTCTGAGCCTGTATTTCTCACTAGAGCTGAGCGTTGACATTTTGACTTTTAGCTCTGGTAGCTTTAAACCTAGTCAAGACAGAATGGTTCAAATAAAAGTGTCTTACCTGGGACAGGTGTGGTATTGGGTGTCAGTGTTGCTGGACACAATGATTTCAGAGTGTGGGAGGCTTATGTTACTCATTCCCTTATCTTCCCGGAAGGTTTCAACCATCCCGAGAAAAGGCCAGTAGCCTCTCTGAAGATCTAGCTACTCTCTGTCTCAAGAATATTTCTAGGAAAGCACATTTTCTCAAAATGGAATTGTTCCTGGGTCACACCAGGCAATGAGGGCTTAGAGCCATGAGGTCTCCCAAGACTTGGTTGCCCTTGCTAGAAAGTAAAGTTATCTCTCCTTATCTGTCGTTTCGGCAAAGGGCATCGCTTGACACAAAAGCATCTTTTGAGCACAAGGACGCTGCCTCCGAGGCTGCTCATTCCTGGAGTGCAGTCAGCGCCAGACTTGGGGCTGAACAGCAAGGAAGCCGCAAGGGAGTAAATGGGGCTGGACAGAGACCTTTACGATAACCCTGCCTTCGTCTTACAGGCACGAAGCACATGCGCACACACGCACACCTGCGTGTCTGGGCTGGCGAAGGAATAAAAGTCAGTGAACTGTGGACCCACAGGGTTAATTACTGTAGAGTTCTATGCTTTCGGCTCTGTACCTTTCCCATGCTGTTGGGAGGAAGGGTAAATTCAGCCACTTAGTAATTAAGAGGAAATAAGTATAATGGTGGTTGGAGTTCAGAGTAAATCTCTCTCCTACCTTTAGTCTCGGGGGGCGGGGGAGGGGCACGCTGGTGATCTGATTCAGCTGTCTTCTTCTAAGCCAGTATTACAGGAAGCCGCTTGGCCCAGCTTGGTGAGAGCCCTGCTGTGGACAGTCATCCCTTTGTGCTCAGCAGCCTGCCTGCTGGTGCCTTCCTAATGGGCACGCTCAGCTTTTGTTTGCTTTGAAAGGAAAAGTGCCCATGTGAAGACCTGAAGTTTTGTCCTTTCTCCGTCTCGGATAACGGCGTTATTGTGTAAACATAACCCCCTCTTTGACACATCAGGAAGCTAACCTTCACCTTGTGCAGCGTTTTAATGTTCCCCCTCAGGTGAAACAATGAGATGATGTTGGTGTCCCCGTGAGTCCCTTTCACTGTGAGAACGTTGTCTCGGTATTGATGGTTTTTACTTTTCTTCCTTAGCTTGGGGTGGAGAAGGAAATGGACTGGGGGACTTATATATATATATATTTTAATCTTCTTTATTTTGAAGCCTAATTGACTCGCTCATTGTAAAGTGGGAAGGAGTCACACCTTCATAATGGCTAACATGGTTCAGCTGCGTGTGAATCAAGGTCATGTTTCTTTCTTTGAAGGTCAGTGGGAGTGCTGTTATGGTAAATGTTGTAGACGCGATTAAAGATGAGATTTCTGCAGGGCACATGTGACAGTTTCAGATCCTCTGGTGCCAGGTGGGACACCCTGTGAGTGCAGTTTGAAGATACACAAGCAGGGATCGGCCAGTGTGGTTCAGGGCTACAGTGCGGGGCACCGGACCTCTCCCTGTAGTTCCTTACCCCGTGTCTAGTTTATGGGTTGCTGCTCTTCCTTATATTTTGTCGTGGCGTGGAGAAACAGAATCTAGAGTAGATAATGGCATTTGTACGTTGAGACATTGAACATTATGTGCGCTGCCACATCAGATTCACTGTGCTTACTGACATCTGCATTCTTCAGCATAAATATGGAAGCCAGTTGAAGTCACTCAGTTCTGTGGGTTCCCTCAAGTATCGGCTATTCTGCACAGAATGCTCCACTGATCCGCAGCTTGGCTTGGCCTACTGATGGTTAAGGTGGTGGGGAGCGGAAATCTACCTTTCAGCATTGTCAGGAATGTGGAATTTTAGTTAGCAGTGTTTTCTAAAGGTGTGGAATGTGCAAGGAGTTTGCTGCAAACCGCCTCATGCATGTGTAAGATGTCTTCATGAAGATGTTAATGGATGGCAAGTCTCAGTGCAAGTGTTTCTATTTCCCAGAGTAAACACAGCGGCTGGCTCAGGTAGTGGGGCTCGTATGCTTTTGCTACAATCTGAGTCAAGAACCTTTGTCTCGCCAGATAATTGTGTTTATTGGAAGTAAAACTCCAAAGCCCCATCCATGGCTTCTCCTTCCAGGGAGGCCTTGGGTTGCCTATCTGTTGCCGTGACAAAACACCATGACCAAGACACTATAGAAGGAAGAGTTTGTCTAGGTTTACCATTCCTAGAGAGTTAGAATCATTCATGGCAGAGCGAAGGCATGGAGCCATGGAGGGAAACTGAGGACTCACATCTTGAACAGCAAGCACAAAGCAAAAGAGTGAACTGGAAATAACGCAAGTGTTTAAGCTTTCAACTGGTGACACCCTTCCTCCAACAAGGTCACATGTCCTCTGCCTCCTCAAATAGTGCCACCAACTGGGGCTCAGGTATTCAAATGTCCAAGACTATGGGGCCCTCATGTTCCAGCCACCACACCCCACCATCAAAATGCTTGTTCGGGCCTCGGTGCATTCATTTCACAATGATTTAGGAGGTGAGCTGTTTCTGAGCTCATGTGGTTATCCCTGCTGGGGTCCCTAGAGCTTCTCTTGCTTGAATGGAGTGTCTTTATGACTGGATTTAAATTGTAATAATTATGAAAACGAAATATACTTTAGATTCATTTTATGTTTATGAATATTTTGCCTGAATGTGTGCACATGTACCATGCGTGTGCAGTGCCTACAAAGGTCAGAAGGGAGTGTTGGAGCCCCTGGAACTGGGGTCATGGATGGTTGGGAGCCACCATGTGGGTGCTGGGAACTGAGCTTTGGTCCTCTGAAAGAGCAGCAAGAGTTCTTAACCACTGAGCCATCTCTGTAGCTCCCGGAGCAAAGTATGTTTATTTCCGTTACTAGAACTGGAAATAATAATAATAATAATAAAAAAAACCCCTGTCTTCTCGTCATCCTTCGATGACTAGTTACTGTGTGGCACATTCTGTGAATTCCATCTCTTCTCCTCTAAAATGCCTACTATTGCCCCCTGTTCCCACTGCCACCCTGTGCTATAATCTAACCCTTCCCAAATGGTTGGCTACTCAGGTCGCCTCTCATTTTAATTTGTCACTAAAATGTGAAAACCATCATACAGAAATCTTTTGTGCACCCAGGGCTATTTTCTTAAACTGTTAGAATGGGAATTGTAAGATCTGGCAAAGTGTGCCATTGCCTAGTGATCTTACTGTAATGACTGCTACTTGAAAGAGTTGGTACAGGAAACACTGTTTCCACTCTTTATAATAAGGATGAATTTAAGTTTGTGCTTGCTAGTTTTAGGTCCACTCTAGCACAAGCTAGAGTCATCTGAGATAGGGAACTTCAGTTGAGAAAATGCCTCCATAAGATTGGGCTGTAGGCTATCCTTGTGGGGCATATGTTTAGCTAGTGATCAGTGTGGCAGGGCCCAACCCATTATGGGCGAGGCCACCCTTGCGCTGGTTGTTCTAGGTTATATAAGAAAGTAGACTGAGCAAGCCATGAGGAGCAAGCCAGTAAGCAGCACCCCTCTGTGGCCTCTGCATCAGCTCCTGCCTTCAGGTTCCTGCCCTGTTTGAGTTCCTGTCCGGACTTCCCTCAGTGATGGACTGTGATGTGGAAGTGTAAATCAAATAAACCCTTTCCTCCTCAAGTTGCTTTTGGTCATGGTGTTTTATCACAGCGATAGTGACCTTAACTAATCTCAATGTATATATGTGTAAAGGGTTCACTGCAGATGAATTTAAACATATACATAGAGAGGGTCTTCATTCAGCTAGTATGCAGTACTGTGTATATCACCAACACTATGAAGAGTCTGAGGTTTAACCTTACTTTCCTCTCAGTAAGTTAGTACAGCACAGTGTCATGGCTATTAGCAGAAGACCTGGGGCTTCTAGACAAGGGACAAGGAACGCTTTACTGGGGCTCCCTTGCAGTATGAGCCTGATGTTTGCACTGGCTCCTTTGCCCCCAGTGTCTCATAGGGCTGACGCAGAGTGGCCCAGATGGACACCATGTGTGTGTGTGTGTGTGTGTGTGTGTGTGTGTGTGTGTGTGTGTGTGTGTAGGTGAGCTCACTATGGGCAGTGCCATCCTTGGGCAAGTGGCCTGAGCTATAGAAGAAATGTAGCTAAGCAAGCTAGCCAAGAAAAGCAAGCCATAAAGCAGCATCCCTCCAAGGTCTCTGCTTCAGTTCATGCCTCAAGCTCCTGCCTGCCTTCACTGGATGATGGACTATAACTTGTAAACCAGTTGCTTTGGGTCATGGTGCAAATCACAGTAATAGAAAGCAAGCAAGGCCACCAGGTGTGATATGTGTGATCACCTCGGGGAGACTGCCCCCTAACAGTACAGTTTGACGTTCCCTTTGCACTCCCACTCTTCAGTATATGGAAATACCTCTTTCTTGTCAATTGTGGTGTTCTGAATGAGAAAGGCCCCGGCAGGTTCATATATTTGAATTCTTGGTCCCCAATTGGTGGGAGGGTTCGAGAAGGGTTAGGAGGTGTGGCCTTGTTGGAGGAAGTGTGTCACTGAGACCAGGCTTAGAGGTTTCAGAAGCCCATGCCATTCCCAGTTAGTGTTCCGTCCCCTGGCCTCTGCTGTGTTATTGTCTCAGCATCTAAGTTCTCAGCTACTGCCTCCAACACCATGCTCGCCTACCTGCCTGCCTCCTGCCCTCCTCCCCATCATGACGGTCCTGGATTAACCTCCTGAAACTATAAACAAGACCGCAATAAACTCGTTCTTTCATAAATGGTCTTCCTCATGGTATCTCTTCAGTGCAATAGAAAAGTGACTAAGACACCATTCTTACTGCCCCTTTAAAAAAAAATCACTAGTTATTAGCCTCCTTGATAAAGGATTGCCCTGAGAAGCTGAGCCATCTCTTCTCCCACCAAGTGCGGTTGGAGGAACCAGTTAGGATTAATTTGTTCCCTTCGCAGATACTTGTGGTTGCACATAGTAGGTGCACAGTGGGTTCCTTCGTGCATTCAGCCAGTGTCCACGTGTCCACAGTGTATCAGAGGCCATTGCAAGCACTGAAGGAAGCCACTGCTTTCCTGGATTTTAATACTGCTGGGTACCAACCAAGCAGAAAGAGGCTGGGAATTGTGTATTCCTGAAAGTAAAAATGAAAACCTCCCCCAGCAAGTGACGGAATGGATCTATGCAACAAATAAAGAATGGGCAACTCTGTGATCTGGGACATGCAAAGGGCCTGAACCTAGAGTGTTCCCAAGTTTCAGTAGGAAGGTTCCAAGCCAATGCACAATGGCAGATCCAGCAGAGAAGGGACTCATGCCCAAGGACAGTCTAGGAGGGTCCAGAAGCCAGCAGGGGAGGGACGTAGGGCTGAGAACATTTTATTGTTGTCTTTTCTGTGGTTGTTTGAGACAAGGCCTTAGTTTGTATCCTGGGCTGGCCTGGAACTCACAATCCTGCTGCCTCTACCTTCCCGGTGCTAGAATTACAGATGTATGCCACCATATCCAGCCTGAGAACAATTTAAAGATTTTAAAGGTCCCTGGATTGTGTGTGGTGAGCAGGCAGGGTGAAAGCAAGAAGGTTGTGTAGGAGGCCTGCAGGACCCAGAAAGAAGCTGTGGCACTTGTAGACTGAGTAACAGCGGCAGAGTGGGTGAATAGCTGTCTTGTAGATTGATTTGGAAGGCAAAATTAATGATCCTGTTGCTGCATTGGTTCTGTGTAGCACGAATCTTAAAAGTTCTTATTAATAAAAACAAACCTGGAGCCAGGTATTGGGGTGAACACTGGAAGATCAGAGAAGCAGAACAAGCCACAGCCACCTCACCTTGTCATTTTCTCAGCTGATCCTGTTTCCTCAAACTGGAAGCCTCTGAGTCCTCATCCGAATGGATCTCAGCTGTACTGCTGCTAAAAGCCCAAAAGCTTAAAAACAACAACAACAACAACAACAACTTCTAGTTTCTTGTCCTCACACCGTATATACCTTTCTGCTTCCTGCCATCACTTCCTGGGATTAAAGGCGTGTGCCACCATGCCTGGCTGTTTCCAGTGTAGCTTTGAACTCACAGAGATCGGGATGGATCTCTGCCTCCAGAATGCTAGGATTAAAGGTGTGTGCTACCACTGCCTAACCTCTATGTTTAATATTGTGGCTGTTCTGTTCTCTGACCCTCCAGATAATAAGGGTGCATAATATATCAACTACAGTTCTGGGTCAGGCAAGAAATTTTTAAAAAACCTAAAGGAAAGAAGAGAGAGAGAGAGAGAGAGAGAGAGAGAGAGAGAGAGAGAGAGAGAGAGAGAGAGAGAGAAGAGAGAGAGAGAAAGGAAAGAAGGAAGGAAGGAAGGAAGGAAGGAAGGAAGGAAGGAAGGAAAGAGAGAAAGAAAGAAAGAAAGAAAGAAAGAAAGAAGAAAAAGAAAGAAAGAAAGAAAGAAAGAAAGAAAGAAAGAAAGAAAGAAAGAAAGAAAGAAAGAAAGAGAAAAAGAAAAGAAAGGCCCTAAAGAAAGATTTGAAGGTTTGGGGCAACCAGCGTGATGGAATTGCCTGTGTTAGCCTGTGTTCTAGGGAGGAGCAGGCTGAGAGTAGAACATACAAAATACGTGTGAGGCCTGTTTGGTTTTTGTTGCCGTAGTTATGAAAAGCTAGTGTTTTCTTAGTCATCTCACTGCGTCTCCATGGAGATAAGTGTGCTTCTGTTATGTAGTCCCAGGGTGGCACTAAACTTAAGACATGGAATTTTTAAGCCAAGGAAAGAAAAACTCAAGGTCAAGACCAGAAAAGGCAATGAGGAGAATGTGTTTTCAAAGCCTGACACAGGTCTGGTGGAATGCACCTTCGAGAAGCTGTGTGTCTGTGTGAGCCCATCCCTACACAGGCTCACAGATCATGGTATTTACTTTCTTTCATTCCTGAGTGGGGTAATGACTGAGCATGCTCCCTGGTGTAGACATGGCTACCCAGAGCACTGTGTGCTGGTATTGACATTACTAAACAAGAATCTGGATTTTTTTGTTCTGCTGTATAGATGGATCAGTCATCATTTTTATCAATATTGATTATTCATTGTGAAAGCTCTTTACAAAGCTTTCTAATTTTGTTGTGCTTTTTGTTACTGGGAATTAAATCCAGACTCTCATGCATGTTAAGTACACAGTCTGTGATTGATCAGTACATGCTAGTCCCTAAGTTTTAATTTTTTTGTGGAATTATTTCTGTGTATTTATGTGAGAAAGCATTAAGTATGGTCTACCTGTATGTAAAACGTGCCTCTGTAGGTACAGTGTTGTGTGTGTGTGTGTGTGTGTGTGTGTGTGTGTGTGTATGTATGTGTGTGTATGTGTGTATGTATGTAGGTGTGTATAGATACGTGTATGTGTGTGTGTTGTGAGTGTGTATTGTGTGTGTATATGTATGTGTTGTTGTGTGTGTGTATTGTTGTGCCGGTACCTACAAGCGGGGAATCAGAGGACAATGTTGGGCATCCTACTCTATCCCTCCCTGTTTCCTTCTCAGATGACAGGATCTCTCACTGAACCTGGAATTGGGCGGCCAGCCAGCAGACTTCATCAGTCCTCTTATCTTTGACCCTCACAGTCCTGGGGCGACAAGCAGGCAGGCGTGTGGCCATGCCGGAACTTGTGATGTGGGTGTTAGGGATTCAAGCTCAGGCCCTCGTGGCTCATCAGCAAACACTTCTACCCACTGAGCCATCCGCCCAGTTCCTGGTTTTTGTTTGTAACTTTTTATTTATTCTTTGTGGATGTCATATCATGTATCTCAATCCCTGTCCCTTCTTATCCACCCTCCTCCCTTGCAACCTCTTCCTGAAAATAAAATAAAATTTCAGAGAGAAGAGGAAAAAAAAGAGAGAGAAATCTCATCATGGAAGCTGTGGTGTGACACAGTGAGTCACACAGTATACCCTTTGTCCATACATCTTTACTTGCAAGTGTTCATTGCCATGAGTCATGGTCTGGTTTGAGGCCTCTGCTATCCTATCCATTCTGGGCCCTCACTGGGACTCCTCTTGGATATCCTGTTGTTGCCCTGTGTCATTGGAGATCCTGCAGCTTTGGCTCTTCAGGACCAGCCCCTTCACATGCTCCCGCAGATCGCAGATGGGGGGTGGATTTGGGGGTGGGCCAACTCATAACCCTGGTTCAGGGCCTGGGTGGTGGCAGGGTTGGTCAGCCTGCCAGCTCTCTCAATTCTTAACACCAGGGTGAGCTCTCCAGCATTGCCCCAGTTAGTCACCCTATGCAGCAAGGATCAAGGGGCGGGGGCTGGTTCTGCTTTCATGCCCTCGGGGCTGGCTTTCCCACACCTACACCATCAGGGCCAGCTCTACTGTGTTGCCCAGGTAAGGTGCAGGGCCTGCTTTCCCGAGTGCTGCAGCCAGCGAAGGGCAGCTCTTATGACTTCAGGGCCAGCTTTCCCACCTGCTACAGGTGGTGGGGGAGTGGGGTGGGGTGGGGGAGGGTATCTCCCCCTCACCCATGCCACCATATAGCAGATGAGGGTCGGGGCCAGATCACCTACTCTCACGTCCTCAGAGCTGGCTCACCAGTGCCCTGTTCATAGCCTCAACTCTGCTATGCTTCCCAGGTGAGGTGTGAGGGATTGGGTTAGCTCCCCCCACTTCCTACAGGTGGCTAGAGGCAAGCAGAGAGGGCATCTTTCCCTCACCCAGGCCACCACATGGCAGATGAGGAGGGTGAGATCAGCTCTCCAACTCTCATTGAACCTCAGGGCCAGCTTCCCCCCCCAACTCCCCCCTCCCCCATCCCAGGGCAGACAGGGCCAGCTTTATTGTGCTGTCTACGTGAGGTATAGGACACTCTCCTGAGTGCTGCACCCAGTGAGAGGTAGGACCAAATCTGTGCAGCCCCTGTCTTCTTGGCCTTAGGTGGTAACAGGAGCCAGGGTCATCAACACAGCCTGTGGTTGCAGCAGGGCCATGGACCTAGACATGAGCCTTGGCAGCAGCCCAGGCCCAGGCATCACCATGGCCCAGGCTGGCAAACAAGCCACCTACCTCAACCCACTCCTCATGATATTCACCTCTTCAGATCTGCCTCTCTCCACAGTGCGTGAACCACCCAGTCTCTCGCTCTCTCTCCCAAACTCCACCATATATTTTCTCACTATAATAGTGCCCAGCTTCATGGCGCCTGGTGGGACTGTGTTTGCCTCTTGTCTCCTGGAGCAGGCCACCCCTGGCAGGTGTGTGGGTCCATATCCCCCCCCCCCCCCCCCCCCCCGTGTCAATGGGCTTTTTTTTTTTTTTTAACTTTTATTGTGATCTGGAAAATTCTGCTATTGGTTCAGTTTGGTACATCTAATAAAGAATGGCAGTTAAAGTGGTTTTTTGGTTTGGTTTGGTTTGGTTTGGTTTTTTGACATGGTTTCTCTGTGTAGCCCCGGCTGTCCTGGAACTCACTCTGTAGACCGGGATGGCCTCGAACTCAGAGATTCGCCTGCCTCTGCCTCCCGAGTGCTGAGACTAAAGACGTACACTACCGCTGTCCAGCTTAAAGTACTTTTTTTTTTTTTTTTTTTTTTTTTTTGGTTTTTCGAGACAGGGTTTCTCTGTGTAGCTTTGCGCCTCTCCTGGAACTCACTTGGTAGTCCAGGCTGGCCTCGAACTCACAGAGATCTGCCTGGCTCTGCCTCCCGAGTGCTGGGATTAAAGGTGTGCGCCACCACCGCCCGGCTTAAAGTACTTTTTAAGAGCTCCACGTGGTCTTTTTCTTTGCAGTTGACAGCAGACTAGTTACGTCTGTGTCAGGGGCATGAATATCTTTGTCTTCAGGTTCACCTTGGTCCATTTTATCTTATCTTATAGTTTCCTTTTTGGTGTCATTACAGTGAATTCTTCTCATTCTTCTTGATTTTTTTCCTTGCTCTTGTTCATGTTCTCAGCCCAAACTTGCTTTGTTGTGCAGATCATATTTAAGCCTCCTGTTAAATCATGCCAATAACCTAAACACCAGGCATTAGCACCTACGCAGGCCAATGGCTGTAGAGCAGCCTTAGTGCCAGGACAGCGGAGGGTTTGAGGCTGCCTCAGTGACGAAGAGAGAGGAGTGGTCCTGCACCTCAGGAGTTGAGAATCTAGGGCTTAAGGAAGGAAGGTTGGCGATCCAGTGTAAGATATATAGTGTAGTGTGAACTTGAGGGCATGTCACAGAGAGTCAGAGCACAGAGGTGGTGGGCAGTGTGGAAGAGACCGGAGAAGGAGGCACCCAAAGCATGCATCTGTGGTGTACAAACACCCCAGCCTCGGACGGGTGGCCGGAAGCCAGTCCTGCCTCCTCAGAGGTACACACACACACACACACTCGCATGCTGTGTTGTTCCAGATCTCAGATAAGATATGAATATAGAGTCGGTTAATTTTAAACAACGATAGGAGCGGAGTCTGTGCCAGTGCATATTTTATTTGGTGTTTTTTTTTGTAAAGAAAACTGCTGAAATGTGAAGAGAACTGTATTTTAAAGGAGAATGTATTGTTTCCCATAATGCACAAATGACATACATTGAAGCCGTCTGCCATCAACATCTGTGAGGTTTTTTGTTTTGTTTTGTTTTTATCTCAAACTTGTGATCCTCCTGCCTCAGTTGGATGACTGGTACTTTCCTTCTGGTTTTAAGAGAAATTGTAGTAACGGAGCAGTGACTATTTGATTTAGGGTCAGACAGTTTTGGGGGCTGGTAGGGAAAGATCCTGGGGCTTCTCCTGGCTGATTTCGTCTGTCTCTTTGGATGCCAAGGCCAAGCCTGAGATCCTCTGTCAGTGTTCCCAGAAAAGGCTGTGAAAAGACATATGCCGCAGGGAAGAGGTGTCCCTGTCACCCAGCATGAGTGACACCCGTGCAGTTAGAACCCCAGAGACGAGCAGACTTCGACTTCTGTTAAGAAGCCCCTACAGCTGCTAAGCGGATAGCTTTCTGCTCTTTGTCCTTTATCTCTGTAGGCAGGCTGTTCTGCTTTTGAGATTGTGAAAATGGATAGTTCCCGACTTCCGTGTCCCTGACCAGAGGTGTGACAGTTAAGCTTGGTAGATATTCCTGTATCTCATTTAATGCCAGAATGTATGCATGAGGGAGCTGATGTGTGGGGAGAGCAGGCACAGGGGGAAACGTGGGTAGATGAGCAGCCTCTGCACCTCCCCTCCCCTCCCCTCCCCTCCCCTCCCCTCCCCTCCCCTCCCCTCCCCTCCCCTCCCCTCCCCTCCCCTCCCCTCCCCTCCCCTCCCCTCCCCTCTCCTCCCCTCTCCTCTCCTCCCCTCCCCTCCCCTCCCTCCTTCCTGCCTTCACCCTAGACTCATCCACACTCTACGTAGTTCTTCTCTCTTTGGAGTGTGAACCTCTCTGTCCCCTGCTTTCATCTCTCGTTCTTTGGTGCACATCAGACACCTGCTTTCTTGCTTGTTTGTTGTTTGTTTTTTTCATTAGTCAAAGCTGCTGATTTGTCAGAAGTCCAGGCGAGGAAATGAAGAGATGGTGGGAAAGGCGGTCATGTGCATCTCACGCCCCAGAGCACTGGCTGAGAAGGACTGTCCTCGGGCAGTGCCCTGCCTGGGACTGCCTAGGGATGGTTTGAGTGGGTTAAGTGGTTACCAAGCTTGGTGAGTGCTTCTCCAACTTGACCGTGCTGGGAGAGGGTGAGGAGCGTGGAGATGCTTCAGCAGATAAGAGTGCTTGGTGCACACGCTTGAGGACCCGGGTTCATAGCATGTTAAAGAAAATTGATTAAAACAGCTAGGTGTAGTTGTCTGTACCTGGAGCTCCAGCTTGTGGAGCCTGGAGCCGCAAGTATTGCTGGAACTTTCTAGCGGCCAGCCTAGAACCATGTTCAGTGAGAGACCTTGTCACAGAGGAATGCAGGGAGAGATAGAGCGGGACATTTGACATCCGTCTTTGGTCTCTGCATGTATACACAGACATGTATACCTGTACTCCTCTGTGTGTGTGTGCGCGCGCGCGCGCGCACACACACACACTACCCGTATACACTGCAAACACACAAAAAATTGCAAAAAACAAAAAAAGCACAAAAACACCCAAAACTTTTATGACGCTCACTTAGTCCCCTCAGATGGCGGTCCCAAATCAAGAGGTCAGGACCAGCGCTGCCATCCCAGGTCTGTGTTTCCGAGCAGCTCCAGGTGAAACAGCTTCTCAGCCTGTAGTGCAAGCATCTAGCAGGATTTACATCTGCCTCCACGTCTCTTTGAAGCCCTGATTCACTGTGCGCAGAGGAAGTGATAGTATCTAAAATTAGATTCTGCAATTGTAGCCACTCCAGAAGTGAGGGTGGGGTGTGCTTCCCCTTTCGGGGCTTCCCTTGAAGACCTGCCCTGGGCAGTCCCGTGTCGTGTCGTCTCAGGCCGGGTCATTGAAGAGGAAGAGCCTCTCTGTACTCTGCCCCACGTTTTCGCTCTAGAGACAGACCCGAGTTATTTTTAGCCTCATGCCTCACTGAGACTGGGGTGAGGTTTATTCTAGTACTGGTACAGAACACACATCCTTCTTTTTTAAAAAAATGCATGAAACCTCACATGGAGTTTCCAAAATAGGAGGGCATATTTTAGACAACTGTGAAGCCGCACAGGGAGGGGCTTATTCTGGGGAAGTGCGGTGAGGCTGTCTTTTGTTCGACACACAGGGAGTCCAGGGTGCTGTTGGCATCAGTGGGGTTTCGTGGGGCTGTGAAGTGGGGTCTTCTTCCTATGAGGTTTCTGCAGCCTGTAAGAGCTCTCTAAAGCCATTGGCGCCTTGGCGTTAGCATTTCTGAATGACCGGTTCTCAACCTGTCAGTTCTGTTTGCAAGGCCTCTTCTGTTCGGTGTGCTTGCTTCAGGAGTGAGGGTGGGTGATCTGTCTGTGATGAATTCCTTCCTACGTAAAAGAGAAAGCATCAAACCTCCCATCAGGTCCTGTTTTCCCTTGGTTGTGTGGTGTTGGGGCTGGCGCCCAGATACACAGGCGTGCTAAGCATGTACCCTGCCACTGAGCTGCCCACGCCCCCTTCGGTGGTTTTCACCCCCTACATGTTAGGAGATGTTGCCTATTTAGCATAATGGTCTTTATTAGAGAGCTCTGCTTTATAATTGCCCTTCATTCGATTGCTTTCTAGTTATCTGGGTTTAAATGAAGACATTTAAAATGTCCCATACAATGGAGCTTCTTAATAATATCCGAGTGTGTGTGTGTGTGTGTGTGTGTGTGTGTGTATCCAGATAGTCTTGGATCAACTCTGAAATAATACACTTCTTACGCTTTGCTTGAAGCATGTCCAACATGGAAATATACTTTTATAAGACGTGGATCTTTTCAAAGCATTTTTAATATGTTCTTTATAAGCAGAGAGAGTCTTTTGGGCTTCTTTTACACCTGCCTTTGATGGCACAGCGCGGGGCTTCCCGGAGCAGCTATCCCATAGTAGAAGCATCGTGGGTAAAATTTGAGAGGCTGGAAGGGATTCTAAGTCCCAGTAGCATCTGATTATCTGACTAATGCCACGTTCCCTAAAGGAGTATCTAAAAAGACCGTGTTTGTAGGAATTAGAGTCTCATTGTGCTTGTGTCTAGGGTGTGTTCAGAGCTGGCTTCATCATCAGGCCCACGCGTGGCTGGTGAAGTCATGGCTGCTGGACTAGCGTGCACAGGTGTCAGTCATATTTCATCTACTAAGTCTTCTGGGTAAAGGGCCTTAAATACGTTGTGATGAGCAGCAGACCTTTAAAAGTATTGAGCTATACCATGCATACACATATGTATATTATTTTATTCCTATTCTTTAGCCAAGAGAAAATGAATCAGACACTAGGAAAGCTGAGTAAAGTTTCTCATTCCTTAACATGCTTATTTTGAGCTGACATCAAAGTTACCCAGCAGATACTCATCTGAGAAAGGCCAGATGTGGGCATTGTCCCTACCAGGTCTTTATTAACGCTGCGTGAGATGTTCTTTGTTTCTTAGGAATGGTTAGATTCCATGAGGTGGTTGCTATTCCTTGGGCTTATGGTAGAAGGACACCGTGGGAGATTTCCATGGATATTTATAACCAATCATGGATAAAGTGATTCAAACCAAACTCAGTAAGCATCAGTAACACCGCCTTTGATTGACAGGACCCCCGCACACATGGGAGTCTGTGGCAAGTGGTTAACTCACTCGAAGGGACCCAGTTCATAATCTGTAGAGTCAGGGCTCAAACTTGGATAGCTGCTTTCTCCCTAGCCAAGGGTCCTTTCTGGTCTCCTTGTCATGGCAGGGTGGCTTGATGGTTGTGACAGCATTGCACTGCACAGCACTTTACAACTTGACAATGCTTTGTACAAATTCTACTTGTTCTCCAACAAATGGCACCTGTAAATTACTGATCTTGGTGACATTCAAGAGGAAATACATTTATTTTTCTCCACTAATTTTTCGCATCTAACCCTTTCAATGTATCCTTACATTATTTTTGGCTTATTCTCTCTGTCCTTGGTTTAAAATTGAGGAGAAAAACGGAAATATTTAGTTTCCAAAACATATAGTTCCTATGGGAAATGGGTTTATTAGTATCGGACTAAACTTTTGCATTTATTTACTTATTTTGTGTGTGTATACTGGGGGGGGGGCACTTATGCCACTGTGTGTGGGGTCAGAGGGCAAGTAGGGTGCAGGTTCTCTCCTTCCACCTGTGGGTCCTGGGGTTTGGACTAAGCTTGCCAGGCTCGGGGTCGGGTGCCTTTCCTCTCAGAGCCGTCCATCTTGCCAGCCCAAGGTATCACACACTTTCATGTTCTGGTCTGTCAATACTAATCTCATTTCTTAATAGCATTTGCCTGGAGGGGCTGGAGTCATGGCTCAGTGGTAGAGTGCTGGTCTGGTGTGCTCAAGGCTCTAAGTTTGATCCCCAGGGCTGAAAAGACCAGACACAAAACAGCAGCATTTGTCCGGTCCACGGTACATCCTTATCTAAATTCATAAATGGCTTCGTCTTTTCCAAAGCGGCTGTACCGTTACATCCCTGCCAACAATGTGTGAGCATTGTGACTGTTCACACATGTGCCAACACTTACTGTTGGTGTCTTGCTTGTTCGTGTGACTGGTCTAGGAGACCTTCTCCGTGTGGTTTCCATGTGCATTTCTCTGATCGATCACTGATGAGAGCCTGAATTTGGTTGTGGATCATTTGGTAAGTCTGTGTGAAGTGTCTGCCCCCACCTTTTACTCAAGCTAGAACTGGGTTGTTTCCCTTCTTCTTCTTACAGCTTTTTAAAAGTGCACACACGCATGTGCACACACACATACCTTTTTCAAGATGCAAGTCTTCTGCCAGATTTGTATATTAAAATATTTCCCCCAGTTGGCAGTTTGCTTTATTCTTTTCTTTTAAAAAAATTTCAATTGTCTTTTTTGGTAATAATATATTATTATATATAATAATATTATATAATAAACATATGTATCAATATATTAAATACAAGTAACAATTATGCAATATTTTATTATAATAATTAAAATAGAGTATATATTTATAATATAGAATACATTCATAAAATATAAATATATGTATAATAGATAAATATATGATATAGTTTGTATATAAAAGATATATGAATATGTTTATATTTATATGTGTAAATATATTATAGATATATAATATGTTTTATTTATATATTCTATAAAATATGTTTATAATATTATATAATTATTTAGGGTGTGTGTGTGTGTGTGTGTGTGTGTGTGTGTGTGTGTGTGTGTATATGTGTACGTACAAGTGTTTGCAGAATGCAGAAGGGGGCATTGGGTCCCTTGGAGCTGAGTTGTAGCTTTTGGGGTACTTGATATGGTTTTGAGGGCCTGAACTCCACTCCTCTGATAGAGTAATAAGTGCTCGTAAACCCTGAGCCACCTCTTCAGCTCTTTTTTCATTTTTAAAACTCTTTTGAAGAACAAGAGTTCAAAATTTTAATTTATCATTTTTCCCTAGTGACTTTTCTTTTTGCATCCAAGGCTAAGCTTTTCACTTGAGTATTCTCCTAGAAGTTTTGTGTAGGATATATTTCAGGGTTGTTTAAAGTTGTTTTGTGTCTATGATATGGCATAAAGTTTTGAGGTTTGGTTCTGTTCCACGTGTTTCAGCTATGTTTTGAAAAAATAGGCTTCACCTTTTGAATTACCTAAACCTCATTATCAAAAATCACCCAACCAGCCATTTTTGTGTTTGTATATTTCTTAATTCTGTTTGGTCTCTTTGATTTATGTGTCTGCCTAGATACTTTCATTTCTGTAGCTTCAGAATAAAATTTGAAGTCAGGTAATATTCCATAGAGAGTATATTTTAATTTTCACCCTTTAACCAAATGTTTTTTTTTTTCAAAAGCATTTCTGCTTCTCAAAATAGAAGCATATTCCTTGTAAGGTGTCGTAGTGTGGGTTGTTTTGTGCTCCTTATAGAGCCCTAACCTCTAAATGTGGAGATGGCCTGTAAAGAGGTGACTCAGGTTAAGTGAGGGTGTACACCCTGATCTGATGCCGTCAGTGTCCTCAGAAGAGCGGAAATGAGAAAGTTCCTCCAGCTTCCCTTCATGTGCAGCCCAGCAAGAAGGACTTCCCAGCCCCTATCTGTGCAGGACTGAGTGTCTGTCGTTTATGCTACCCAGCCTGTAAAATTCTGTCACGGCAGCTTGATGCATCTGAGACATATATAGTAAGCCACATTTAAAGGCAGGCCAAGTGTATTGAAATCATAGGATCTTGCTACAGGACCACAGGATGTCAAGGTCCCTGGCTCTTGCAATGAGAAGATTCACTTGGAGTACTCTAGGATAGTCACTACTAATGTCTATGTTCATCTTGCAACTTGTAATATCTGATGGACCATGTTTTTGTTAGTCTTTTCTGTCAGTGTAACACAGCCTGAGTTATCAGAGACATCTGTGGTCATGACTGTTTGGGATTGTCTTGATTATTAAGGTTATAGGAGCCCACTGTGGGCGGCATTCCCTAGGCTGGTGGTTCCGGGCTATAAAAAGGAAGCCAGCTGATCATAGACTATAAGCCAGCCAGCAACCAGCCCCTTCCATGGTTTCTGCTGGGCATTCTTGGCTGTGAAATGAGTTCCTTGCTCAGAGGCAATGCTGTGTGGAATAACAAATAAGCAGGCCTGCTTTGGAGGTCCTGCCTTGACTTCCCTCCGTGATGGATCATGACCTGGAATTGTAAGCTGGATAAGCCCTTTTCTTCCCTGAATTGTTTTTTGTTAGTGTACTTTGTTGTGTTGGTGGGTTTTTGTTTGTTTGGTTTTATTGTTGTTGTTTGAGACAGGGTTTCTCTGTGTAGTCCTGGCTTCCTGGAACTCACTCTGTAGATTTGGTTGACCTCGAACTCAGAGATCCCAACACTCGGGAAGCAGAGGCAGGTAGATTAAATGCATGTACCACCATGCCTGGCTTGTCTGTGTATTTTTGTCACAGGAACAGAAATGAAACTTGAACAGACCATAATTTATTTTTGCTTTAATTCAGGCTTTAAAGTAGCTAACCAAAAATAATATTGGGAAAAAAATGTGCAAAAACAGTAGTGGATGATAATCAGTATATACTGTCCAAATGCTTCAGGGAAGTCCTGATACAGAAGCAGGCCCTCCAGTTCCTTGTGGATATTTTCATGGTTCTTCCTTCCTTGAGATTTTCACTTGATCTTTCTGACATCTCACTCTACATAAACCTGGTCCTTGGTTGGTTCATAGTTTCCCAAACCAAAGACATCAAGCCACTTCCCCTAGTTGTCTGTGGCAAGATCTCAAGACTGGGGAGAAATGGAGCCTGTTTATCGCCTGTCCATGAAGAGGTGGTCCCAGGACCAGCCACTCAACATCCTCTGAGAAATGCAGAATCTCAGACCCCGCCAGGTCAGGTGGGCCCATTCCAGGTTGCTCCTGTTGAACATGGAGACTCTTCTGTATGGTTTTCTCAGCATCTGGCTCCTGCACACCTCAGCAGGTGACTCCATTAAAGGCCAAGTTCCATTGGTGGCTTGTTCTGTTTGGATTTCTTTCTTTTTTTCTTTTCTTTTTTTCTTTTTTTTTTATACTGATTTGTCTTCCTATCGTTTTCAGTCTAACTTGAAGTCATTCCTTCATACTGCTAATGCACCTGGTATTGGGAAAGCTGGCGGGGAGTGCGGGGGCGGGGGTGCAGTAAATAAGACACTCTTGCTTTCTCCAAACCCCAGACGACTACAAAACAGAGCAAGAAGTCAGTGCAGGGCATGTCCGGGCGCTGAGGAGATGTGAAGAAAGAGAGGCTCCTGGATTCATGGCCAGGGCGTTAGGAAGGCCTCTAGGTAGAGGTGCACTTGTTTGGAGACATAAGCTTGGTAGGAATCTACTGGAGGGGAATTATGGAATATGGCAAAGAGGAGGTGGACATTCAGATACAGGGAAGAGCTCTGTCCAGGCTTTGGGAAGATGGGGGACCCTGGGAGGTTTGAAGTGGCTTACAACACAGGACTTCCAAGGTGGGCAGGGGCAGCCGGCAACCCAGTGAATAATGGCCAAGTGGTGAAGCTTGAGCTAGGAGCACAGAGAGCTGCCCTAAAGGTGGGTGCTGACTGCAGCAGGGAGGATGAAGATGTACCCAGGAGAGCCGCCGAGCCCTCTTAGCACACTGTGGGGCAGAACTATGGCCTTGTACGGTCCAGGCTGCTGGACCTGTATGGAGACCTCAGGAGACAGTACTGCCCCCCTCCCCACCACCACTACCACCGATTTCTTCACTGTGTTCAACTCCAGTTTCTTAGGAACCAGTGATTTCGGATTGCTCCTGTGAATGAAGAAGACACAAACCTTGCCCCTAGGTTTAGTGTTCAGGGGAGCTTTGGGAGTCTTGGATTGAGTGCTCTTCTATGTTGGTATTGCAATGCATTTATCTTTTGATTTCTTCCTGGGGGGAAATGTCTCTTAAATGTGCCTCTTAACTGGCAGTATCGAGAACAGAACATACGGTCCAGGCAGTGGTCTCAGTGGTGTAGAGTAGGGCCTGGGCTGATCCCTTCTTTCATTTAAGATGCTTTAAGATCAGGCTGGGCATGGTGGATGCACATCTGTAATACAAACACTGGAGAGGGTGAGGTGGGAGATCCTGCCTCAGACATCAGTCAGTCAGCCGGTCAGTCAATCCAGGGTGAGCTCTGGAACTGCCTCTTTTCAAGACAAGTATTAGTGAAAGCTACTGGTCAAATCCCAGAGCAGATTCTCTTCCTCACACTGCACCCCATGCCTTTGATCCCCATGCTCCCATTTGTGAGGTTTAACTGACTCCTACCAGGCGGTGGCGGCTTGCTAGACCATCCCTGCTTCTCTGGTCTTTTGGGGTCTTTGTGTCCAGTGTGATTGTGATCCAGTTGTTTTATTTCTTGGTTAGAAGACAGACAGACGACACCAAAGCTCCTTGTCTATTTTCCTGACCTAGAAAGTCTGCAGAGATAGGACCTAAGTCAGGCCCTGTCCAAGGTCACCATCCACACTGTCCTCAGAGCATCGGGAAATACGCTTTCCAGTAAATAGTGGCTGAGGCAGTTGAGTAGCTAGTGGAAAAAAAAAAAAAGAAAGCTCTCTCTCCTTAGATAACAATACATATATCTGCCTAGGAGATTTAGATGGACTGACTTTGTCAAAGCTGTGAGAGGAGGAAAGCGTAAATACGTCGTGGAGTAGAGGTAGAGGACAACGTCCTGCCCCTGTCCAACACACTCAGACATTGTAAAGGAAAAGACTACGGAAGAAAGATCACAAGAAAGGTTAACGGTTTTGTTTGGAGGAAATTTCCGTGAATGAAATAAAAATACAAGTAATATTTGTTTGGGGGGTGGGTGGGGAAATATTGTCAGGGGGCTTTTTGCTTTTGCATAGAAGTGTTAGGAATCAAAAAAAAAAAAAAAGAATGATGAGTTAGGACTGATGGAACTTTCCAGAAGTATGTACGTGTTTCAAAAGGGGAACGAGGGCCCGTGGGGTGATTCAGTGGTCATTGGCACTTGCTTCCAAGTGAGCCTGATGGTCCATGAAATATCTGCTCCAGTAGTGGGTAGAGCAGTCATCAAAGCATGGAACCACAGGTATGCACACAGCACATACTGTGGAGTGTTGAATAAATACAGCACCATGCTCTGCCATTCTCTGCATACTACTTAGGAAGGATGCGCACAGTACTGGATGAAAAAGCCGACTCAGGCTTCACAGCGTGCATGTTAAAAAAAAAAATGTAGAAGATGGTATGTCCGTGTGGAAGATAGTAGCCATAAAAAGAAAAAAGATACCGTCCAAGTTATATTTGCACAAAAATGTCCTTGTGTAACCCAGCACTATGTACAATGAAAAAAGGAAAATAGAGCAGAACAAGAAAGAAAGAAAGCCTAAAGGGATTGTATTTTCCTTGTGAATAGGAAGTCCACATCTGCAGTGCAGGGTTGGTATAGGGTCTCCTTTGAGCAGGGTTAGTATAGAGCAGTGGTTCTTAACCTTCCTAATGCTGGGACCCTTTAATGCAGTTCCTCATGTTGTGGTGACCCTGCAACCATAAAATTATTTTGTTGCTACTTCATAACTGCTACTGCTATGAATCCTAATGTAAATATCTGTTTTCCAATGGTCTTAGTGACTTCTGTGAAAGGGTCAGTCAACCTCCCCAGGGGTTATGACCCACCAGTTGAGAACCACTAGTCTAGGGTCTTCCTGTGTACTGTCCTTGACTTGCATGCCATTTTTCTGTTCTGCAGTATGGATTTTGTGCGCCTCAGTACTTATGACTACAAGGCAGTTACAGTCTACCAGACCGCCCATCTGTACTTCCATGAAGGAAAGGGCGTAAGGGGGAAAACGTAGCGAGGTGGGCATGTCTTGTATCATAGAAGCAGAAAGGTATTGAGAAGCCCCCAGCCACTTTGTGCCTAGGTTTCCTTGGCTAGAATTACCCCACGGCTTCCTAGACCTGCAGGGGAATCTGTGAAAGAAAACAAAGGTTTTTAATTAGGGTTGTGGTCTGTCTTCATACACCATCCAAGGTTCAGTGAGTATGGAAGAGGATGAGAAGGGATACTAGGTGGGCAGTAAAGGTGTGGGATGCACACAGCCTCACGTCTGTCTGTTGACACCGTCTCTGGAAGGTGCCTGAGAAATGGGTCCTCCGTCACCTTTGCAGAGTGGCTGCCCGTCAAGAGGAAGCAGACAACGATTTCTCACTTCAACTTGTTCTTTTCCACTGAGATTTTTTTCTTTTAAACAATGAATATGTGTTAACTTTAAAGGAAGGAAGTTGGTAGGAAGTTGACATCAGTCTGTGACCAGAATCCATGGGGTGCAGCTGTCCGGCCAGTTATTCCGAGCTCGGTCATGGATGATGAGTCTTTAGCTTCAGCTGTCCAATGAGATGTTCCCTTAAGTGTCGCTGTGATTCCCTCTATCTTAGATCTGCCTCAGCTATGTTTACAATTCCAGGGGCCGAGAAGAGGGAAGAGTCAGTCTTTTCTGCCAGAGAAGAACATCCACAGCTCCAACAGCTCCTTAATCTGTGTGCTGAGTTCCTCTGTGTCCCCTCCAGATACTCGTGCTGAAGATGTGGCCCCAGTTCTGAAGGCTGTGGTTTGTTTGTGTGGGGGGGATGGAGATCTTTGAGGGGTAATGAAAGCTAGGATCGCCCTTCATCCAGCAAGGCTGCTCTCCTCATAAAACCGGAGAAGGGGATACACTATACACAGAGGAAGCCTCCCCTGCCTCCCAGACACAGAGACAGACAGAGGAGATGCTGTTTCCCAACTAGCCGGAGAGGCTTGTGGAATCCAGCTCTGCCAAGCATTCGTCCCAGTGAGACACTAAATATCCGTTGAGCCCTGCAGCCTGGGGACTGTCTCAATAGCCTGGCATGGGAGCTCAGGCTTTTAGCCCTTCCTGCTTTAGGGAGGGTGGTTCTTCATGACGTTTTCTGCTTTGTGCTATGTTGTTTGGGAAAATGGGGATGGGGATGGGGATAGGACACGGCCCAGCATGGGCTGGCAAATGCTGTACCCATTGAGCATCTCTAATCCAGGAGGGTAGTTCTGTGTTTTGCTGGCTCTCCAGGACAGCATGGATGTGTACCAACCCTGGCTGCCACCTCTGCCCCCTTCCCTGGTGTTCACAGGGAGTCTAGCCTATGCAACACTGACTGGGTTAGGAGCCGGAAAGCAAGCAAGCTTTCTTCCGGGCCTTGACGTTCAGTACTTGATTCCCTGGTTCCTCTAGCCTGCCGACTTATGGTCTGATCCATCAGTTTTGTCTAGCTTCGGAAGGCATGGGTGCCCTCCTGAGCGCCTGAGTCCTTGCCTAGCTTCTGGCTACTAAGTCTGTCCTGATCAAAGATGCTGCTCCTTTTAGAGATGGTCCAGATCTCTACAGTGGGTGAGAGCAGGATCCTGCATAGTATGAGGTACCCTGGAGCTGAACCAGGGCCTTGTGTGTGTTAGGCAAAGTAAACAGCCACTGAGCCATAGTCCCAGTCCCCGAGAGTCACCTTAGAACACATACTGTCAGGAAGCATCTTGTGCTCTCCCTATCTGTTCTCCCTCCCTCAAACCCAAAGGTTTTTACACAAGCTACGCAAGTGCTATATCCCCAGGTCTTTTCTATCTTTGTTACAGTAGTGTGTAGCCCAGGCTATCCCCAACTTGCAGTCCTCCCTCTTTAGCCTCCCAAGTAGCTGAGATTCCATAAGCATTCTGTTGAAGCAGAAAGGTACTTGTGTATGCATGTGTATGGTGTGTGTGTGTGTGTGTGTGTGTGTGTGTGTGTGTGTGTGTGTGTGTTAGTTAGTTAGTTACAAAGTACCATAGCCCTTCAGACCCTCATTCCAGCAGTCTGGTTTGAACCGGTCCCTAGCCAGGGCCAGGAGACCCTGCCAGAGCCTGCAGTATTCTAAATTAGAGGAGACTGTTCTCTTCTCTGGGGCTAATGAGGGCCTTGCAGGGGCATCCTATGCACCGAGAGGAGCTGGCTGGCCGGGTTTGCATGCCTGGCAAGGACAACCAAAGATGCAGAGTTTGGAATCTGAGCAGTCAGCTTCCGCCAGGAGGTAGCCTTCCTCTTCGACCCCCCTGCCTGCTGTTTACTGACTTCCCCAGGAAGTGGGGCTGGAGTGAAGACGGGGTATCCTGGCTGGCCAGGAGTCAGAACAGAGCAGCGCTGATGGAAATATTTAGGTCTGGCTCAAAGGTGTGGGGTGGTGAGCGCCTGGCTCCTGTTTTCCTAAGTGGGGAATGAGGGTCCTCCCAGAAGAGCTCATACCTATGATCCCAACACTCAGTAGGTTCGGCTGAGGCAGCTGGGGCTGCAAACAGACAAACAAACAGGAATTTTATTCACATGGAAACTTACATTTCATTTTTCCCTGGAGGGGATGGGTATGATTTGCCTTTGTTTGCGTCCCTCTGGGGGAATTTTGCTGTGATGGAGAACAATGGCATGTCTTCTCTGTGAGCACTCAGATCAGACAGTGAGCGCCATGTGGTTGAGCTCATAGGCTAAGGTGGTAGATTTCTCCGCTGTTCTTTTTCTTTTTCTTTTCCCCTGGCCATAGCCACTGTGGGTCTGCTGAAATGTCACAGGTTGGCCTTCTTGGGAAGCTGGGTGGCAAAGGGTGCTGATGGAGACGTAGAGGAGTGGCGGGAAGGTGACTCGGGGGAGCCAAGGATATGTTTGTGTGCTCAGTTTCGGAGCTGGCTCTACTTCACACTGAATTTGCAAGGATTTGAACCTGAGACACCTAGGAAATTAAGTAGCAAATGTATCTGCATGGTATTTTAAGCCATCCCTGACAATTAAAGCTAGATGGCCCCCAAGATAAACCAATTCAGAAAAACCAGTTCAGTCTCTTCCTTTTAGAGTTGACACTAAGGCCCCAGGGTGCACTTTGCCAGAGAGGTGTTAGTTACAAACCAGCACCAGAGCCCAATGCGGCAGCCCAGTGTCTGCCCTTTCCTCTCTGGCTGGAATGCCTACTAGGCTTCCTCAACAGGATTCTCTGGGTAGACAAGAAAAAAAAAGCCTACCATAAAGCCCAGGTTTCAAGAGGTTTTCTTGTAATAATTTATTAGAGCCACGTAATAACTTGCAAGTAATAACAGCTATCGAGAAAGGCATGCTCTCCGTAAAAGCTGCACTTAACTCGTGTGGTCTAGTCAGAGCAGACGGGCTAACCTGTGGTAGGAAGCCAGGTTTCTGGTGAGGGGAGAGCAGTCCCCAGAGCCTAAGGATAGGAAAACACACAGCTTCCCCTGGGGGCTGGTCCATGTCACCATGCTTCTGTCCCAGCTCCTCCCTCTTCTGTTCTTCATCCCAGATCCGGTGTCTGTCCCCTCTGCCCTCAGGTTGTGGGCACATCCTGTCTTCTTTTAGCTGTCGGTCTCCCTTCCTCTATCCCTGGCCTCTCACTCCATCTGCGGCCCCATCCCCATCTCTCTTCTCTGACGCCATCCTGGCCCCTTGTCCCATTTCAACTGTGCCCATCGTGGTCCTCTGTCCCCATCCTGGTTCCCTGACTCATCTCATTCCTCTGTCCCCATTTCAGTCTCTTGTCCCCCACCCACAGGTAAGTATCCAGTCTCCATCTAAGTTGCTAGACTGGCTGTGTCCTCTGCCCTTATGTCTCCCTCCCCCCTGCACTTACTTGCCTGTGCCCGTGTCTCCTGCCACAAGCATGGCCACATTGCAATGCCATCTCTGTCGCTCCCCAGGGACATGCTCTCTTCCCTTCTCCGCAAACAGCTCTCTGCAGCCACACAGGATCTGAGCACCCCCTCCTGCCTCTTGGCTTCAGCCCCCCCCCCCCATCCCCCAGATTAATTCTGTCTCTCAATCCAGTTTCTTATTCCCCGTGGAGCAGTGTGACTGTTCTGCTGCGGGCAGGTGGCGGCTTCACTCCCCATCCTGTGGGGTGCTGCCACTGTGACTTGCTGTAGCTCTGCAGCCAGGGTCCCCGGGAGCTCCCGCTAAACACTTGCCTGTGTTAATCCCGTCCAATCCTTGCAACAACCCCATGAGCTTTGCAATGGAGATGCAGAGGCTCACAGGGCAGAGCCATCCAACCCATCGCCAGGGACCCACGGACAGAACGTAGTAGATGCGGGAGCCACCCTCTCCTGAGGGTAGTGCACTGTCCTGTTGATGCAAGGGTTATCTGAAGTTCATCAGCTCCTATCCCAGCAGTCACCCTTCTCTGTAGGGCGCTTGTCTCATTTCAGCTGTCCTTCCAAGACCTCTAAATGCATCTAATAATCCCCTGATGGTGCCTCTTGCAGTGTGGCTCCATGAAGCCAGAGTTCATCTCGCCTGTCCTGCCCAGGTACCTGCTTTGCATCAACACTCTTGTGCCTTGGGCCCCCTGTAGGGTCAGCCCAGGTTTCTTGAACTCAGACACCATGGCCTTTCAGCAGTCACTATAATGACAGGGCTCGCCGCTAACTGACTGATGGTCAGGGAACACGTACAGTGAGGATTTCCTGATAGAGGGGTGACCCCCTATCCCTGGAAGGACAGACAGACAGGGGTTTTCTTATGATGCCTCACACAGTGCACAGTACAAAACTTAGCAACTACTTTTTTTGTGGAATTTCCCATTTGACATTTTGGACTGTAAGTAAAAGGAAGATAAACTGGGGGTGGCATAAGTGCTGTGAGAACTGACTGTTTGGGGGCCTCTAGGTGATTTCTAAGAAATTTGGATTGGGAAACTGCCGCCTGTTCACTAATAGACTTCCCAGGCTTGGGTATGGAGGAAGACTTCTTTGCTATGGTTCAATACTCCATAGACACATCTAAGGGAGTTTTAAACCATTAATACTGTCTAGTGAGGTTTTAAAAAGCTACACCCCCTCATTAAACAAATAAACGTGAGGCTCTGACATAATTGAACAGTGGTAACTGATTTGTATTCTTGAAACCTCCGGCATCCAGAGAGACTTCCAACTGCCCTGAAGACAGAAAGTCTGTCTGGGAGGTGAGCATGTCTACGTCAGCCTTCTGGCCTAGATAAGTACTTGGGTTCTGCAGATCTGCCCAGCTGAAATCTAAGAACCAAGAAATGCAGGCTGGAAACCCGCTTAGTGTAAGCGTCCTTCCATTTCCCCCTCCCCTCCTTATTAAGATTCTGGGATCTGGGATCTGCTGCTGGGTGGCCTCAGAGGCATCTGTAAGCTAACCCAGGAGCCGCTAATCCCCTCCACCCCCACCCCACAGTTCATTCTGTATCCATCTGGCATCTGCTCCTGCACACCCAAGGGATGGGCAGGGAGTGGCTGCTGGGCCTGCAGACCCCTGGCAGGTGGAGAATGTGCCCATGTTACAGTGGCCAGCTCCTGTCCCTGCTCTGACGCACAGGCGCTCTCGTGTCTGCCAGCTTTGAGAGGTAGGAAGGAGGGAAGGGAAGGACAGTAAAACTAGAAGCTTGTCCATGCTAGGGAGTTTTTCTCTACCACTAGGGCTATCTTGTCCTAGTCAAATGTGTGTCTGGGTTGGTGAAGTCAGTCATCCAGAGTTGTCTTTTGGGCCATTTAATTCCATGATACAAATGGCACTGCTCTAACCTTTGCCTGGAATCACGTCCCATGCTTGGCCAGAGCCATCGTTTAAAAGTCTGGCCAGAGGCTAGAGGTTGGCCAACGGCACCACTGATGTAGTCCCATCCTAAGACAAGGGGCAGGAGCCAAGAAGGAGAGCCTGTGGAGAACCATAGGGTTGTCCTGGGGATGTGAGGATTCAGCTCCATGAAGATGTGTGAGACTGCTGTTTAGGAAGTGGGGGCGCAGGGGAGGTGACTCGTGTGTGTACAGTTGTTGGTGTGAATGCCCGGGGGTGTCCATTGAGATCAGGTGAAGAAGGCTCTTAATCACAGGTCTAGTTCTCTGACAGCAGTGTGTCCGAGGAAAGAAAAAAAGGTTGCAGTTATGCTTATGGTAAGAGAGCAGGAGGGAGAGAAGAGATCAAGAAAAAAGCGCCGTGTGGATGAAAATGTGTCAAGAGTGAGGACGGACACTCACATCAGGCGAACTCAGGAAGAAGGGGGGGAAGGAAAAGTGACTATATCCTTTAAAAAACTGCCTATATTAATGTATGTCTTTAGACTAGCATATATGAACAAACCTTTATGATACAATATTTCAAAGATAAGCAATACGGATGGACAGATGGCTCAGCACCCAATAGCCCTGGCTGCTCTTCCAGAGGACCTGGGTTCGATTCCTAACACCCACATGGCGGCTCACAACTCCCTTTAACTCCAGTTCCAGGGAATCCAGCACCCTGTTCTGCTCTCTGTGAACACTGGACAGGAAGGTGGCACACAGACATTCATGTAAGCAAAACAGCATAGATATGAAATAAAAATATTAATAAATAAAAAGGCAGGCCAAGTCATTTGTATTAGTCCCTTTGACAGGTTTATGACTACAATCAAGGAGGAAAGGTGTACTTTGGCTCATGTCGTAGAGGAGTTCAGTCTGTTATCCCAGGGAGGGCTTGACGTAGCAGAGCAGTTTATGACCGTGGAACATGAGGGAGAGCTGTGTGTATCACAGTCAACTAGGAAGCAAAGAACAAGGCAGGAACAGGGGCCGGGTATACGTTTCAAAGGTCCACCCCTCGATGACCTGCTTCTGCAGCCAGGCTCACCTCCTAAAGGTTCCGCAACCTCCTTCCCAGCCACTTACTAGAGAGCAAACACTCAAAACGCGAGCTGGTGGGGGACATATCAGATTCCAACCATAACACTGTTCTAGGGAGGACAGGGAAAATAATTAAATGCACACAGTTGTTGTTTTTATTAAAGGTTTTTTTTTTTTTCTTATTTGTTTGTTTGGTGATTTTTGAGACAGAGGTCTCATTGTGTAGTTCTGTCTGTCCTGGATCTCACTCTGTAGACCAAGCTGGCCTTGAACTCACAAAGACCTGCCTAGCTCTCCTCTGGAATGCTGGGATTAAAGGCGTGCGCCACCATGTCCAGGGAGGTTATTTCAAGTTTTGTTTTTAGCAATACAAGCTGTAAAATGAACAGAAAGCCTAATGAGGAAATGAGTAGCATCGTTGTTCCTCTCCATACATTCCCCCCTCCTGGAATTGCTTGGCTCTGGCCATGAGTACACAGGTGTACACACACACACACACACACACACACACACACACACACACACACACACACACACACACACGCTGGGGGGGAAGGAGAGAGAGAGACAGCGAGAGAGCGTGTGTCAAATGGTGCCATAGTATAAACACTGTCTGGTATCCTATTTGGAAGTTGTATAGAGAGCTCCCCAGTCCTTTCCCGGTTGGCTGCCTGACGTTGCCTTGTGAGAAGAGGTTTTATCTAACCAGCCTTCTGCTTGTGATCCTCTTATCTGTCCTCAGTTGTTTGCTCAGACCTTCAGTGAATCCTCTGGACTGTGCCTGCAACACTTGGGGGTAGACCCCCAAAACGAATGTCCTGAAGTAGATCTGCCGACGTTCTTTCTGTAGAGGAAGTACACACATACTTCCCTTGGAAGCATGAAGGCGTGAGAGCTTCGGAGAGTGAGGGCTGCTTTCGAGGTAGACTAGGGTCGGCCTGGTAGACATGGAGATTGTTGGAGAAGGAAGTGGAAGCTATGAATGGAGCACTTACCATGGCCACTGTGTTTCTAGAAGTTACTTTTGCTGAAACTTGGGTTTTTTACATTTTAGTTGAACAAAAATGTCAGGAAGTAAACATTTATCAAGCCGCTGTTCTGTGCCGGGGCTAGGATTAGGTCAGTGCCAATGTCGTCATTGAAATTCCTCCTTAGCATTCCTAGGAGGTATACATTAGGCACTTTGTACTCACAGTTAACAGTTAAGAAAAATGAGGTTCAGGGAATCCAAAAATTCCCTGAGTTCCACAGTGGGTAAGAATATAAGCCAGCTTTTCAACAGACAGACAGACAGACACACCAATTAGAAATGTCTGTACATTTTGCATTATGAAAAAAAAATCTGAAGATTCATTGAGCATTGAAGTAAGTATAAGACCAATTTCCACGTGATTCTGTGACTTAGTGTCTTAGAAGTCCCTTTCAATAGGTTTGTGTGGTTTGCAGAAAAGGCTTGCTCTTGGATTATATGAAATACCTTTAACCATAAAGGGGCTGCATTCTTAGAAATTCTTAGTCCACTGACTGTAAAGCAGAATATATAGCCCTGAGACAGCCGTGGCTCTGGTTGGGCTTCCAGGCGGGTCCACACAGCCCACAGTGTTCTGAATGACATTGGTGGCCACAATCCCTTCCTGTCCTCAGTCTCCAGCAGAATACAAGGCTGAGAGTGGAGACTTGCAGGACAGAGCTGCAGCAGGGTTGGAAACAGGACAGGCTCCCTCTCCTATATGTGCAGAGGAGCTTGTGGGCCCCGAGGCTGCCAAGAGACTGGGCTGGGACTCAAGGCAATAGATGCCCTACTTCAGTGGCGTCATTAGAGGCCTGAGAGAGGGGCTGGGGCCGAGGAGACGGGGCCGGACACTGCTTTTGAAAATCAAGTGTGCGTGGGTGAGTGCCTGTATGTTTTCATTTCAAAGAGCTTCATTAGATTATTTTGCATTGTTAGACAGATACAGCTGAGCTCTCCCTTAAAGAGCGTAGATGTAATTTGGTCTAATTTCTCAGCTCAAGCCACAAAGTGCTTTTTGCTTTATTATTATTTTTGCTTCCATAAAAGCCAGGGAGATTTTTTCCCCCATAGATGATAGAGACTATTATGGTAGTTATTCATTTTTTTTTTCAGTTCTATTTCTCAAAAAAAAAAAAAAAAGTGTAATTTTTGGAGCAGATGGAGGGAACACAGTACCCACTGGTGCTGATTGCGTGAGTCTGCCACTAACTCCTCACATGCTTTGATCCGAAAGGAGCCACCATCCTCACTCACACCCCCACCCCGCTCTCCCGGAAGTTAGGTGGAATAGTGTCGGGTAAACTCCAGTTGTGTGTAAAAGGCAGGGTGTCCAAGAGAAAGCAGAGGAGGGAACAGTCAGCCTTCCCGTGCTCATGTAGGTGCAATAGTCACTAGGTGCACGTCCATATTGCTGCTCCCCCTCTAGAGCTTATTTTTTAATTTATTTATTATGTCTACAGTGTTCTGTCTGCATATATGCCTGCAGGCCAAAAGAGGGTGCCAGATCTCATTACAGATGGTTGTGAGCCACCATGTGGTTACTGGGAATTGAACTCAGGACCTATGGAAGAGCAGCCAGTGCTCTTAACCTCTGAGCCATCTCTCCAGCCCCCTAGAACTTATAACCATCAATTATCTTTAACTCTTTGGACCTACAGCATTTAACAGCCCTTGATAAATGGTGGCGTCTCTTGGTTATTAGATACTAAGTGTTCATGTTAGATCCACTTAGGTGACTGTACAGCTCTGACTAGGGTTTGGCCCAACAGGGCATCCTTTTATAACCATCACTGAGGGTCCCAAATGCAATAGCCATAAATAGATGCTAGCAGAAGAATCTCAGGGGAAAAAAAAAATGAGATGTACTTGAGTGGCATTCTTGCCTTCCCACAAATGGGATCTAGGAGATGCCCCAGTTCCAGAGTGTGGGACTTGTGGAGAAGAACAGGCACAATGTGTTCTTCCTGTAGTCTGTCAAACGATTTGCTGTTCTTGAAGACAGTGATGACGGGTGCCTGCTATATTCCGAACATCGGTGTCCTCCCTAGTCTATATGTCTGGATCCCTAGTCTATATGTCTGGATCTAAGACCTGCTGCTGTGATATCGAAGGGCAGAGTCACTTGGAAATGGTTAAGCCATACAGGGCTCTGCCCTCGTGGTGGTAATGAGTACCCTCATTAAAAAGCCTGAGCAAGCTGCCCTCCCTCGACCTGCTACCCATTCAGCCATGGGAGGATACAGCAACGTGGAGCAGAACAAAGTTCTCACCTGATGGAGCCCCTGCCAAGAGGTGGCCTCTGAGGACAGCATCCCATCCTCTGATGAAGCCAGGTCCCTCTGGTGACCTCCAAACTTCTTTGCAGACCTGAGTACTTTTGTGGCTGTTCCCTAGCTTTATCTGTGAGCATTCAGTTTGGATGCCTACTGTCTCTGCCACTTGATATATACCTGAGAAATAAAGAACTGTGCATGATGGTACACACCTACAACCCCAGCACTCAGGAGACTGAAGCAGGAGGATCACTAGTTCGAGGCCAGCCTGGGCTCCATAGTGAACCACATAGAAAGATAACTCACCTGTTCACAGTTGAAGCTTTCAACTGTCAAGGCTGTCAAGGAGCCTAAGGGGGCTGGGGACATGTCCCTTCTCAGCCTGTTCACACATCAGAGTGGTATTCCCTTGCAAAGTAGCGAAGTGGAGCTGGGTCAAGTCTCCTTCTGGCCTTGAAGTGCTGTGTTTCACTCCAGGCTGAGGTTTTTCCGTCTTCCAACCCCTTAAGAAACACCCCCACCCCTTCTCTCCTGGCCCGGGTGGGTTTTTATTTCTCTTCCTCCTTCTCTGCTGGGGGAGGGGGAAATGAAGTTGCAGAAGTTCCTCTGCTTCCTTGTTAGGAGACAAGAAGTGAACGAAGGCGAAGGCGCGTGTGTTTCTGGAGAGTCCCCAGCCCCCTTCCGATTGCAAAACCAGAAACGATGCCGATAAGGCCCACAGGCCGGCGGTTCAGATCGCAAGCCATAAAACCTCCTTTTATTTTCCACTGACAACTAAGAGAGAGAATCTCGGAGTCTGAACTCTTCTGTGCCATCTACATCAAAGTCTCCTCCCTCCTCCGAGCCTGGAACCTTTTCCCAGAAGTCGGGGACAGGCTCTGCAAACCAAGAGTCACCTTTGAAAGCACTTCAGCCCAGCAGAGCAGACTTTTTATGATCTTGCTTGAGTGTGAGAAGGGAGAGCGGGTGGGGGAGGGGGGGCTAAGGCTTCTGCTCCTCCCTCCCCCCCTCCCCAGCCCCTCAGCACACTTTGATCTGTACTGCTTGTCTAATCCTCAGCCAAGCGCGCTGGAACTTCAGCCAGAGCAGGAAAAAGAGAAATAGTTTTCCTTTCTTGGGTGGATTTGTATTTATATAAACCCTTAGCCCTGAAAATGAGCCAAGTGGCAGGCACACGCTCGGAGGGAAGGTGCATGGGATCGAGTGAAATGGCGGGAAGAGGCGAGGGCCCTCCTCTTCTCTGGCCCCCCGGTTGGAGGAGCTGGGGTCAGACTGAGTCTGGGCCTTTCGAGGGTCAAGGAGGAGGACAGGGTGGCATGTCCTCTGTGTGTTTTAAGGACACAGAAGGAGCAGGGCTTCTGCAGACAGCCGGCGCTGAGCTAGCAGCTCGGTCGGTTAACTCTGACTCTGGGACATTGCTACTGTGTGCGCGCGCAGTTACCGCTGTGGTTGGTGGGGTGCGCACATGGGCGAGCAGCGCTCTCGACGCCGTGGAGAGCGGTGTTGTAGAAGTCTTAGGTGGCCTCAGAGTTCAGTCCCCCTGTTGATTTCCTTGCCTGGACTTTTTCTTGAACAGCTCTTTTCAGTTTGTCTGTCGCTTATGTTTGCTGTCCATTGTTCAAGATTTCTTCTCGCATGCCCGCCTCCCCCACCAACCTTCATAGTTGCCCGGGTTCTGCTTTCTCTAGGACATACGGTGACTTATTTTTAGCCCCTCTAGAGCAGTGGTTCTCAAGCTTCCTAATGCTGTGACTCTTTAATACAGTTCCTTGTGTTGTGGTGACCCCCAACCATAACGTTATCCTCATAGCTACTTCATCACTGTGCGTGTGCTACTGTTAGGAGTCATCATATAAATATCTGATGATATGTGACTCGTGTGAAAAGGTCCAAAGGGGTCACGACCCACATGGGAACCACTGTTCTAGAGAATTTTCTCGTGGAATCTAAAGCAGAGAACCCTCGTTCCTCACCAACCCTTGTTACTTGTATAGTGTCTGGGCGAATCTGGAACTGGGGGGAGATGCCGAGGATAGCTAGTTGAAAGAATCTGGACAGAGAATGACCTTTTTACTTTCTTGCTAGTTTGTCTTTTGCACCCAAAGCAAAGCCCTTTTGTTGTAGGTCAATCAGCTTCCCATAACCCCCCTTGAGTCCTTTCTTTCTCTGGCTCATTCGTAAGCTCGGAATAAGCCATGTCATCCTGAGATGTTTGTTCTGGCCCCAGCAGAACAAACATTTTGTATATGTTAGAGCCCCACACTTCAAAGTGGAATCTTTTTGAAGTCTCCACCTGGGTCTCCCTAGGGACCCCACGGATGCTCACACATGATGCTTCACTGTAGACCTGAGTACCGGAGGAAAGGAGGGAGGCTCATGTCACCAAGCACAGGGGAGCAGTGAGGACTGGAAATGGGAGAAGAAAACTAGGAAAAGGGCTAAGTTTGTGATGTGAGGGGGCTGCGGAGCATTTACCCACCAACCCCACAGCTCCCCAGAGTTTTCTTGAGTGCGAGCAGCAGGAAATATTAGATAGAAGGATTTAGATTGTGGAGATAAACAGACAGAAAACACAGGATAGCCTCCAGGGGGCCTGGAACCTATTCCAATCAGCCCTGACTGTCTCTGCCCCAGAGACGCCAAGGGGTGGAGCAAAAGACCTCCTCCCCCAGCACAGCCAAGTGCAGACCATCTCAGACACCTGCACTCAGGCCCGTGGTCCAATCATCCTCTCTATGCAGACCTGCTGAGTAAAGCCACAAGGAACCTGAAAATGGGCTCCCACAAGGGGCTAACCTCAGGTGGAGTTGTAGAAAGAAACACTGTTAGTACCTTTGCCCCTTAGTTCTCCTGGGTGAACTTTTGGCCACACATTTTAGCAATGGTTCTGTGATCCAAGGCTACAGTTCACCCCCTTTTGATCTTTCAGAATATTTACATTAAAATATTTACCCCAAATACTCATAATTATATGTATACTATTACAAGTACCCCTATAAAGGGTTATTAGTTAATGCTGGAAGAATCAGGAGTGATCTTATGTCTTCAACTTCACCTTCTATATTTTATTATCATCAAGAAACAGAAAACAGGTTTTATAGCCAGGCTCGATGGCTCACACCGCACTTGAAAGGCTGAGCTAAGAGAACCACTGAGAATCTAGGCCGGGTTGGGCTGCATAATGATTTTCCTTCAGTCTGGGTGATGGTGTGCGACTTCATCTCAAAAAGAAAAAAAAAAATCTTTTCCATTTTCTTTAATTATGAGAGAAAGGTTTTTCTTTTTCTTCTCTTTCTTTTTTGAATAATGGAGTCATTTCTGTAGTCTAGGTATCGCTTGGAGAACACCTAGTCCAATACAGTCCGTAGTTGATCTCGATGCTGCGGAGTCAGGGAGGGGCCCTGACTCGGGATGTTCTGTCACAGGATGGCGCTCCAGAAAACGTCACCTAGACAGTAACACAGCTGGTGACTGATCCACCTGGCCGCAAAATTAGCGCTACTGTTCTACTTTCATTCAGGAATGTGGCGTTGGGGACACATGCCCTGTGCACAAGTGCATTCTCTCACACCTGAATGGAGCATTCCTTTAGCCTAGGCTAGCCCTGCCTACAGATCTTCACTCCACCTGAATGGAGCATTCCTTTAGCCTAGGCTAGCCCTGCTTACAGATCTTCACTCTGCCTGAATGGAGCATTCCTTTAGCCTAGGCTAGCCCTGCCTACAGATCTTCATTCTACCTGAATGGAAGCATTCCTTCAGCCTAGGCTAGCCCAGCCGACAGATCTTCACTCTACCTCTCACCAGCTCTTCTGTGGTCTCCAAAGGTGTTTTCCTGTTTGTCATGGGTTCCTCCACACATTGACCCCAGATAAAAGTCTGTAAAGGGACACCTTTGCGGTGGTTTGAGCCTTTCTGAACTCACACCTTGTTAGTCTAGAAGAGTCCTGGGTGATTACCTCCAGGGACTCCCATGGACCAAATGGAACTCTTCTTTGATTAATGTGCCTGAGATATTTAGTGTCCCTTTCTCCTCTCTCTCAAATGAGGGAGAGAACCTTATGTAATTAGCAAGCAAATGTCAGGGAAAGCTGAGCTTGTTTGCCCAGATGGGACACCTGCCACAGAAGGCCAGTGAAAGGTGGCAGCCACTTGTACCCAGGGAGATTACACCAGGAGACAGACAGGGTGGGGGTGCTGTGTGAGTCACCCAAGAGGTCATGATTATGATGGTTGCTCCTCCTCCTCCCGGTAACTGTCACCTGTCAGCACTTGGGAGCAAGTTTGGAAGCCGTGGGAAGTTCATTGCTTCCTAATGACCAGATCATAAACACCCACTGAAGATAGGACCATTCTGAATCAAAACAGACAAGAGAAGTGAACAAGATGGCAGTTGATGAGAGCTCAGGGATTCATGATGAAATAGCCATTAGTTTAGAAGAGGGTGATAATTTTGTTTATGTTGTTGCTGTTGTGGTGGGCTGGTTGGCTTTTGTTGTTTTTTTTATGTATTTATTTGCGTGTTGATTTATTTACTTTGACATAACATCTCACTATGTAGACCAGGCTAGCCTCAAACTCAGAATTCCTCTGCCTCCTGAGTGTTGAGACCACTGAGTATCGGGGAGCTCACCATTTTTGACGCTGTAGATTTTGGCAGTTGCCTGTCAAATTCACATTGAGGCATGTGTCCAGCTATTCAGGGTCCCTGTCTTATTTGAGTAATTTCAAGAGCAGCCGTCTGAGCCAAACCCTGTGACCGGGAACAATGTAACCCTTTGCAGGTTTGGGGACCACTCTCTGCTTCTCAGAACTCCTTAAAAGAATGGGTGGCCTAGATGGCTTACCAAAGGGCCCCAGATCTCAGTTGATTCTGTCTGTGCCCTAGGCAGTTTCCCAGTGAGCCCAACAGCAGCAGCTCTATCCAGAGTTTTGAATGGGGAGTAGCTTCCCAAGGACTCTGTTCAGGACCCCATTAAGATCCCCTATAGTTCCACAGCAGGCTCACTCTTTGTATCAATTACATTTTCATCACTGTGCCAGAAGACTTGGCAAAAGCAATTTAAAGGAGAAACAGCTTGTCTTGTAGTTTAGGCAGGATATAGTCCATCAAGGCAGGGACGGCAGGACAGCCAGACCACCACGGCAGACTTCCTGTAAGGCAGCGAGTAACACTGCTTCAGTAGACAGGAAGTGGAGAACCTGGCCCCAAGCAGTGCTAGACTGAAGCCCTGAGATGCTGGCCCCTAATGGCTCACGTCTGTCTGCCCTACTTCTCAGCTAGGCTATGCCCCACAGCCTATCAAAACAGCGCCACCTGCTGGGGATCATGTGTTCGAACATAGGGGCCGGTGGGGGAACAGTTTACCTGTAAGCAGGAACGCTCCTTACCTTGTCCCCACGCCCACAAAGACAACTTACCTGTGATTTTGTTGGCACCAGGGGTCAAGGCCAGCCTGCTAGTTGGTTAGCTGACCATGGACTATTCTGAATGGGTTAGTGTTCGGGCCAAAATTCACAGTCCAGGGACTTGTATCACATACTGTCCCTTGAAGTCAGAATCACAGCCTCAGGGAGGGCTACCCTCACTGCCAAGTTCCTTCCCCCTGAATATTTCTTTTCAGCCTTTAGTGTTCTCTTGTAATCTTCACCTTGGTTGTTAAATTCTGTATGTAGATAATGTTTATTTCTACTAAGCTGAACTCTGAGCAGTCTTTCTCTTATTCTTTCATGGTCTGGATGCTTGTTTTCTCCTCGGATATCACCTGTGTGAATTTTATAAGTTCTGGAAAGCTTTTTTTTTTTTTTTTTTTGCATGGTATTTAAACCTGGCATCTTTAACCTAGATCTGGTTATTTTTACTGAACAAATATTTTGAATTTCAACACAATGGCTTGCATTGTTGTTATGATAAACCTTTAGTGTTTTGCATAATATGCCCAACAGTGGAGAGCTCTGACGGGGTGAGGGGTGGGACTCATTTCAATGATCTGCTGTTGATTTGTTTAATGTCCTAATAGGACTTGGTGTTCTTTTCTTCAGGCGAGGGGAAAGCAACTGTTAAGAGCCGCCTGTCATTCTCCTGGCACAAATCTTGAGCCTGAGTAATGAAGCAATTTTTTGCTGTGTTGAGGCACAGAGGAGACTGCCTAGTAGACACCATGCTGCTCTTCTGCATCCCTCCTGATGATCGCAAGTGCACACTTTGTCAGAGAAAGAAGAAAGACCATCACTTAAAGTAAATGATTAAGGCCACTTAGTCCCCAAGGACCCATTCACTCTGAATTCATGTTAGAGACAAAGCTTCAAGGTTTACATGGAAATGCCATCCTTGTAACCTTCATGTTCTATCAAGTATCTCTTGTTGTGTATTACAGTAGCGTTTCCCCCATTGCAGGACATTTGAGGATGTTACCACACTTCTTCATGTTATAAACAGAACAGTCTGGGGGCTGGAGAGATGGCTCAGCGGTTAAGAGCACTGACTGCTCTTCCAGAGGTCCTAAGTTCAATTCCCAGCAACCACATGGTGGCTCATAACCATCTGTAATGAGATCTGGTGCCCTCTTCTGGCCTATAGGCATATATGTAGGGAGAACATTGTATACATAATAAATAAGTAAATCTTAAAAATAAGTAAGTACATAAATAGTGCAGTCCGTTAATTTTTGTCAGAAATAAAGGCCTCCTTTCTTTAAGCAGGATATTTATTTGTCGTGTGGGGTGTGTGTGTGTGTGTGTGTGTGTGTGTGTGTGTGTGTGTGAAGATATCCACAGAGATCAAAAGTCTGGAATTACAGACATGTAGAGCTGCCCGATGTGGGTGCTGGGACCCAGACGCCGGTCCTTTGACAGAACAAGAAGCATTCTAAATAAACAGCTGAGTCCAGCCCCATAAGAAAGTTTTAGAAATGGAACTATACGAGGCTCACGTAAATTTCTCCTTAGTCTGTTGCTACAATGCCCTCTGTAAACTTAACTATTTTTTTTTTTTTTTTGGTTTTTCGAGACAGGCTTTCTCTGTGTAGCTTTGCGCCTTTCCTGGAACTCGCTTTGGAGACCAGGCTGGCCTCAAACTCACAGAGATCCACCTGGCTCTGCCTCCCGAGTGCTGGGATTAAAAGCGTGCGCCACCACCGCCCGGCAAACTTAACTTTGTATAGTGCCCACCCACTCTAGTAATTATCATTTTAGCTTACTCCACTATGGATGACAGATGTATAATGGCAAACATTTTCATTTGAATTTTTTAAATTTCTGGCAAAGTTTTGCCTGTGATAACTGACAGTCTCCTGAACTGTCTTACTGCAGGTGACCTAGTGCTCACAGTGTGTTTATGTGAATTCTTTATATATTTGGAAGATTACGCTTCTATGGAATCTTATTTTTGTAATAATATTGCTTCAAACTTAATCATATGCCAGACAGAGTGTTTAGTATTTTCCATGTGTTACCTAATTTAGTTATCACAATATCCCTGGCACGGGACATTCTGATACAGTGCTTACGAGTTGAATTCAGTAGGTCTTGGTTCAAATTCTGATACCGCTGATTCCTCTTGTGACCTTTATATACCCTGTAAGCCTCCCCTCGTGTTATATTTTTATTTTGAGGCTGGCTGGTTGGCTGTCCCCACCGCTGTTCTATGTATATGTATGTGTGTGTAGGTATGTATATGTTTGTGTCTCTGTGTGTGTCTCTGTGTGTGTGCAGGTCAGAGTCTCTAGGTTCTAGTGATTGAACTCAGCTCATCAGGCTTGGCGAGCGCCTTTACCATCTGAGCCATCCTGCCAGCCCCGTTTCCTTTTCTACATATTGATAATAACTGTCCCTATCTTCTGTGGTTGTGAGGATTGAGATAACACACACACATGACATCGAGTACACAGCACACACTCATTTAATGTCCGTTGGTCCAGTGGGCATTGTTGTTGCTGTTTGTCCTTCCCTGGGTTAATTCAGGTTTGTTTTCAGTTCAGTATTTATTACAGCATAGTGGTGAGACACCATACACACGCTATTCTCTGTTCTGATAACGAACGTTACTGGGTATGGCGCTTTAGCTATCAAATATGCCACAGGTTATTTTTCTGACAAGGTCTGGTCATTTGTAGCTATTAAAAATTCTTATTTTTTTTAACTGGACTGACCGAGACATGGAAGCAGAAGTTGTCAGTGAGGAGACTCTGCATCTCTTGGGCACTCTGTTCCAGGCATTTTCTTTGGCTTCCCTCATTCTCTTGTAGAAAACGTTCAGCATATTCTGTAGCCTCCTCCTCATTATTTTTCTCCATGTGTTGTTTCCTCGAGTGATAGGTTGGTGTTGGGGTTCCAGGATACGTGGAATAGCTGCGTGCTGACTCTCGGGGGCTTTGGCTCTGTGCTTCTGCCCTTTGCTTATGGTCTTTCTGACAATATTGGCCAATATCACCTTCTTTAGAGAGATTGAAAAGCTTTGGGATTCTGCTAGCTCTTTTGGGCCCCCACCACAAAGGGACAATAGTACCTGTCAGTCCAGGAAAATATCCTTCTCTCCTCTTAGGATGACCAAGTTGAGAACACTCAGCTTGGCGTCCACAGTGCATCCCAAACAGACTTGCACTTCCTCTCTCCAGCTCTCCTTGGTCTATAACAAGAATGCCCCTGCCTCAGCAGCAGGCACACTCTGCCATGAGTCTAGACACCCTACTTTATGGGAAAAGCTTGCTTGTCATTCCCACCAGATCCCCACCCTTCTGCTCTTTACCCAGAATATAACCAGCTATTTCTGTGGGCACGAGCTTCTCATAGAAAGTGTGAAGTTTGCATTCACAGCCCATTTCAGTGAGTTTCTGACAGCCCACACAGGGAAGGAGACATTTAGCTTCATCTTGATATGGCTGACCACCAAGGGTAGTGTTTCTCAACCTGTGGGCCACGACCCCCTTGGGATCAAATGACCCTTTCACAGGGGTCACCTAAGACCATCAGAAAACACAGATATTTACCTTACAATTCATAACAGTACCAAAAAATACAGTTATGAAGTAGCAATGAAAATAATTTTATGGTTGGGGGTCACCACACGTGAGGAACTGCATTAAAGGGTCACAGCCTTAGGAAGGGTGAGGACCACTGGCCTAGGGGGTACCATGGAAAAGAGCCATAGGCTACCTTTGATGTAAAGAGAGATTTATTTAGGCTTATAATTTTGGAGTCGAACCCAAGACCAGGCAGCTTGTTAGTTTGCGCAGGGACAGCACATCATGGCAGGTGCACACAGCGGAGCAAGTACTCACATCTCAGGCCAGGAAGCAGGGAGAGAGGAGACGCCTCAGGGTCCACAGTTCCACTGGTGTGCATCGGGTGTCCTAAGGACCACCTCCAGACCTCAGCTTTGAAGCCTTGCAGCACCTCACTACCAGACCTGCCATCCTGGGGGCCACCTGTGGACCTCGGAGGAGCTCCCAGCCCATGGCCCTGGCTGTGTTTTTTGACTGAAAGCTTTTCCTCCATAGTCTGCTGGTATCCCTGGTGAACTTCCTTGCCGCCCAGAAGCAGGACTGAGTGCTTGGTGCCTCTGTGTTCCTTCAAGCGTTGAGCTCCTGTTCTCCCAGGCATGCCTGGAGGCAGAGACCCAGATCTTCTGCCGGCCTTCTACACAGCAGGTAGCTGCTCCACCAAACGGTGTGCATCTAAAGCTCTAGCTCGTGTTCAAGTTAAGGACACTTAGATCTGTTGTTTTCCTCGATAACATGCATTTCTGACCATTCCTCACATCTCTGCTAAGACAGATTTCTCTTTAATACAGAACTGTGTGTATTTCTTCACTCCTAAGAATACTGACACTGTACGATTAGATTGTTGGTGGTATGGGTGTGCTTGAGATTATGATCTATTGACTTGTTCATTTTTTTTTTATGAAGCAATTTTTTTCCCACATATACTGTCTACCTCTGTGCTCTACAATCCATGTGCATCCATCCACTTTTCTTTACTATGACGGAATACCAGAGGCAGGCTAACTGTATAGAGAAACGGTTTTATTTAGTTCATGTTTTTGGAGGCAGAAAGTTCAAACACCTTGACACAGGCCCTGGCTAGGGCTGTCTCTGGTTGCCTCCCCCTCACAGACAGCAGATGATGAAAGCATAAACATGTGAAAAGACAGATTAGAAGCCAGAGCCTGGGAAAGGAGTCCCACCATTTTCTAAGGTCGTGGTGGCGATGCACCTAAGTTTTTCCTCTTGTCTCCATCTTTTCTCAGAATCTTACCATGCTGGACAAACCTGTGACATGTGGTCCTTGAGGGATAAACCACACCCACAGCGC